>NC_141906.1:49502156-49805186 GCF_057802395.1 Ceratotherium simum simum
GGGATTTGTTGAAGGGTCATTGCCCAAAAGAGTAAGTAGCAACTTGGGCTTCAGGAGTCCGTGGAGAAAACAGAGAATGAAGAGAAATTTTGGCCAAAGTCCAAGTCAGAAACACCATGTGACACCAGGATTAGACCTAAGAGGCACAGACTGGCCAGCCAGGAGTAAGACAGGTTGACACAACTACAATTGCAAAAAAAGATGTAAATCATGCTAACATTTTTAAGAATGTCAGAACTGGTTTCTTAAATTCTCAAGCTCCCAACACTTGAACACACTGATATGGTATGGCCCAATCCTTCCGACTGCCATAAGGTAAATGCTGTGCTATTCTCTAAATGGCTGGCAGATAGCGTTAGGTCTGGATGATTTAATGCATTGGAAGGAGACAGAAAAGGTTGTAGACCACAGCTCACTGAGGTGAATTTTCTTCCTTCCCCTGGGTGATGGCAGTAGAAGAGATGAACATGAATGCCTGTTGACTCCTATTGGAGGACATCACCGTGAGCACTATTAGCCCAGAACAGAGAAAGATACAAAAACTTTCAATGTTTTGGCCAGTTTCAGAGCAAGGGCAGATTCCTGGGACAGAATCAAGAACTGTCAGAGTTTTGGCTTTCCTAAAAACTGAGGCCAGACATAATGTGATTATACTTTTTCACAGCTAAGAGTTTATACATTATTAAGTGTGATTGATATACTTTGAGTTTCTTTTATGTTTTTGAATTCAAGGTACAGGGGAATCAAGGAAACAACAAAGTCACAAGCCCTGGTTTCAAATTCCAGGGCTACCATTTGCATGCTGTCCACTTGGAGTCTGTATTTTATCATAAGAAAATAGAATAACAGCACCTAAGTCTTAGAGCAGAATGGTGGTCAGTGATGTAGACATACTACTAAGTTCTCAAATATTAGTATTCCTCACTCCCTGATCTCTAGCCCTTGCCCACTATACAGCCATGCTGACCTGCCCACGTCCTCTTAACATTTCTGAGCTGCCATTTTCTCATTGGTAAACTAGGAAAACTACTGAATCTGAACAGAGTGGTTGTGGTGATCAATTGACATTAAGGGATTATTTCTTGTTATTATAGGCTTCATAGGCATCATCATCACTTACAGTCTATGAGAAAATATTAACCAATCGCTTTTTTCTTTGTCACTATACAGCACTTTGATTTATAATCTACATTAAAGACACAAGCTAAACAAAAGCTAAGGGTCTGTGCCTTAGAATGCTCAATCACCATTAAAATAAACCATTTGGAAAACTCAGTTCGCTGTTCAATTTTATACTGTGATTATTCTTTCCCCAGGTTTTCCTCACAGACAAAAGATAGAAAATTTGGTTTGTTTTTCACAGTATTAAGAAAGGCTGATGAACTGTCTGTGTCAGTGTTATATATTTAGCGGACTTATTATTACTTTTGCAATGCTTTGGCACAGCTCAATTTTCAATGCAATTACCACATTATAATCTTGGCAAAACCCACTGTTCCAAATAATGCTCTGATGTACAAATGAGTCTTCCTACCAAACGAAAACTGCCAAGGAAAGGTACTGTTATATTATATAAAAATGAAAAGTCTCATTGAAGTGCAGAATAACTATAAATTTCATTTCAAAGGCATACACTATATACACACAAACTAAAAAAAAGTTATAATTAAGATGTCTAATTCTTCTGAAATAGCCCTCTAATATATAATAATTCACTGTAGGGTACGTACGCAGCCTAAATCAAACAGCATCTCCCTACATTGTGAACTAGAAACACTATTAGACTCAATATGTTGAAATATTTCTGCAGCTTTTTTCAAAATATGAAGATAAACACTGATTGCAGTGTGGTCAGAAGATTCTTGAATCATTTATCACTCACACCATAAGCTGGTGTGGGATAAAGTTTTTATAAAGTGTGTATTTATAAATGTTTTCAATAGCTTACAGTATTTTCAGTAGTTCTGCCTCACAATAATACTATACGTGGTCCTTCCAACATAAAGGGTTTCTTGCTTCAGTAGAGAAATTAACCCTGAAATGAGGATTTACAAAAGAGACTGGCTTTTATTTTCTAAGTGATCCTCTGGGCAGATAAGTGTATAGCTTTTCTTTCCCATATCTCTGGAAAATCTTTTTGAAACAATGTAGAAGGCCGATGACTGTTCCTCTATTGCAGAGGTTCTCAACAGGAGGTGATTTTGCAGCCCAGGAGATATGTGGCAATGTCTGGGGACATTTTTGATTGTTATAACTGGAGGGGGGAAGGCTTACTGGCACCTAGTAGGTAGAGGTCAGAGATGCTGCTAACCATCCTACAATGCATAGGACAGCCCCACACAAAAAGGAGTTTTTGTGTCCAAACTGTCAGTAGTGCCAAGGGTGAGAAACCCTGTCCTCTGGTTTGTATCTCTGTCTGACACCATAACAGGTATTGCCCGTTAACACTCACTGCCTGAGTCAGTGTCCCTGGGACAGTCATCATGTGAAGGTCAACCTGAGAGCAGAGTCCAAACCCTTCATTTCCTGCTGGGATCCCATAAACAACGCCAGTGCACAGATCCAACCAATGGGTTCCTGGTTTGTTTCAGATTAGGTTTGTGGAATTTTTTGTTCTCATTTTGCTTTGTTCAATCATTTTAGAAACTATGTAAGTATCCTCCTGGTTTAAACTAGTTCATTAGGTCTATTTTTGGATGTTTTGATTCAGTTACAACATTAATATTTGGGTTTTGTTCAGTTCAGGGTGCAGCACATTAGTGCAGCTGTGGTTTTGACGATGGTTACTTGGTTTATGGCATTGCATTAGTGCCCACGTGAGTGTGACTGGAGCAGAAAGCTGGAGCCCATCACTACCATGGCCACTAGAGCCTTCTGTATGCCAAAGGAGTTCACTCGCTCTTTACTTTGTTTTGCAAGAGGACTCAATAATGCAAGCACCAAACCAAGAGTTTTTAGGATGCATTGAATCCACTTTCTGTTGAGTGGTTTAAAATTATAAGACTTGACTAAGAAAAGTAACTTATTTCCTATTATATTTATGAAAAGGTACCACGGTTTCAATGTTTTGAGTCTTCCTGAAGCTGTTTACTTGAGTACACTGTGAAGAAAACAGTTCTTAAAAATCTCCAGGGATTTAAAAAAAAAAATACCCACTTACTCTTATTTTGCAATGGCCCTGGTTGTGAAATCATCAGACTGAAAAATACTGGAGGAGTGTGGAGAGTGGATTTTAGTGACAAGATTTCCTTAAGGCTGCAAACAAACCAAATTCATTAAGAGAAGGAAAGAGAAGTGGCAGATTTCATCATAAAATGGGGAAAACATTTTCCAGCTGAATTATAGATACAGCACCAAACCCAGTTGTTTCATTTTTTAAAACTTCGGTTTCTGCGGGCTGAAACACAACATTTCAACTGGCTCAGTTGATGAAAGCCATCTGCACCTGCTCCCAAAACAGCTTAAGGAAAAAAAAATCTGCACGAAGGATTTTAACTTATACAGACAATAAGGAATAGCCTTTGGCACACACGCACTGATAAAGGAGGAGCCTAGGAAGCAAGGCTATCATAATTTTTTTTTAACTGCTAATAAATAATAATCTAAATTCAGTTTACAGCATTATTTCAGTTTTACCTGTGGCAGCTACTCCTGCCTGTTCTGGTTGTATGTTAAAAAGTTAGGCGATTAAAATTCAATTATGTGGGTTTTTCTTTTATGTAGCCTAAGGTTGAATGAATTACTGGCAGGAAACTTTAGCTCATGAATTCAATCAAAAATCCTTTCATTTGTCAGAGCTGCTTCCTGCCCGGCTCCTTTAAACATCTGCTTCTCCAGCTCAGGGAGAAAACACACCACACACACACACATACACTCTTTGTGGGTTCAGGAAGAAAACACACACACACACACACACACACGCACACACTCTCTCTTTGTTAAAATAATAAGCAATCACCAAAACTTCCCTTGCAAAAGTTACAGATTCTCTCCTAAACACACACTTGCTCCCAGTAGAGTTTATTTAATATATCTTTAATAGCTTCCTTGTACTCCTCTCTTCCTTTCCGCTTTTAAATTCTGGAAAATCTCAAGCTGACAAAAGACGACATTTTAAAATGCGAACCTTCGCAGGGATAAGCCCCGGCCAGCCTGCAGGCCAATGAGAAGGAAGCAAAGCAGCGAGGCGGGGGAGGGGGGTTGGCTGTCGGGAATTGCTAGCACTCCTTAAATGGCAGGCACTTCCTCCCAGAAAAGGCCAGCTCTGCACAAACAGAAATCGGGTGGAAAGAAAGCAGGAGGCGTTGCTCAAGTTCAAAACAATCTGCGCGTGTCCATGCGCGCGCCGAGCGGGACCCTGGCCGCGCAGCTCAGGCCTCGCCAGAGCCATCACCTGAGGAAGCCACAGCCCTTTCCCATTAGCCTGAGACGGGTGTTTACCCCACGCCTCCAAGAAAGAAGACCCAGATGTTAAAGTTATGAGAAAAGCTGAAAGTGCCTTCCCAACAGCCAGCCTTCTTTGAGCACGACATAAGCACTTTAGTCCGCCAGCCCGCCCTTCCTCTGCGTTGACGGTTCTTTTCGGGAGACTGACTCAAGGGCAGACCTCAGTGGCTTATTCCTTTGCCTAAAAGTCGTGCGGTCTCTTCCTCTAGAGAAGTCTGGAGTAAAAATCAGTAAAACTTGGGGCCGTGCTGCCTAATGATCTCAACGCTGTTTCAGATCTTTTAAAATATTATCGCCCCCTCTGAAAGCCTGTGTCACCCTACAGGGAAAGACATCTGCTTTAAGAACGCTTACCTAGAATTTATAAACATTTTGAACTGTACAAAATGGTGATGCTTTCATAAGACGTGGTACATAATACAACCAGCTGTTGTATCATGGTGAAGCATCAGAATGTTTTCATATCTAAGCTATGCTTGTAATTCTATGTAGATAAGGACGCTTCTGGTTACTATACTCTTTATATTCTTATGGATAGAAGAGCTTGAGTTGTAATGACTAGAAAATTCCCTGGTATCCCCAAATGTACTACGATGAATATTCTTAATTTCTACTTATTGTAATTATTCACCCTTAAATTTAAAAAAAAAAATTGTTAAGGTTACAGCCATTTATTTTTATGTTAATAGTAATAACAGCAGCTAACATTTTGAGCACTCACCATGTACCAATTGTGATGCAAAGTTCTTTTCATGCATTATTTCATTTAATCCTCACAACCCTATGTAGAACTATGATTATGCACATTTGAAGAAACAGAATTTTAGATCATTAATCTGCTGTAGGCCAGAAAGTTAGTAGGTAACAAAGCTGTGATTTGTACCCAACACCTGGACTCTTGAAAGCATACACGCACTATTCAACCATCCACTCATCTACCCATCCACCCACCCAGCCAGCCACCCATCCATCCATCCATCCATCCATCCAATATGAAACGCCTATTATTTAGAAGAAATGGTGAAGCAAATGAGATAAGATGTACACAAAACGTTTTTAAAAAAACTTATACATCTATTTTATCCAATAGAAACATAAGGAAAACACAATATCTTAAAATATCAGATGTCAGATTAGTAACACATACATACTGAATTGTAGAAACAATGAGTAGTATAAGAAGAATAAATTTAAAAAGTCAATGAAACTGCTATCACAAGAAATCTAATACTCCCTTGACATACAAAATATAACATTCAAGGTACTTCTCAAAAGACCAAATTTTCCTTGAATTTTCAAAAATAAATTCAGGGAGCATTTGGGAATAGCAAGTTTCCAAAACAAAACGTGAATAGCAAGATTAGTTTGTCAGTTTTACCATTTTCTCTTTCAGTGGAAAGTTCATTCAACAAATTAAAATCTCACCCTAGACAGGATGTGAGAATGTTTCTGTAAATCACAATTTGCGGTATATTAATGCCATGTGAAAGTTTTCTTTCCCAAATAAGAACCCACATGAAACTTGGTTATTAAACCATAAATAAACCTTTTTTACATACCTATAAGTCTCAAATTGAAATGCCTATAAATGGATTTTTAGACTTCTTTTTAGTTTAATTCCTGAGTGTGTAGGGCAAAAGGTTACACTGTTTATAAAAACTTCTGCTCTGGGCTAAAATCAATATATCCTCATTTTGAGGTTTCATCTGAGATGTATCAACTTAGTTGATTTACTTCAATATGAGTTTGGATGGGCTATAAAATTCAAGCTATTTCTATATTCACCTGAATTACACAATCACCCTTAATTCTTTGCATTTCACGTTCAACAAAATGTGACAGTTTATCATGTGCCAGGTACTATGCTAGGCACTAAGGACATAAAGTACATAAAACATGGTCTCTAAGCAAGAGAAAGTTACAGACTAGTGCAAGAGACCAACAGGTAAATATATCCTAAGAATTGGATAAGTGCCAAAAATGAAGCATAATCCAAATGTGTGGGGACTCGTAAGAAAAAGTGAGGGGAAGGCACTCTCCTCCAAAGCATCTCATTCATCCATTCAACAAATATTTATTGGATTTTGAAGGATAAGGAGGTGTTTACAAGTGGGGAAGGTAGAAGAAACACCATGTGCAACAGCATGCAGTTCTGAAGGGATTTCATCTTCAGGGACATGGTTGAAATATGTACAAAATGTGATGGAAGTACAAGGAGTCAGGTGATCGATTCTGTCTGGGGTGCCAAGGAAGGCATCAGAGAAGAGAAGACGTGTTAGCTACCTCCTGAATCTGTGCACAAACTCCCCTTGTAAACCGATAATTCTGAAAGCCGTCTAAGGTAGAGAACAGATTACAGGCTCAATCCTTTTAATAACAAACCAATGAGACAATCCCTGCAACATTTCAGTAAAAGTCTGGATGGAGTCAAATGAATGTAACTTATCTGGTGAGGAACAATGAAGTGTTCCCACATACACAGAAGAGAAAGTTCAGACTCCACTTACTGCAGTATGTAGGGATGTAGTTAGGGCAGTGACTGACCAATGTAACCTTTAAGGTTTGAGGTCTACTCTGAGGGCACCATTGAGGACACGCACAAGTCTGTCAATTAAGAATGGAGAACCACCTCCCTCAAACCAGCAGTTCTCACAGACTCCTCGCCCCGTCTCAGTTGTTAATTCCAAGTGAAACAAGGACATGATTCATACCCCTGGTTGCTTTTCTTTTCATGTGTAGCATGATCAAAAGAATAATTATACAGAGAGGAATTCTGCAAAGACAAAAATTGCGTGTGATCCTCCTTACATAAGGACCTCAGTGTGCTGCTGGAAACCCTCTGATTTGTTCTGTTGACTGGCAGCTTCAGGTTACAAGCAGGGAACAGAAAGCCCTCATTAACATCTTCTCCGTCTCCAACAAATATAGAGTCAGCTCAATACACCCATTTAGTCTTGACAAGTACATATCAGATACAGACCATGCAAAAATAATAAACCTTAGTAAACAGTTTGATGACTTCTAAGGAAAGAGTGGGGGTACATACAGCTCAGTTAAGCAACCCTAGAGAAAGAGTTTGGAGAGCTTGCTAAGAGAAGAATTCTGAGACAGGAGTTCAGTGGCCGAAAAAAAATTGTCCCTATGCTTTTAAACTTTTCCTACACGCTCTTGCTTAACATCTCATACTCCCACCTCAACCCACACACATGAAGCCTAGATCAGAAAGAGAAAAGGGCAAGCTTCCTATGGGGAAAGTTGGGCATTTTTTACTGGATTGGCAGATTGGCATCTGCTTTCCAGTTAATTTCACTCCAGTTAAATCCAAGTTTGTCCACTCTGCAGAGCAGAAGGTGGCTGAAGAGAATCACATCCTCAGGATTGCTAGTCTCACTTGAAATTCGGGACCACTAACTTCCAGTGTGCCACCAGTGCTGCACCAATTCTAGTATATTTTTCTGGTTCCATTCACTCTGTCATTCTCCTACATGACTATTTCACACCTTTTCCTCTCTTCTCAAACCTCCAGCACCTTCTGCCCAATTCTTACTCCTAATTGCTGGATGAACTTGATTCCTATTTCACTGAGAAAATAGAAGTAAACAGAAAGAGAACTTCCACAACCTCCCACCAACACATCTACCCACTTAACTGATTATTTATACCTGCCTTATCTAATATAGTAGTCACTAGCCACATGCAGCTACTGATCACTTGAAATGTGGCTAGTCCAAATTGATGTGCTTTTTTTGTGTAAAACACACTTGATTTTGAAAATTTAGTATAAAAAATGAATGTAAAGTATCTCCTTAGTAATTGTTTTATAGTCAGTACATGTTTTAATGATAATAATTTGCATATATTGGGTTAAATAAAATCATTAAAATTAATTTCACCTGTTTCTTTTGCTTTTTTAAATGTGGCTGCTAGAATTTTTAAATTGCGTTATGTGGCTCACATTGCATTTCTGTTGGACAGTGCTGCTCTGTTCTCTGCTGTTACTATGAAAGAACTATCCATGCTCTTAGCTAAGACCAGGCCATCCCCTCCCTGTGCATTAGAACCTTTTCCTCCCTCCCATTCAAGGCCCTCACTCCAGCAATTCTCACTACTTTCTCCTTCTTCACAAATCCGCCCCCCCATTCCCATCTGCACGCACATGTGCTGTTATATCTGCTATTTAAACAAACCATCAAAAGATGTGTCTTGACCACACATCTTGATTCAGTTACCACCTCATTTCTTTATAGTATAACTCCTCAAAAATGTTGTCTATAGTGCTGTCTCCAAGTCTCATTTCATCTCTTATGAATCCACTTCAATCCTCACTCACTCCACCAAAATGGCTCCTATCAAGGCAGTGTGCTCTGGAGCTAGCAGAAGCCAACTGTTACATATTCAAGAATTTTGCAAGCTGCCTGCTAAGCCATTGGTAGCTTGACGTTGCTATGATGCGAGTATTTACAACATGGAAATTGGTAGACACTACAAATCAGGAGAGCTAGTTTACTGGCACAGCACTGAATGAAAGTTACCAATGGCCTTCACCACACTTTATAAGCAGTTCTCAGTTCTCAGCTTACCTAATTTATTTGCAACATTTGACATGACAAACACTCCCTCCTTCTTAACTTTTTTCTTCACTTGCCTTTCGGGGCACCATCTTCTCCTATGTCTTTCTCTCCCTCACTGGACACTCCTCCTCTGTCTCCTTTGCTGGTTCTACTTCATCTCTCTGACCTCTAAATATTGGAGAATCTTAGCACTCAGTCCAAACACCTCTTCTTTTCTTTATCTACACTTCTTCTCTGGCGTTTTCAGTCTTGTGACCTTTTTTAAATATGCAAATGTAAACTTGTAGATCAGATCTCACCCAATGAATACCAGCTTACTTATCCCCCTGTCTACTTGACATCTTCACTCGGATGTCAAATAGGCATGTCAAACAACATGTCCAAAATGAAAATTCTAATTCTCCCTCCCCGCTCCTTCCCCTGTTGCCAAACATGATATTCCAATAATATTTCCCAGCTCAATAAATGGCAATTCTAGTTATATAAGCAACACGTTTTGAGTTATCCTTGGTTCTACTCTTTCCTTGACACCCCACATCCAATGTATTGGCACTCTTATTGCCTCTATCTTCAAAACATATCCCATCTTACTTAGAATAAGGGCAACTCTTTCTAATGGTCTACAGAGCCCTGCTACCTCTCTGACCTTACCTCCTACCGATCTCCCTCAGCTAACTCTGATCCAGGTGGTTCAGAGGCCTTGCACTTGCTGTTCTCTCTGCCTGAGAACTCCTCTGCCAAATGGTTGCGTGGTTCAATCCCTGACTTCCTGCAGGACCATCCTATATGAAATTAATCCCCTCCATGGCACTTATCACCATATGACATACTATATTGTTACCTGTTTGTGTGTTTATCATCTGTCTAGCCTCAGCAGGCAAATTATTTATTTCTCATTGCTATACATCTAGCACCTATAAGAGTGCTTGCAACATAGTAAAAGCTCAGTGAATGTTTGTTGAGTGAATGAAAAAACTGATGTCACATTACCAGCTTTGGATCGTGAAGAAAGCTACTGTTACTTTCTGCTCTGTGTAAAGCATTAAGTGGACCTATCTTAAATGGCGAAGTATTCACTTTCTCTGCCAGGCTGCCTTTGCATACAGACTCAACAGTGGGGCAGGCTTTATGGCCTAGCAAACAATTAAATCTGACTCAATTCAGAATTAATAGTGACTCATTTGGTGCTAATGATATTATGAAGTCTTTTAATATTGTTTTTTTAAAAGGGGGATTTCAGAGATGTCTTTATCTGAAAGCCCTCTTGATTTCATACCAGGAGTTTGTGCCGGAAGACCTCTAATGGAAATAAGTGGAATTATGTCATAGGACGATGGCCCTGGTTGATTTGTGGGGTGGTGGAGTGGAGGGAGAGTAAGGGACAATGAAACAAATGCCAAAGGTTTTCATTTTCTATCATTATCAATAAAGTAGTCTTTAAAAATTACATACATAACAATGGTTATTTTCACCTCACCACCCCTTTCTCTTCTGCCATGGATTTGCCCAAAAAACTGAGGCTGAAGTGGCCCAATGGAAACCGTGTCCGCAAAACTCCTATCTCTCTTTAGTAAACTAAAGGTGGTCGGGGACAGGCCGGAGACAATCCTCTCACCCCCATCATCTCCAGGACTTTCCAGCGGTGTTGTATTTCTGATCTCTCTCTAGCATGACTCACACATGGTGATTGGCAGTCTATAGTACCATTTTTTTTTCTTCAAGATACTGGATGATTAGATCAGTAGGCTTAAATTTTAATTATCTCTTAACTTTTTTATGGGAAAGTGTATTATGAGATCCAAATTCTTGCTTTATAACTGAATTTTTAGAATATAAATTGTTTACAAATTGGAAATGCCCTGTATTATTACTATTAATTAGGTTTCTAGTCAAGTTCAAAAACCAAGTAAGTTTTAACCTTCTATGGTGGTAGGAACAATCAGCAGTGATTATCCCTTTGATTTATGAGGTATTAGACATTCCATCCACAGTTGAAAATGTTGGAGAAGCATCAATGGAAAAAAACAGGCCTACAAATATGGACAAAACAAACCACTGAAGCGCCAGATAGTGTAGCTAGAACTCTCCTAGATGTATGGCCTGGCTAACATCCATTCTGTTCTATATATTTTGACCCATAAAATTGTGTTCTTTATGTTGTTGGGGAATATGTGCTTCTTGCCCTCTCTTCTGCCTCTCTCTCATTATACACACAAACACACATATATGCAATAGATACTGAAGTCAACCAAGATTTATTGAGTACTGAAAATGTACTACACATTGTGTTGAGTTCTCTATTTAAATAATATAATAGTTAATAGTTACCTCCTACATACATATGAAGCATTTCACTATATCTAATCCTGACAAAAATGATAGCAAAACCTTGCATAATGCTTTGTGCAGGGCATTGTTCTCAGCCCTTCACCTTTACTAACTTCTTTAAGATGCACAACAGCTCACTGAGGCGGGTACTAGTACCATCTCCATCTCCAGATGAGGCAGCTGAGGCACAGAGCGGGTATGAGACTTGCCTAAGGTCATATCGGCTGTAAACAGTACAGCTGGGATTTAAACACAAGCAGTCTGGTTTGGTCATGTTCTTAGTCAACCATACCTTGCTGCCTTTTTCATAGCAACCTATGAGGCAAGCATCTTCATTATCTTCATTTTCCAGATGAAGAACTACATGAAGTCCCTGCCTAGGGTTGCTCAGGTAGTAGGCACACGGGGATCCAATCCCAGGGTGCTGACTGAAAGCCTGGGTTCTCACAACACCCCACTCCACTCTCACAACTCCCACTATGATATCTTGTCTCTTTAAATAAATACTAGTTCCTCAAAGTCTACTGATGTGCCTTAAAATTATTTTGTATAATCCCCCAAGCACAGAAATACCCAAGGCTCTGCCTATAGTAGATATTCAGCACAGGAGAGAGACTCACACAAAGAGTGACTTTGCGTCGTGTGTAAAGATGAGCAAAAGAACCCGTCCACACCATAGCTTTCCTTTGTTTCTGAGAAAAAGCCAAGGAAAACTGACTTTGATTTTCTAAATCTTCCTTTGATTTACCCTACTATAGGAAAATCAATGCTAAAATAACTACTGAAAGCCACCCGAGATGTGCTGATCTAACACGACAAATGCCAAGGAATTTAGACATTGAATTGATCTTGGCATCCAAGCTCCCCTACTTTAACTCCAACAGAAGAGAAATCACAAAATCCACATGGAGTGGAAATCTTCATATCTAGACTATGGGGCTTGTCATTTACTAAAAGCAGATAGAGATCTCCAATGCATCTTGTTTACAAAGCCGCTAAGGTTGTTACTTCTGTACTCAGGAGAGTGCCGCCTCTTTATAATATCGATTGCTGGGATTTTTGTTGATTTTTGCTGGCACACAGACAGAGATTGGCCACCAAAATGTGTCTAAAATCTTCAGAGGTTCGTTTAATAGCTTTCTTTTGGTTGAGAAAGAAAACCTGGGATGTAAACCTCATTTTTCCTCAAGAAAAGGTGAAGCCATTCCAGCATATGTTTTAAATGATTTATATTGTCTGACAATGGAAAGGTAAATTCTCTCACAGGATTTATGACACAGTTCTCAGCCATCTGAGTTCTGTTTATTTCACCTTGTCTCATTGCTCAGAGAATTACAATTAGATGGAAACCCCTAATGTCAGGGCATCTAATAGCTCCAGCATGGAACACCGGGATTGTTACAAAGACTTTTCTCTGTGAAAATCACCAAAAGTTATTGATAGTCACCACGTCTCCCTCTCATTATGGCACTATCAGACATATTTAAGGAAAAGATAATAAACTCTTTAACCAGTTATACAGGAATGGACACAATACTCTGTAAGAATCACAAACAGTTTTTTTTAAGGATAAGAACTTATGTGGGACTTCTGAAGGAATTTTGACAGGTCCTATTAAGATGATTTTAAAACACACAGGGAAGATTTATTTGACACTAAAAAGTGGCAAAATCTACATACAAAAACAATAAAAGCCATCTGAGACTTTCTCTCAAGATAAAGTTCTACTAAATCTATGCAAATAGTAATAACACTTTCTAGAAAGAGTTCTAAAGTCAGTCACACACACAAACCTCAGCAGCAGCACAAAACATCCTTTGTTGCCGGACGTGAGAAAAACACACTCGCTTCTAAAAAAAGCCATAGGAAGGAAGTGGAAGAACCTCAGGGGCGAGTGGGAGTGTGAAAGGAATGCTGCCGCTTTTTTTGTTTTGAAACATGTAAGCTTGCTGTGGCCCTTAATAGTAGGGCAGTAGTTCAAGTAAGTGAAGCAAAATCTTCGCGATATTTTTTTCCTCTCCTGTAGGTGCACTATCAGCCAAATAGATTTGAAAATCCTGATAAAAGTATGTTGATATTCTGGCATTAAATGGCCCCGAGCGAAACATTTCTTTAAAAAAAATCAAAAGAACTCCAACACCTGCATTTGATTCTATTTCCACCCATCTCAAAACAACTTCGATTGCCAAAAAAAAAGAATTAAAAGTTATCTGAGAGCCAAGACAGGTAAGCAAAGCATTGTGCTGAAATTTCGCAGCGTAGCAAAATGGGCAATAATGTTAGAGGATAAGCTGAAGGCTCTTTTGAAAATACAAATATGATTATGCCGCCTTCCCTGCTTACAATCCCGTTATACCTTCTCATTGTGCGAAGGATGAACACAAAATTATCAACGTGGCTTACAAAGCTCTTCACGATGTGGTTGCTGCATATCTGTCAGGCATAATGTTGGAGCTCATGCTGATTGAATGCTTTTTATGCAGCGGGCACAGAAATTCTTTCAATTAACCTCATAACAACCCTTTGAGGTGGGGGCTCTTTTTATCCCCATTTTTCAGATGCGGAACTGGAGAAGTTGAGATACTTGCCTAAGATCATAAAGCTAGAAAGTGGTTGTGTCAGACACTGTGTATTGAAGAAATCAATACACACTGCCAATCCCCTCTCACTTGTCTGTCTCCATTATGAGAATTGGAAAATCTACATTCTCACTTGCCCTTACTATTTGGGTTGTGTTCTGGCCAATGATACATAGGCAGAAGTCCACCAGAGAATTTGAGAAGCTTTTAAGTTTTCTGAGGAAAGAACCCGGCATTGCACATCTTTCCCCTTCCACCTGGCTCCAATGGGGCCATCTTGCCTGGGGCCACTTTGCAACTCAGAAATGGCAAAGCAACAGGCTAAGAATGCAGAGCAGAAGATGATAAGAGACTGGACCTGTGAGGAACTCATTGAACCCTGCACCAATCCTGGACTGCCTGTTTTCAGACTCTTTGTTTTGTGGGGACAATATGCCTCCATAAGGCAGGCTTTCTGCTATTTGGAACCAACTGATACAGCTGTGAGACCAGGATTCTAACTCAGGAAATCAGATTCCAGAGCCTGTGAGTTTAATCCTATTCCTCCGCGTTTCATTCTCCCTTTTGCTCTCTTTGCTGTGGCCACATCGAGCTCTAAATTCCTTAAAACCACCATGTTTCCTCCTGTCTCACAGCGTTTGCTCTTCCCTCTGCCTAGAGGAATCCCCTCCTTATGCTTCAGAGCTCAGCTTAAATATCGCCTCCTCAGGGAAGCCTTTCCTGATCTTTTTTCGTCTTCCAAAGTCAGTTCCCCCCATATACGTGTTCGTAAAAACCTCTGCTTGTCCTCTCTAGCACTTATCACAATTACAAATGAAGAAGTAGTTAATGCTTGTCTTCCCATGCTACATGTGTAAGCTCATGAGATTAGGAACTGTGTTCTGATTATACACAGTAGGCAGTCAATAAATATTTATTAAATGAATGAATAAATATAGGCACTCCTCACCCTCAGTTAATTCTTGAGCTAGACAGATGAAGACAGGAAGTCACTCAGCTTACATATCTGGAACCACAGAAGTATATCAGCCTGGAGTACAGCTTGTCTGACTCCATTAGCTGCCATAAATACTGCAACAGAATGGAAGGAGGGAAACTGAGCCCCAGAGGATGAGTGTGAGGACAGAGAAGATCTGGTAAGAAAGAAAGGGATACTTCCCATTCCCAGACAGAGAAAAGTGCTGCAGGAAGAAAACAGTGAGTGGCAAGATGGGAACTACAAATGAAAGCAGGGATCACCTCGGAAAAATACAATTTTCAGCAGGCCAAATATAGACACAATATAGTATCTTCTGTGATCTCAAATTTTGCATTCAGCATTTTGGGAGGCTTTGCTGTGGGGAAACGTTTCTAATTTTACATTGGAGTTGTAAGAAAATGTTTCAATTTATATAAACTTTGTTTTATTGCCAAATTTCCTGTAGGCCGTCTATTCCGTTATGCAAGAGACAACTAGTTTGCATCATTTTCTTAAAATCACAGCTCTTTGTGCTATGAGAACACTCACTTGTCACCCTGCAATTGATCTTTTTATACTCCTTTCTCCTCCATTAGACTGTAAATTCTTGGGGGTAGGAATCTTGTGACTTATTCAATTTTGGATTTTCAACATGGAGCATAGTGCTGGCACAGAAGATGAACTCACTATATCTTGTTATTACAATGAATAAAGAAAATGCATAGGCATGTTAGGCATTTAGTAAATACATGTCAAATTGCATCTTTGATACATGACTTGGAATTGTTTCCCTTTCAAGGTATTCGTTCAGTGAGCATAATTACAGAGCCTACAATCCAACAAAGTCTTCATTATGGAGAAAAATTAGAGAAGAGTCCTTGAGTTTTCAAGACAATATGAAT
Organism: Ceratotherium simum simum; assembly: GCF_057802395.1. Classification (NCBI taxonomy): domain Eukaryota; kingdom Metazoa; phylum Chordata; class Mammalia; order Perissodactyla; family Rhinocerotidae; genus Ceratotherium; species Ceratotherium simum. The sequence goes on from NC_141906.1 coordinate 49,517,941, forward strand.
TGAAATGGCAACCTCCTTTTTATCATGTGCATATTTCAAGTGCAAAGACAACTCAAAACTTGAGATGAAAAAGGAAAAAACCTATAATATTTCTCTGTCCACCAATCCTGACCATTGTCTGTCTTCTCTCTTCAGTCTGTATCCTGGGAGTGAGGGGAAAGGAGAAAGCAAGGTAAGAAGAGAAGGAGAAACTGATGGGACAGGAAAGGCAGCCAGTAATAGAAAGGAAAAGAATGGATTGAGATGAGGAGCAAAAGGGACAGTGAAGAGAGGGCGAGGATTGGAATGACAACAGAAAATACAAGAATGGAAGTCAATTCCTTCTCATTTTCTCCAGTCTCTAATTTCTCCAGTCTCTGATAAAAGTGCATGCAGATTTGGCTATTTGATCCTGATTTTACGGCCTGCTCAAATGCCACAACTTCTTTTTAAAGAAATTAATTTAGAACTAAATGTCTTTAATTTTTACAATGACATGCTTGCGGCTTTTGCCATCTTTGGGTCCTGTGCGTTAAAACCATCAATGAAGTCCAAAGTACAGCAGTGGAATGGCTTTTAGTAACACCCTTAACGGATGATGAATGCAATCTATTTCCACACTGACAGAAAGTGAAACTTCTTTAGTGTACTGAACATCGTAATCCGCCTACTTCATAAATATCCCGTTTTTATTTGCAAATTGTACCAATTAAATATATGTCGATACTAATTCAGTTACCTGAGTGGCTTGTGGAAATGTGAAGGGAATCCAGTTCTGACATGGCATAAAACTATGACAAAAAACGTATTAGTAGCAAGAAAAAAATATTTGCTTCAAATATATGGATTACATTTTCTAGGGCCTTAAAAAAAAATGAAACTGAAAGAGGCAGCTTGAAGAAGCTCACACGTGTTTAAAACCCACATCCTGTTGTTATCCACTGCCGGGGCACAGAGGAGCTGGGAGGTGAACGTTCTCATTAGGGTCCCATTAGCTCTGACTTGCAGAGGTCTTCTCCAAAGAAGGAAGTCAGGTTCACTCCCACCCTCCTCCACATGGCTGGGCAGTGGCCCAGGCACCACCACAGAAGAACATCATTTACTGAGTAAACATCTAAGCCCAAGAATACAGTGGTCTAACCCAGGGAGCTTAGACCTTAAGTTTAAAAGATTCTCCATGCTTCATTCCAGCCACTATCAGCAGATTCTAAATCACCCATGAGCAGAGGCCCATCCGCCTAGGGCCTAAAAGAAATTATAACAATAATGAGAGGCCTAATGGGAGTCAGTCAATGAGAAGAAGAGCAACGTGGTATACTCAGATTTTTGTTCCTCTTTATTTATCTGGTTGAAATACATGTGTTTTTACTTCAGGCAGATGTTGGTATCCTCGCCTTTTGAACAGGAAGCTGTAGAAGGAGGGAAGGATGATTGGTAGGAAACAGGAGGAGACTTGCTGGGTGGGAGCGAAGAATATTTTACAGGTCAAATGGCATTTTTTGTGGGCCCAAGGATTTTTTTTCAACTATTTGTAACTCTGTTTAGAACCCTTTCAAAGAGTGAAAACAATCCTAACAACGTTACAGCCCAAATAATTGCAGAGTGTTGTTTTAAACTTGCATCTTGAAGTTCCTCCTTTATGTTCCTCCACTTAACAACCACAAACTCTTCCTAACAGCTACCCCACGTCTTTTTAATTTTCTAAGAGGAGACTAAGCCCCCTTCAAGATGTTCCACCAACTCAGCCCTTTTTTCCTCACATGTTTCTTCTTGTTCTTCTTCTGAAAAGCATATGTTGATAGACTACAGGGAATTGATGAAGATTTATTTTTTAGACAGTGTTTTCTCCTTGCAACTGTAAGTTGGCCTTACTCGGAAGGGAAGCCCAGGCAAATGATTCTAATGCACTTTGCTCTGATGCTTCCATCTCAGTAACTCTTTAAAACTGGAGAGAGTGAAGGGAAAAACTTATCTCCATCTGGAAGCATTTATACCCAGAGGTGTCTTGAGCTTCAGTTGTTTGTCTAGAATTTCCATTTATGAACCGACTTGCCTTGCTCCTGTGGGTATGCCGAAGACAACTGTTTGCAAAATCCATTTTATGCAACAATCCAGAGGCTACTTCAAACTCAATCAGGCAGGAAAGGCTAACCATGACTCATCAGATTCCCCTGACACACACAAAAAAGTCAGAAGTCAAGGAGAGAGCGGATCTCTGATGCCGAGAGTAGCCGCCAGCTTACCTGACAAGTCAGAGTACTGTCATCAAACCAGTTTCCTGCTTGGAAGACCTTGATTCCTCTCAGTAAAGGTGTCAGCACCTCTTTTCCTGAACAATCTCAACATGAATGACAGGGCCTGAGCACAACAGAAAGTGTCTTTAATCTTTTTATGGTTCAATATAAAGGTTACCTGAAGAAAAGCCTTAGGATATACTTTCAAGATACTGACTTCTGATTTTTTTTTTTTTTTTTTTAACACATCAGTATGTCATGTTCAGATTCAATCATTCTTTTAAAGAAGCAGGGAGGAAGCATTGCTGGACATCCACAGAGAGAGCTTATTCAACAAACATCCTATAATCCTAGGGACACCTGTGCCACATTCCTAAAGGCCAGTCAGTTGAAGGAATCCTGCTAAATGCAGGTTCCGACTGTGGGCATGTCTGGGCAAGTGGTCACTCTGTGGGGGTCAAATGGGGGGCAAAGTAGCAGAGTCTGGAAGGATGGTGGTAGAAGAGAAGAAAGAAGAGAGAAGGTCTGGAACTGGAGTTGCCTCGTGAGACCCAGTCTGTACTCAGGTGATACTGGAATAGCAGAAGAGGAGTTTCTTTGAAAACACTGAGAGTGACAGACACTCCAGCACACCAAACCCATTCTCAACCCACTTCTCCCTCACCCATCTCCTTTCTAGAAGAGAAAGCTAAACATTAATTTTCCCAGTTTCCCTGTTCTTGGAATAGAGGCATGGCATAAGTTCTGGCCAATGAGACAGATGTCTGCTGGAGGAGGCGTGTGCTTCTGGGAAACCTTCAGCTTTTCTGATAAAGGCACATCTGTGCTGGCCCCACTCTTCCCTTCATCCTGCTTTGAATGCCAATGTGATACCTGGAGTTCAAGACTATGAGAGAAAGGACAAAAGAATCACAGAGATACTGACCCTGAGCCTTGATATTACTGAGTTACTAAACTAATACCAACAATGACCTATCTCCACAAATATTGTAATGTGATTGTAAAAAATCTCCATTTGTTTCAAACACTGTTAGTTTTCTATTATTTGCAGCCCTCCTCCCTCCCCACAAAACACATCCTAGTTGACTTGGCAAGGAAGGCAGATCAAATAAGAAGCTGTCTATTCTTAGAAAGCTTTCTGGGGAGAGGGCCGTTTTAAAAAACTCAAGTGAAACTAAATATCCTTCAGAAGGTAAAACCAATTTAGCATATCCTAGAGCCTCATAATTTATTTCAAATTTTATGCCTGCAACAACTTAGCATCATTACTCCATCCATTGGTTTAGAAAATTTATTTAGATGAAGGCCAAATCGTATAGTCATAACCATACAATTGCTTTTGTTAACTGTTTGTATTTATGTTTATATAAATCTCTAACTTTATTTTTCTGTATAAAGCAAAGGTAAAGCAAAAGTATCAGCTAATGAGGTACTTGGCTTACCCTCAGTCTTTTTAATAATACTGGACCATTTTCAGAGAATTTTAAAAGAAATGCAACATAATGAATGGAAAGAGCAAAATAATCATGCTTGGTCACTAGCAAGCTACGCGACATTGTGCAAATTACTTCCATTTCCTGAGCCTCATATTGCTCATCTATAAAATGAAGAGCTGGATTGGAAACTTCTTTTAGCTTTGTGTTCTAAAAAGTTTGATTATAAGCAACCAAGTTATCTAACTACAGACAGTTTTATAATTCTTTTTCCATTAACATGTATTATGTCATATTTCCAATATATCTCCCTGAACAAAAATTTAAATTAAAATTTATATTTCATAGGATCAGGCTTCATAAAAATCAATGGCATTCTCTGACTCAAAGAGCTATTTCCCTCCTGGCTCATTATTCTCTATGGTAGTGTTTTCACAAGGTGGTCTGAAGTCCTTACATCTTGCTGGGTCCCACCCAAGATCTACTGAACCAGAATATCTGAGGATGGAGCCCAGAAATCAGCACTTTTCACAAGCATCCTGGGACATTCTGACATGCACGAAAGTTTGAGCACCACTGATCTGGAAATAAGTGTCTCTAAAAGTATGAAATCAAAACCTGAGTAGGTTAAAAATTATATGGAGGATGTTATGATAAAACAAAGAGTTGTCACAAAATCAGTTCTTTACTTTTCTAAAGGTGCTGCTTTAAGGTAATTTATAATGTGCTCAGAGATGGATGTAACTTAACCTTCAATTAGTATTATCTATTGATAAACAAAATTTAAGAAATCGAAGTGAAAAAACTTCCCGAAGGATTTTGATTACTACTCATTTTGCTGCCTCTTGTTTTTCCTTCCCCGTCACCATCTGTTTTTTTTTTTATTTTTCATCTTCCTGTTGAGGTATAACTGACATATCATTTGTTTTTATTTTAAAAATTTCATCTCTTTTTTCTTAATCCTTGTTTTATTTATTTTTTTTTGTGAGGAAGATCAGCCCTGAGCTAACATCCGTGCTAATCCTCCTCTTTTTGCTGAGGAAGACGGGCCCTGAGCTAACATCTATTGCCAATCCTCCTCCTTTTTTTTTTTCCCCCAAAGCTCCAGTAGATAGTTGTGTGTCATAGATGCACATCCTTCTAGTTGCTGTATGTGGGACGCGGCCTCAGCATGGCCGGAGAAGCGGTGCGTCAGTGCGCGCCCAGGATCCGAACCAGGGCCGCCAGTAGCGGAGCGCGCACACTTAACCGCTAAGCCACGGGGCCGGCCCTCTTAATCCTTGTTTTAATGCTCCGTTTCATTTATCACTCAAGACATGGCAAGTTTTTAGATCAGCTGTTTGCAAGGGCCATATTTTCATGGTTTACTATAATCTCACCTTCCTGCATTTTCTGGCTTCTCTTCAATCCTATCATCCGTTAATAAGCCAAATAATTTGTTTTTACTTTGCACCTTTGTGTTTATTGATCTCTATGTGGCTAGGTTTGATAGTAATCATTACGCTACTGTCTAGGAGCAAACTAGTTCCCCAGGAGTTTAAAAAAGAAGTTTTGGAATTTCTATTCTAGTTTGTGTATTTGACTGGGTTGAGAATACCATGCTATTATAACATCTACATAAACAATTTATTTCTCGAGTACTTTATTCACCCTAGGATTCGTTGTACTATCACTTCTTTAGTCAATTGTGATTTATTCAGCTTTTCTTTTATGACAAATCAGTAAAAATGTTCTCAAAATACCATGTCTAACTCAGGTATGTTTTGAATATACTTCTTACGGTTGCTAAAAGTAGGGACTAGGTCTGTAAGAGAGACCAACATTGTTTGCTAATGTTTCAAAGCCAGTAAGGCCACGTATAAGGCAAGATGAAATAAACTGAAATAAACACACTGAATCAAAAAAGCTCAAAGCCATTGTAATTTCAACAATTTAACAGCAATATTAGTCATTGTTATTTCACCACAATAATATGTTCGGCATTTCTAAAATGTTTCTCAATCAAAAAATGTTCGTGTATCTTGCAAAAAAAAAAAAAATCAAACTATTAATGAATCATACATAGCACCTTAAAAGGAAGTCTGATGTTCACTATGAAGGATGAGGACCTCAGAGGCGATGACCCTGTGCTGATGTCCTGCACTTACCCAAAGAGAGAGCTAAGAGGGCTCTGGAAGAAAGGAAAGGTGGAAGGGAGTCCTGACATCTTATATACTCCCTAAGCAGAAGGGAAATTCCTCTGAGTCTGTACTTGGGCTCTGCAGGAAGTAGAGGAGAGCTGGGGCCACAAGAACACTTTAAGCAGTCAAAGTGGTTTGTATCATTAAAAGAGCACCCAATTTGGAGTCAAGAGACTGAATGTATGTCTTGCAATCCTTATTTATTAGTTGTGTAACTGTGAGCATGTCACAATTTCCCTGAGCCTGTTTATGCCCTCATAGAAGATCTTTAACATTAGTGTATTAACATACCTCCTTTTCGGGGCTTTCGTGAGGAAAAATCCCTCTACAATAAATGTTGGCTTTAGTTGTAACTCAAATAAGGGCCAGATCACCTCCCTAGATCCTATAACCTAAGCTGTGGCCAAGTGTCCCTGAGCGTCTCCCATCTGGGCTGTGGTCCTACATTTGTCCACAACTCAGCAACTATTCATCCCCACATAAACTGGCTGGCGGTGCTTCACCCAATGCAGCATTCACAGGTCCACAACATTTGTAAAGCCCCCTCACAAACCAAGATGCTGTCAGCTGTTGCTGAATTGGTTACAAGGCGTGCAGCCTATCAGTTCATGTTTTATACGACCCAGACCCTCTACTCAGTTTAGAATCTAGAAATTCTGACTCTTGTATGCTGCTAGAGAAAAAACGATCTCCAAACCAATACCTGCATTTGGCAGGAATGTGTATTGGAACAGCTGAGGCAAAAATAACTCATTCAAACACAACATGCAACAGTGTGTACTAATATGCTTTATGGCTGAACTTGAGTTCTTTTTGATTGTTAACATGTCCCATTCTTTTGTGCCACCCACACAAAAATGTGTTCTATTAGGAGTCAGGTTCTATTCCTGACCCTCTTAGTCACACTGGGCAAGCTGTTTTAATTTCCCACAGCTTTATTTTATCCATCTTGGAATCTCTCCTTATCCCCTCTACCTTACTGAAGTTCCAAGTTATATTTTATAAGCTAATAAAAGAAGGCCTGCAAATTAAGCATTAGAAATTGTACTAGCCATTGTAACAAAGTAAGAGTTGGAATTCTAAATCATTTCTTAAGATGCTTCCGAAATGAAAAGGTTGAAAGTAGTACAAATCATTGCTTCCAATACTCTAGAAAGTAGCTACCACACACCATATCTTGTTTCTACATAGGGTACTTACTCGGTTTGCAAGGATACATTTAATTCACTAAATATGCCTTCTTCAGCCATAAACATACAACACTCTGTTAGGAAAGGAGTTCTGAAGAGCAAGACCCTCTGGCTTTCGAAAAGTTGGCAGATGGCCAGGATTTAGCAATATTGGGGCTATAATATTAACCTAAAGAAATCAATGCATTCAAATTGCTATGTAAAGAAACCATATTATTTACTCTTTGGTGCTCAAAACATAGAGTCAGCTGACTTTCATTAGAAACTTGGTAGGGACTGCTACAGAGGAGGGCAAGCTACAGGAGAGGCCAAGAAATTGCCAGACCAAGCACACTCAGTGCAAAGCATTTCAGTCCATCCAAATGCACAGAAAGGTGGGGGCCCTTTCCTGGCCTCAGTGCTTGGAAGAGGAGGGGAGAGTTGGCAGGGGCAGAAAACGTGATGGAAAAACAACAGTGATATTTTCCCCATGAATTACTCCTGCAAGTGGCATAATTTTTTAAGGGAATAACTAGAAGACAACTTATGGGGTAGCTGTGCAGTACTGAAGTCTGCATAGTGGAAGCCCTATTCAAAAGAAAAGGAGCAGATGACTCAGCAGTGAAGACTGTGTCCCTCCCATGTCAGTATTAAGCTGGACTTTAAGAGGATGGCAGTCTTTAAAAGACAGTATATTGGTGTCATTCTGAGCTTCACTGATAAAGCGAAATTGCCCACATCTTTTTCTAATTAATTGTGTTTGAAAGTCTACAAGTTTCAAATGCTGACTCGACCTCAAGAATAGAAGCTCAATACTGATTGACATATTAATACCCAGGTGCTTAGTGGCAGGAAGCACTTCTGGGTTTCCTGTGCTATCACAGGCTCTCACTCTTCTGTGGTTAGGTATGTACTAAGGACATGCCTCAGTGAATATCATACTTGTGAAGGTGTGTGATAGTGAGGCCCCTCCGTGATGGGATATTCAAGGCATATAAATTTAGAAATACTTGAGCCTTACTAAACTAGAACTTTATTGAAAAGTACATCTCCCATCGAGCACATCACATAGTCTGTCACACAGTAGGTCCACAGGTAAATTTTAACAGAATGAATGAATGCTCATGTAGCCTTCCAAGGAAGAGTACAGCATTCCTAAAGTACAATTTTGTATATGTGCAAAACCTCGGAGAAAAAGGTGGAAGATTTCCTTGCAGATGAGGCAAATTTATCAGCTACGTGCACTTTGGTAGAAAATACATGGTATTTAAAAAAAAACGGTGAAAAATAATAATGGAGTCAGTCAGTGCTGAGCTGATGACTAAAGTACAGAAAAGTATTCTAATGGAGAATGAGCTGGTTTAAATAAGCCTTAAGACAGTAGAAAAACTGTCTCCATTAAATGAAATTTCTGTCTCACATATTAAGATTGTGGCACAAATAGACAAAAGAGAGGAAATATATGATTAGAGATGCTTAATTCAGCCAACACAAACACTGCATATCCATTTCAGCACAATGGGGAATTTGCTGTTTCTAGCTAGGGGAAAAAAGAAAAAAAGGCATCAGGAAAAAAAAAAAAAAAAACTCCCCTACAGTTTCCCCAAGGCAACCAGAAAGCGAAACTTAATTAAACAAGTGAAATGTAATTACCTACTGCTTATCACACATGGTGCTGATTTGTGCTTCACATTCTAGGTGCATTATTAACTGCCCTGCGCTGCCCAGAGGTAGGAACAGAAACCACGTAGGGGTAACCATTGGCAGGCAGCAAGAGAAGGCAAGTGCTACCTGTTCTGCCCTCCCTGCAGGGGCTCAATTCCTCCAGTGGCTGGTTTCAGCTAGTCACACTTCAGGCTGGGACTGTGAGTTGAATCTCGTTATGGAAGGACTGTCCCTCAAGCATGGTGGGAGGTGCCTCTACTAGTGCAGAAGCCGAATCTGGGGGCTTTTCACACTACTTTGGACCTGCCTGTGCTTGCTCATTCAGCCCATTTGTTATTTTTATGCCCTGTTTAGAACAACTCAGCAGTTTCTCTTATAGGAAGAGGCATTCAACATACGGCACCTGTTGAAACCATTTGAAATGTGATTTCACTGTGACTCTGGACACATGGAGATGGCTTTCCCTTACTGACAGGCACATACGTCTAGAACCAGCAGGATGCCACCTCTGCTCTCTAGGATTTCAGTTTATTATAAAGGTTGATGCTATGATGGAATTTGGGTATCTTTATTTACTTTCCTATTTCCCCTTCTACCAGAACATCATTAAGCCTACATCTTAAAAAGTAGGTAAATGTATTTTCTTCCTTGCAGCTTCCAAGAAACAAACATTTGAAAAATCAAAAACCTGACTTCGGAAGAAAATTAGTGTGTAAATCAAGCAAATGTTGGATTGCTTGAATGAATGCATATTTGGATTGAGATTAATCTCTGAACACTGAGAAACATGCTCAGAAAGTTATGAATCAATAAAGTGTTGGCATCATCCTCTACTTCATTCATGTGCCATAGCAGTGACTTGGCCATTTTTATTGGAGCTGCTAATTAGAGGAATTCAAAGATGCACCAACTGTTTTCAGAAATTTGAAGTTGCCTGGTACTGAAGACAATTAAGAAAAACCGCTGGATGAGTTTGTGGTAGGAATTTTGTATCAAGTGGATTAAACTAAGTTTCCTTCCACATCTTTTCCAAAGTAAGTGTCTGTGATGCTGTGAATATGGTGAGATTCTATGGCAGCCAGTCACATGAATCATCATCGTATGCATATGATTCAGCTCCTTGTTCAGCCTAAATGGCTGTTGGATGACATACTCCTGAGAAGGTATTAACATGGCTATTACTGAAGGGATCAGGTTTAATATCTTCTTTTGTTTCCTTCTACTCAGTCTCGCATGTCCTGGAAATATATGTCACCCATTAAAAAGCTCTTTTTGCCTTTCTTTTTTTCCCTGAAATGCGTTCTTCATTTGGCTTCCAATCTGTCCTCCTTTTTCACTTGCCACTCCTTCTAATCTCCTTTGGGGGTTGCTCCCTATCTCCTTGACCTCTAAATGTTGGGAATTCCAGAACTCAGCCCACAGACCTCTCATTCAGCCTCACAGCTTTAAATAACGTTTATCATTTTAGTTATTGATGACTGTCAAATTTATATCTCTAACCCAGACATCTCCTCTGAACTCTAGACTCATATATCCAAATGATATCTCCTCTTAGATGTCTAAAATGTAACACGTCCAAAACTGAGCTCCTGATCTTTTCCCCCAAATATGATCCTTCACAGTTGTCTTCTTCTTAGTAAAGAGCAACCCCATCCTTCTAGCTGTTCCAATGAAAAACCTTAGTTTCACGGCTGGGTCTTCCTTCCTACCTCACATCCAATCCATTCAAAGTGCAGTCCTCTCTACCAGATATCCCGAATCCAACAAATCGCACCACTTCTGACACCACCAGTCTGTTCCTGGAGCATCATTTCCTATTTGAATTAATAGGACAGCCTCCTATATAGTCTCCTTTTTCTCCCTTCAATCTTTTTTCTAAACATAACAGCCAGAATGATCTATGTAAAATCTAAGTCAAATTATGCCACTTCTCTGCTTCAAGCTCTCCAACGAGTTCTCATCTCACTGAGAACAAAAGCTCAAGTCCTTACAGTGGTCTACGAGGTCCTATGCAATCTGCCCCCGACTTCCTCTCCCAGAACTCGTTACTTCTTGGACGTCACCTGCATTTCTCTCTCCCTTGCTTATTGCTCCAGCCACACTGACCACTCTGCTACTCCTCGAACACGCCTGAGATGCTCCTGTCTCAGAACCTCCGCACTTTTTGTTCAGCCTGCCTGAAATGCTCTTCCGACCGACACCTGCTTGGCACTCTCCTATACGTCCTTCAGGCCCTTGCTCAAATGCCACCTTCTCAGTGAGGCCTCTATGACCTTTCTATTTAAAATTGACCCCCTTCCTTGTCTTATTTAATCCATAGCACTTGCCACCATCTAACATTCTTTTTTTATTTTTTTTTTACTTTTGTTTTGCCCACTAGAATGTAAGCTGCATGAAAAAGGGATTTTTGTTTGTTTACCATGTGCCTATTACAGTGCCTGGCACATAGTAGGAACTCAATAAATATTTGTTGAATGAGTTGATTGATATATATATGTTAAAACCTCTTGGTCCACACATTTAGATACTGCCCTTTGCTTCTGTGATTTCATAAAAGGCATATCCACCTTACCTGGGTCAGAATTTTTAGACACCTTTTAGAAAAGAAATGGTCAACCGCCAGAATCTAAAGTTTTTAGAAAACAGGCCAGATTATGAGCTGAAAGCAAAAAAACAACAACATGTATTTAAATATACCTTTCAAGCAAAATCTCAGAAGAAGCCCACCAGATTTAGATATCGTGTACTTGGCTATGTTGCTTTGCAAAGACTGGAAACATAAGGAAGCGCTGGAAGTCAGCAAACACCAGTCTTTGGCCTTAAACTGATTTAACACACACAAAAATGGCACTGTGCCTTTGGAGACCTGGAATGCAGCATTACAGGTTTTCTCCAAAACAGCTTCATTTACTTAACATTACTCTGACCCTTTAACTTCTAACTTGCTGCACAATTAAGCTATTTAAGCCTTCGACTTAGCTCTCTTTGTGCTACAATCTGGGTCTAAAGTGAAGCAAAAACAACCCTACACCTTACTGTTTTGCTAAAGTTTGTTCTGTCCCGTGAAGATGTTTGCATATGCAAATTTTAGCACCACATCTGATCAGCATGCAATTGTATGGCTGAGACTATTTTTATTTTCCTCTTTCATTCAGTAAACATTTATTTAGCCCCTACTATGGGTATCAAGCACAGAGAGTCAGGTTTTTTTTTTCTTTGCCTGTTTCAACGCAAAAAGTTTCTATGTAGTGCTGATAGCCTTCAAGTTTGTTACCACAGAAACGAGAGGAAAGTCACAATCAGAACTGGCATCAAGTTGCATTGAAAGTATTGGTACTGCTTTTGACAGCAATGAAAAACAATCTGAATTCTGTACTGTTTATAAATCAAGGCAATAATCTTGTCTCTCTTGCATGGGCTTTCTTGTCTTCCCATAAAAATTGTAAATGGTTTTGGAAGAATAGTTTATTTACCTCTTAAAAGGTTAAAAAAAAGTTCAACTTAGATTAAAAGGGACAGAATTTACTGGTTTTCATCAATATTTGACCTGTGAAAAACTGCACTAGCCCAAAAGAGTAATTTCATGCAAATGAAAGTAATTTACTTTCATATGTTTAAACAAATGATTGTTAATTTTGGAAAGTCTTTGTCTTTTTCGTAGCTTTCATCTCTACCCTTTGTTTATTTTATTTATATTTTTCCTTTCTATCACAAATTATTCTCCATGGTGCTAAAGAAAAACAAAGAAAGAAAAGCAAATACACACTGGACTTAGGGGTAAGAGATCTAAGTTTGAGTGCAGATTATTCTATGTAATAGCCACGTAGGTTAGGGTAGGCTACTTTGTGACTGTGGGACTCAGTTTTTGCATCTGCAAAATGAGGTGATACTCCCCAGAATTATTTTAAGGTTAAATAAGATAAGTTTTAGGATGCCTGGTACATAAAAAGTAAGGAGATATCCAATTGCAATATCAAATTTGTGACATAAGGCAAAATGCTTGCCTTTCATGGGCCTTCATTTCTCATATACAAAATAGAGGTTGAAAATTTTCATCTATGAAATTCTTAGGATTGTTGTAGGGGTCAAATTCTTAATGTTTACATTTTTATAACATGTGATTTCTGGTCACTATAAGGTAGTATCATTCTATTATCCTGTCTCCTTTCTTTGCTGCAAATTTTCTTGGTATTTTCATTTATTCTTAGTTCTCTTTCAAAGCATTTCTCATCTTTTCCTTTATAGACATCTTTACTCATATCTCCTGTTCTCTGCTAAAGTTTTCTTGTTGTTATATTTTTATTTCTCTGTTATTAACCATAAAATTTTAGTGAATTTCTTTGGTTTTTCCTTATTCTTTATGAATCATGTAGTTATTTCTATGGTGAAATTTTAAAAAAATCAAATATTAAATTAGGTCACCTACCAATTAAACACATTTCTAATGAAAAGTGCAGCAATGTGGAATTGCATAGGAAAAATTAAAACATAATTTGCAACAATTTGGAAGCTGCAAAAGAGATATAGTTCATAAGCCTGTTCTTTTTTACATTTTTTATATTTTTAATTTGTTAAAAAAAGATACATTCTTTTTGTAAATATGCAAACAATACAAAAAACGTCTAAGAAGAAAATAAATATCACCTAGAGATCATTACTATAAATATTTTGGTGAACTGCTCTCATTAATCTCATTGCATACATGTACATACATATTAGACATGTATAATTTCACATAAATGAATTATACATGCTATTTTGGAACCTAGTTTTCCATTTACTATCTTGTTGAGTTAATTTCATGTTAATGTAATGTGTATGTGTCCTAAATTTTAATGGTTGCAGAATATTCTAGTATAAATGCATCATCATCAAGTCAGTTCCCTCTGAGTGGACATTTCGGTTACTTATCCCTTTCAACAATGCTGCAGAGAATAACTTTTACACCCAGATCCTTTTAGAATAATGGCTAAAAACATAATTGATAAACTAGTGCTTAAACAGATCCTAACTTTTACATTTTCCTCTTTATCCAGAAAAAGGAATTTTTTTTTCTTGTAGAATTCAGATCATGCAACACTAGACAGTGAAGTTCAATATCTGTGCTGTCGTCAGTGTAAGTCTCCACATGGGACAATGGAAGAGTGGAGAAAAACTGTTGCCTGACCTATTAATTTTCACTGATTTAAACATTCGTGCTGTAATAAATAGTAGCACCTACACAAAAATGTTTACTTATGCCACAAATCAATAAAAATAGACTCTCTTTCTCTTCAGATTTTGCTCATCTCTATGTCTGCTTTAAATATCTAACAGGATTGTAATTAGCAATATCATCAATATCATTAATTCCTCACTATGGGCAAGAGCTAAACATTTTAACCCATAGAAGACCCTATTTCCAACCTCCAGAAATTTACATTCCTTCAGAAAGAGGATTTTACAATGACTGGAAAACATCTAGCATGGTGAATATGTTAAGAATTCATAATATTCAAGCAAGGAGGATAGAGGGAAATCACAATTTTCACTCTGATGTTTTGATATTCTCATGTCCATGGAAATAAGTGCAGAATCTCAAGAAAAAAAATGTGAAATAATAACAAATAACCAGTGTCCTGGTCCATTCTCCATTTCTAGAGAAAGCAGTAACTAGGGAATGAATAGTGTAAGAGACTTCTGTTTCATTTTTCTCCTTCAACAGATTCATTCTACTTAGTGGAAGGCTGTGCTTGATCTCTTGATCACTGATAACTCTGAACTGTCATGTTACACTCCTGCCCTTTCTCACCTGGAAATGATGGTCTCTTTGCCCATGGGGAGAGGACAGCAAGAACAGTTTCTTTCTCTTGTAAGTGCCCAACCGTTTGTCAGCTTAATCCTAAAATCTAAAACAGCATAGTCACCGGGGACCACTTTTAAGGAAAGAAATATCTTTGTCTGTCCTTGAACAGAGCATCTCCAAAGCTGAGAGTGATACGTTAGGGTCACGCCAATCTGTATTGACATCCACAGTTCCAACCAGAGTTTATACTTGAGCTAGAGTGTAAGAACTAGCTTCAGGGATCCATGTAGCTAAATGAACCCACACATTTAAATGTCTTTAAAACACCAGTTAGGCTGAAGTGGTTTGAGAAATAGCTACTAAAAAGCAGAAGAGGCAAAAAAACCATGTTTAGATTTACATAATTATTTCACCCTTTCTCTCCCATATAAGCAGACAATGTTGCTTCTCAGACAAAAAAAAAAGACCTTTTAATCCCTGCTCTGTGTAGTACAAACCTGAATAGTAAAAACCTAAATCTAGATAGTACTGTGATAAATATTGTAAGATTCATTCATTCATCCCACTGATATTTATCAAGTGTTTAGCTCATATGTGGAAGGTACTATCTAAAGCAGAGTATAGGCCTCTGCACACAAAATAGGTTTATGCTTTGTAAAAACTCACAGTATGAGAAATAAGGAAGCTGCTCAGATATCTATGATTCAGGCAATATATATATATATACATATTTTGGTGAGGAAGATTAGCCCTGAGCTAACATCTGTTGCCAATCCTCCTCTTTTTGCTGAGGAAGATTAGCCCTGGGCTAACATCCATGCCCATCCTCCTCTACTTTATACACAGGATGCCTGCTACAGCATGGCTTGATAAGCAGTGCATAGGGTTGCACCCGGGATCCGAACCCGCCAACCTGGGCCAGCGAAGCGGAGTGCGTGAACTTAACCACTACGCCACCAGGCTGGCCCATCAAGGCAATATACCTTAAGTATCACTTGGGCCACAGATCAGTGTAAAGAAGTGAGGAATTACTCCTGAAGGTGGGTGGGAGAAAGCATTGTGGAAGATCCGCCATTTTTACCTGGCCAGATACTACAGCAAACTCAAGACTGCTGAATCTAAAATAATTTTAAGTAGAATAAAAGGTATCTTAGCAGAATTAAATCTTGAAGTGCTAACCTGGTATTGTGAAACAGTTAATGAGATAAACAAAATAAATGGCCTGGCACATAGTAGGTGCTCTTTAAATGCTAATATCCTTCTGTAGATTTTTTTTATCCCCAGGGAAGTAATTCTCAAGCCAGAGTGACCATTAGGATCATGGAAGGCTTCTTAAAACAGAGTGCTATACCCCATCCCCAGAATCTCCAATCCAGAAGGTCTGGGGTGGGTCCAATGATTTGCATGTATCACGAGTTCCCAGATGCTGCTGCTGCGGCTATTCTGGGGACCACACTTTGAGAACCACTGCCCTAGGGAATAGTTTAGGTGCTATGTAAATCGCATTCTGTGATTGTTTTTCACATTAGAGATAGGTCCCAGCTTTTAAATTGTGCTTTTAAAAAAATGTCTTACTAAAGAAAAAGGGAAAAAAAAAAAAGTAACACCACTTTATATAGACCTGACCTTTTGGTAAGCCTGGGCAACAACTTCCCATGTGGAGTAAATTAATCTCTTGCATGCATGCTTTGTGCTCTGGAAAAAGTAAAACAGATTCTGTTCAACATTTACCAAATGCTTCTTCTGTTGCTGGTCACTGTGCTAAGCCCATGAGAACTGGTCTCTGCTCTGAAGGAGCTTACAATGTAGTGAGGTGGACAGCCCAGCAAAACAGTCACTAGAGTTCAGTGCATTAAGTACAATGATAGAATATGATAAAACATCATAATCGATTGAGTATCGTGAGAGGGTGAAAGAGAGCAAACACAGGTTCATGAGTTGGAGAGGAGGTGGATCACAAACACTTTCCTAATAAGATGACCCATGATTGGCTGAGCAGTGAAGGATGAATAGGGGTTTTTTTTTTTTCCTGAGGAAGATTAGCCCTGAGCTAACATCTGTTGCCAATCCTCCTCTTTTTGCTGAGGAAGATTGGCCCTGGGCTAACATCTGTGCCCATCTTCCTCTACTTTTTTTTTTTTTTGGTGAGGAAGATCTGCCCTGAGCTAACATCTGCCAATCCTCCTCTTTTTTGCGGAGGAAGAGCCAACATCCATGCCCATCTTCCTCCACTTTATATGGGACACTGCCACAGCACGGCCTAACAAGCGGTATATTGGTGCGCGCCCGGGAGCTGAACCAGCGAACCCCGGGCTGCTGCAGCGGAGTGCGCACACTTAACAGCTTGCACCACCGGGCCGGCCCCTTTACTTTTTTTTATGTGTGGGACACTGCCACAGCATGGCTTGATAAGCAGTGCGTAGGTCTGTGCCCAGGATCTGAACCTGCAAACCCCGAGCCTCCAAAGTGGAGCACGTGAACTTAACCACTACGCCACCCAGCAAGCCCCAATGGGACTTTTTAAATCAGAAATTGGAAGGGCTTTCCAGGCTGAGAGAACAGCACAGCAGCATCAAAGAAGCTTTGCCTTTCTAGGGCTGCCAACAGTTTTGTTCAACAACACCATATCACAAAGGTCTTTGTGTGCTTTGCTAATGAGTTTAAACTTATGATAAACATAAGAACATTTTAGAAAGATCACTCTGGCAGCTGCATATTGGAAGGGATTAGCCTGGAGGCAGGGTAACTGCTTGGGATATTTTTGTAGCAATAAAAGTGAGAAAATGTGAGATCTGGAGGAACTAACATTGAGGCAGTAGGGACAAAGGAGAAGAGAGGACCAGGAGAGAGATTAAAGAAGCAGACAATATAGGAATTGGGTCATTATAGAAAGTGGAAAGTGAATGAGAGGGTGGAATCCATGAGAACTCCCATATTTCTGGCTGGGATGAAAGAGCATCATTCACTGACATAAAGAATATAGGAGAAAGAACAGATCTGGAGGGAAAACTTCAGTTTAGGACATTGAAATTGACATGACTGTGTGTCGTCGAAGCAGACATGGCCATTACACAGTTGAGTATGTGGGCTCAGAGCAAAGGAGACGGGTCTTAAAATCCAGGGCTTAGATGAGGTCACCCAGGAGGGTGCATAGAGTGAGCAGATCTATTACTAAGCTGGTTATGGATAATATCTTCATTATAGGGAGAGAGGCAATATCAGGAGGGTTTCCGCATTGCCGCGGTTGTCATTTGCAGTGTGCAGTGCATAAACTCACAATCTGTCCTTATGCTGACCTTTTGTTCATTCCCACATTCATTACATAGAAGAACAAAGGAGATATTGTATGTCCAAGTCCTTTGCAAACTACGAAGCACTATATAAAACGTAAGGGAAGACACGAAGAGAAGAGAAAGATGACAACTGACAAGCTTCTCGGGGCTTAGCCAAGGAGTAGGGTATTGAATCTAGTTCTCCCCAGTCCTCAGTCAATGGGACATCTTCCAGTCCCTTATATGTTTTGCACAAAAGTACATTTTTCTTTTTATGGACGTGTCAGACCTGTGGCTCACCTTTATGTTTGCTGACCCACAGGTGCGGACAATCTACAACTGGCAGCATGAATTAGTGTGGAGCAGCTCTAAAGCCACGCTGCTGAGAGAGGAGCAGCTGTCTCATGTACCTCCCCATGCAGAGGAGGATGTGTTGTAACCCACAACGTGTCTGTGTCCCCGGGGGAACTAGGCATTTTATAATGGGGGTTTTTCTGCATCTCAAAAGAGTCATAGAGAAAATGGTAACTGCAAGAGCTCATTTCCCTTATTTGAGTGAGTGCTTTATCAAATATAATATTTTATTCGTGTTGTTTTACCCAGGGATGAGTTCAAGTCTAAATGAATCTGTCACGTATAAAATATATTTATAAATAGATCCATATAGAGATAGAGCTCTGCAGAGCCATTAACAGACTCACATACAATCATCCTTTCATTTCAGGTGTGAACTGTTGTGCTATTTCACCCAGTTCAGACACAGGTCGTCAGCTTTCAAACTAATTTTGGAAAGCAGACACTGTGTAGTTGGTAGGTGGAGTAAAAGGAAAACAGAAAAATTAGTATGCATTCCACTTTAACTGGTCTTTTATTTCTCCTGGAAAGGGGGCGATCGTCTAAAATTATTTAACTTTTTTTAAACAAGACTTTAAAAGCAGGCAATGAATTGCCAGTAATTTCCCCACCTTAACTCATAGTAATTTGTTTCCTGCCAAGTGAAAACTTAGGGATCTTGAAACCGTTATTGAATTCTTTCTTTCTCCTGACCTGTACAATGCCAAGATTCATTTCTTTTTTTTCTTACTTCAGTTTTTACTATTCTGGTTGGTTTGTTCCATTTGTGTATCCTCTACTTTTCAATTTCTTCCTAAGAAGTCAAGGATGATTTCACGGAATTACAAAAATTTATAGTTGAAAGGGATCTTAGTACATCAGCAATGTTCCTGACAAGTGGGTCTGGGCTTGAACTCTCCTTATGACAGAGGACTCACTGCCTCACACCAAGCTATTTCATTACTTAAAGACCACCATACAATGCTCAGGGTACTGCTCTAATTGCAACATGAACTAAAACATTGTAGAGGGTCATAATGATGAGCGGTAGCTAAAAGTCCTTTCCCTCGGGTGTAATTTGTTACTTGGTTTAATTGATCTGCATAATATTATTCTGTGGTATAAACCTCTCTCATTTAGCACATACATTTCCCACTTTCAACTGTGAGCTCCCAGAAGGGTAGGTACTTTATCTTCATTTCTGTATCCCTAATACCTGGCATACCTTTGATACTTTATATGAAGTCAGTACCTCAATTTAATTTTTAGATGAAGGAACTGAAGTTTGCAATGGTAACGCCAAATGTAGTGAGTACATTATTTAAGAAACAAAGAAATTAAAATGAAAATCAGTGCACTTAGCATTTGCAGCTTTTCAAATCATGCACACTTACGAATTTTGTTTTAAAATGTATCACAACACTGGACATTCAACATGGTTATCACTGGGAGTAATCATCAAAACATTTAACAATCCAAATCAAGATGGTGGGAGCCGCAGCTCCCACAAGTAGCCATGTGAGGGTGACTGCAGTGGAATGTCAGGCAACAGAGGACAGCCACAGCTGGGGCAGGGTTGGGGGAGGGGAGGTGGTGGATGGGACACTGAGCATTCATCCAAAGGGTGCTGGTGTTGCTGCCAGGGGTGCATATTCCTGCCGGGCTCCAGGTCTCCTCTTGATGAGGGAGGAGAAGCAAGCAGGAGTGGAGCTCTCATGCAGTTGCTGCAGAGGGCTGGCAAGGGTAGCCCCCAGTGGTATCCACCCAGGGTTTCCTGGGCTGTGGGCTCATAGAGGGCAATGGTTGGGGGAAAGGAGCAACAGCTTTTACCCATGTTTATCAGCTGAATCAGCAACCCTGGTTATAAAAAATGTTAAAATCTGCCTTTGACTTTTTGGGATATAATTAAGTTTTGCAGCAAAGTAGAGTGGATCCTCAGTTTAAGACCCTCTGACCTATTAAACAAACAAACTACCATAACAACAAAACAAATCAGAACTTAAAAGGAAAAAATGACTGTGTGTATGTATTTGGGATGGAGAGTGACCGTTATGAAGGCATTCTCCATCGTGCAAGAGGATTCACAACAGAATTCTTTTAACTCAAGCCATTTGAGTGGATTTCAATTATTTTTCAGTCTGAAAATTGGTTTCAAATACAACTTTTCAAGGATGTATCTACTGGGTAGAACAAAGTATTCTGAATTCCACTCTCACAGACCAGGCCAGGCCAGGTTAGTTCTTCAAAGTCAAAGCAGAGTTGAAGTTTGCAGCCATTTTTCTGACTTTTTACTATTTTTTAAAGCTCCTTCTATTTAACTTACTCTCTCCATCTTAATGTTAGATGAGAAGATACACTTTTTGCCTGAAGTATTCATTTCAATTGCACAGAAAAAAGTGAGGTTTCTTGGTTCAAATAAAGCAGAAAATCCCGTTTTGACAATATAGCCAAGTCAGATCTTATCTTTCTATGATCTGTAATCATGTTGAATTTTATAATTCAAATCTAAATGAACTCAAAAATTTTATGCATTTCAAATGTAACTGTAACTTCCTTCGTGAATTAGTAAATAACCTTCAAAAACTGGAATGTAAACTCAGTCATTCCCCTTCTTCCCCCCTCTCCTTTTCACTTCAACCTTTAAGTATACACTTGCAAAATTTCTTCCTCTTATATTCTCCTTTAAAGGCCAGTTTCTAGCAGACAATTCAACTAACTGCTGTATTTTTCCATATATGATGCCAGGGAATTGAAACAAGTGAGATAGTTTCTTATATGATATAATTGTTTCCACTAAAAACTCAGGAAAGCAGGAACCAATCCATCAACAAGGGCAAACAAAAGATTGTGTAATCCACAAACTTTAACTTTTGATCACTTACAAAATTGAAAGCTAAATAAGCCATAAACTCAAGAGAACGTAACTGTCAAGGTATAGGACTTTTTCTTCTTTGTTCACCGCAGAATTGTTAAACTTTGTACTCTCTGTTGGCTTTACTGTCCAACAACAGAATCTGCAATCACAGTCCTCCTTATCTATTTTAATCTCAAATCATTTTTTTAACCAGGATTTAAGTAGGGGCATTCATTGTCCAGCACATTTTTTGTAGATGTGTGAGTTTAGTATTATTTTCTACAATGTCTACCAGAGCACTTGATATGGGTAATAGAAAGGGACTATTAAGATGCTCTTACACCAATGAAAACAAAATGCAGGGACTGTGTGCTATAATCTTCATTTTCTCCAAAAGCGAAAAATAACACTAATAAATGGTTCCTTTTGTCCTCAAAAAACCAAAAACTACTGAGTTTGAGTCTCCAGCTGGAGAAGTCATTAAAAAGGTGAGAAGTGTGGTTGAAGCCCACTGTTTAAGAAGCTAGAAGAGGCACACGTTCACTTATGAACCTACTAGAACAACCAACATCTGTCCTCTATGTTCCAAAGTCCAGTTGGATTCACAAGAGTTGCCGGTCATTCTTGATTGAGCTATTATACACTAGTGATTTATTCCTGCTTTCTTTTACATTTTCAATCTCTTCTTCTCCACTTGCTCATTTACCCCTGCCTATAAAGACGTCCAGTATTCTAATCTAAAAAAGAAAAATGAAATTCTGATCTTTAAGTCCCTTCCTGGGGACTACCTTCTTTACATCATCAAAATTTTTCTTTTTGGTGAGGAGATCAGCCCTGTGCTAACATCTGCCAATCCTCGTCTTTTTTTTGCTGAGGAAGACTGGCCCTGGGCTAACATCCATGCCTATCTTCCTCCACTTTATATGGGACACCGCCACAGCATCGCTTGCCAAGCAGTGTGTCCGTGCGCACCCAGGGTCCGAACCGGCAAACCCTGGGCCGCTGCAGCAGAGTGCATGCACTTAACCGCTTGCGCCACCGGGCCAGCCCCTACACTAGCAAAATTTTTGAAAGAGTTCTTTACAAATGCTATCTCTACTTCCTTGTCTCCTGCTCAATCTATAATTATCTTCCATTCTCAAAACTTTACTGAACTTTGTCACTTTGCTCTCTAGATAGTCATGTATATCCTTGTAATTACCACACTTTTCTTTCCATCCTCATCCTCTTACATCTCTTTGCAGCATTTGATACTATATAATATCACTTTCATTCTTAAGACTCCTTTCTCCCTGGCCTACTAGTCAAAAGGAAAACCATTTTTCCACCCATATCCTCAAAATGTAGGCATTTCCTAATGGGTACCACTTTCAGTTTATCTATTTAGCAAGATCTTCTTCCAGCCCCACAAATTCCATCCTCAAAGACATGCATGTAGCTTTTAAAACACTGTCCCTGGATATGAATCCTCTCCAGAGGCCTGGACCCATATTTTAGCTGCCCAATAAATCTTTCCACCTGGCTATTTCACCTGCTAATACCTCTAACTGCACACATTCCCTATCAGACATTACCATCTTTAGCCTGTTTTTTCTCCTGTTGTCCCTACTTCTTTTAATGGTTTCACCTTTCCAGATGACTGGTGGTTTCTTCTCTTTGGTCCTCAACAGTGAACTGATAAGCCATTTTCCAAAGGTGAGATTTGGAAATATAACAGTGAATCTAAGAGTGAATCCAAATGCTTCCTTTGACTGCAATAGCTATTCTGGGCTTTGAGGGCCAACGCCAGTCTGATGGTGCTAAAGTACTTGTGACACTATTTAATTCAGCTCAAAAACAGTTTTTGAGCTCCAGCTATGTAGGAATAGAACTCTGCTAGCAATGCAGCCTTAGTTTTCCAGGAATATTAGCCCCCACAGTAGTGGAATTGATGAAAGGATGACATGAGTTTGGATCAATGTCTTATCTTTCTTGAAAAATCTCCATGAATACACCTCCCTGATGAAGAATCAATCTCTTCAGTTACCCTAACTCATCACTTTATAATAATAATAGACATTTACTCAGAACCTGTAATGTTCCAGGCATTGTCCAAGCACTTTTTTTGTTAATCCTCATTACCCATCATTACCAAACAGTGCCATATATGGCTGCACGGAGTTGTGCAGTGCACAGTCTATGCCACTATATCTCTTGGCCCTGATAATGCCCATTTTATAAATGAAGATATTCAACCACAGAGAGAGGTCAAGGAACTTGTCCAAAGTCACACAGCTGCTAAGCTAGTATTGAGCAAGGATTTAAACCAAGTAAACCAACATTCTGACATCTAATTCTCTCCTTAACCAATATACCAACCATCTCTGCTCATATTTCTCTTGCAATACATATCACAAATATTTGCTTTCATGCTTGTCTCCTCGCTTAGAATGAGAATCCCACTAGAGGAAGAAGAGATTTAATTTCTTAAACTGTTGTTCTTAGTATATAAAAAGGGCCTAGAAACTGGCACATAGTGGGCATTCAATAAATTGTAGCTAATATCATTCATTTTTATCATTGTTATTACAGATTGTCACAAAGTAAGCTATTAATTAATGTTTATTGAATAAATGACTATGCTAATTCCCCAGTGTGTAAAAATCAGTATACATATGACCCACTCTCAAGAAAAATAAGTATGTGGTAAGGATGGTAAATAATTTTTGTTTCATATAAGCTTACTAATCAATTTCTGGAACAGAAATTCATTTAACCATTCCAATGTGGAATTAAGCAACTTAAACATATCTGTACATGGCCAGCCTATCAGCCAGTTATCTCAATGTGGCCCCAAAGTTTTGCAGTCATGGATAATCTAAAGCCAAAAAAAAAAAAAAGTAACAATGCATTCACAAGAGAGAGCAGCCTGATGGACTGCTTCAGGGATGAAAATGAATTGACATAAACGGAGATATTGTGCAAAGAAATCAGCAGCTAGCACTTATCAGATCAGAAGAAGAAAAGATGTTAACTGAGCTTACAAGAATAAAGATTATTGTCATTAGCTAGTTTCATAAAGGGGGCCCCAGACAACCTGTTATTATACGAGTGTTACGCCATGGGAGAAAGTGAAAAGCAATAGCTCTCTTAAATGTATTTGATTAACACCATCTGCTAAAATTCTCTTTAACAAATGACCACAGTCAGAAATATATATGTCCTAAAGAGAAGCTATTGGTAGCTAAGAGGCCCTTTGGGGGAAATTCATCTGATGAAAACTCTCTGGAGAATGTAAGGGTGATTATGTGAATGCAGGTGTCTACTTCCATCCTTGGACGGGATAAATTTTTTAAAGCAAAAACAAAGTTCAACATTTGATGCCTTCCTAATGGCCAGTGCCTTACCAGCAGTCTCTTGACTAGAACTGGCAAGCTAAAGCAAAAATACACTAAGAAAATTTAATTTCACATAAATGCATTATAGAAATATTCATTTTGATTTTTGTCCTATATTTTTTAGCTTAAAACATTTCTAAAAGACTGTAGAAATTTTAAATATAATATTTATGTTAGAGTCAAAACCTATAGAGCTGCAACAGTCCTGACAGACAATCTAATGTAAGTGGATTATTTTACAGTAACTGAACTACAAAGCAGAGTCATTAAATACTCAGTCACCTTAGTAAGTGGAAGAATCAAGCATTGATGTTATCTTTCAACGTTATTGCCATCGTAATGCTCTTCTTCTGATACATTTTATTGTTTAATTCCATGTTAGGAGATTACATGGCTAAAAAGTTAAGGAAAAAAACAATCCTTCATTTTAATACTAACTCACAGAGAGTGCATGAAAGGAAGGGCTTATCAGCTGCATCGTTAAATGCACTTTGCTTGCAATTTTGTGGAACTGAGACATCGAACCCCAAAAGGGCCCCACATGAACTCTGAGACTAAGTGGAAGGGTATCCTGATACTCTTTTTACTATGTCACTGAAATATTTACATTGGGTGTTATAAATCTGAATGACAAATCTTGGAAACCACCTGAAAACCAGCGGAAATATTCTGTCCTTGCCTAATATATGGAAATATTTGATGGCAAAAAAAAAAAAAGAATTCAGAGTTCAGAGCAGATGTGCAGTATCTTTTAACATGATCAGGATACTGTTACTTGAGGCTGGATATCTACTGTTTTACAGATTATGTAAATTGGCTACCATCTAGATCAAGGTAAAAGACAAGCACATTTTGCAACTAGCCTGTACAATGAACCTCAAACTGCTAAGCAGTAAATGGTAATTCCACGATTATATCAAGTCTGACTCCTCATTAGCCTCCACTGTGAATTTAAATTAAGCTATGAGGCTGGTAAATATGTGCATACAAACACTTTATTTGAACTTAAATTAATTTTAATGACTTCCAGAAAGTCTGGCAAAACTCAAAAAGTTTTCATTCTATACATGTGAATGAAGGTCATTCTGGAATGAGGATACCTACACACAAAATCAAATTTTTTTAAGTTAAAAATATAATTTTCCTACTAATAAGCCACACCAGCAGGTGTTGAACTCTTGATATGTGTTTCGATAATTAACTTCATATATTTCCAACTACATGGCTGTGGCAGTGTACTTAGGGGCAGAAAGTTATCACGGGGAAAAGTGGCAGTGATAAGGATAAAGCCTGCATCACTTTCTAACCATCTTCGAGACCTACATTCAGTTTTAGTACGTTAGTTATGAAACAGCAGAAGGATAGAAAAAGACTTGGAAGGATGTCATAACATTTACTTTTACCTGAAACTTGGCTTTCTAAAACCATGACTGGGAATAAGACTGTCGTGTTTAGAGCACGGTTTTTTTGTTAATCCTTTTAACTCTACACAGAGTCTAATCTCACCTAAGTAATGTCACTTTGATTTAGCTGTGAGTTGATTAGGCTTCAAGAGTAACTGCACTTTTATATGATTAGACAGATTACAAAATTAACTGGAATATATTGACTCTTAATGTCAAAGAACAGATCCTTATACTTAACATTGCCTAGAATCTTAGTAGGCACTTCATAAATGTTTGTGGAATTCCATATAACTCATGTGTGAATGAATGAATGAATTGTAGCTGCTGATAGATTTGAAATATAGAGTCCAGATTTTAAATATATCCATAAATGTAATCTTCTTGATTCATTTAGAAGCCTGAAAACCAAACTTTACTTAAGAGCAAACTATGCTTATAGTCATTAAACATCTTACTCTGGGTATTTATCCAAATTAATAGAAATTCATAAACGTAGCTAACCTGGAACAGTTTTGAGAGAATTTGTGGAATATGAAGTGTAGGTAGAATAAGGTAATATGGTTAAATTTATTTTTGAGACCATGTTTTTTATTTGGCATCATGTATTTATTTGGTGTGTCTAACATTCTCAGTGAACTGGGTATATACATCACATATTCAAAGGGGCAGAACTTCCTTTCTTTGATCATTTTGAAGTATTTGTATTACTTAATGTCCTTTTTACTATGTAAAACTACTTAAAATGTTTTGGAGGAGACAGCATAAATCTCAACTAAATTAATAATTGGAATCAGGGAAAAAGGTCATCTAACCTTACTCACTTTTCTGAAACTTATAAGATCAGTGTATTTTTATTCCTTTGTTAGCCTTCAGCAGAGAATGAACACCAGGTACCCTTGGACCACCTCTTCTTGATGGTTGACATCCATTTTGTCCTACAGAATAATGGGGAAATGTCAGTACTTTTGGCAATATCTTACACCCTGAGAGCACTTACTGGCCTTTCTTTTCCCCAAAGCTCTTCTCACTCTCAGGCAATAAGTTGAACTCTAAGGGAGATGCAGTTACTCTTTCAACCCAGTGGAGTACCATTTGATTTACCACTCTACTGCACAAAATGGTACCCTGGTGGCTTGAAAGAGACAGTGGGGAGAATGTGGCTCATTAAATAGTAATTGATGCTGCTGCTACTACCAATATTAGTGCTGCTGACAAAATAACTGTGTGGCTTCCATTCTGCTGCTTCTATGAGACTGAGAATAAGCATGGTTCATCCCCATGGACAGTCAATTGCCAGGCTAGCCTGATGGAAGCATAGAGGCCAAGCTGACTGGTGAGACAATCAAGATTTCAAGATTCCAATGTGCTCCACATTGCCTGAACCACACTCTACCTCCTTAATGCAAAAATGCATTATAAATTCTCACAAATCCTAATGAGATATTGTTTCATATAAGTAAATTTTCAGATATTTGATATTTACCCTTGAAGTGCCAACTTTTCTTTCACAAATTGGGATGGAGAACTTTGTGAAATGGTCTTATACATTGCCTATTTTCTTAAAGAATATGTTGACCCTAATCCAAGCTATGTCTAAATAACTCAGATCCACCATTACTAACAATAATTATTGCACTGTGCCGTGAAATGGCAAAGCCCTCAAAGATTACTCCACAGGTAATGCTATGTGTCATAGTTTCTGGCTATTGGGCTTTTCCGTTTTGTTTTATTTTGCTTTTTAAAATTTTTCTGACTCCTTCCATCTTATCAGGCTTGTCACTTTTTGCTGAGATCATTATGTTACAGTATACTTTTTGTAGGTGAATTCGTCTAATTTCTGAAGGCAAGAAAACTTGAAAAAACAAACTTGTTAGGTAAATAAAGGCTTGGAAAATAGAACTGGGTTTTCTGATAACCACGTGACATCCATCTAGTTCCTCACAAGCCTTTTGTTGCTTACTGCCTGGTTCTTAGCTATATTCCATATTGTTGAGGTTTCAGGAAAAATAATATCCAGATAAGTGAAATCTTTGTTCATGTGACTTAAAACTCTGTCTGTAGTATATTACTTCTCCCTTTCATTTTATAGTTTTTATTTTCCCTTTTCTTGGTATGACTTTACTGAAGGCCTCTGTGGATCCTTTTCAGAAGCAGATATTTATCATTTATATCTGCCTTCTGCCGCTCCTGTGTGTACAAGTGTGATATTTGCATATGCACATAAAGGGGGTGTGTGTGCATGTGTGCCATGTGCATGCATCACCTTTTTATTCAGACAATACTGCTACTACCCACGGCCTCTTTGAAAGGTATGAGTGTGTCTGTCATTGCAAAAGACAATCTCTTGCTATTATGATCTTCACCCCTGGCTGTATATCACCTTTCCCCTGGTGGGCGGGGCCCTGCAAGGCCAGTGGGTGGACTCTGGGATGGCTGGCTTTCCCCTGTCATACATCTGTGAGCTGCAAGAAAATTTTATGCAGCATGTGAGTCTCCATTTTAACATTTCTGCATTAGGAAAAGCACTATTCTTAGGAATCCTGAGGAATACCTGAGTACTAAAGTTGTCTTATACTTAGCGAATGCATATAACAAATTATCTCCTGCATGTTGCTACCACGCACCATTGTACCTTGGGGCACAGAACTATTGTTGTCATCTTTGGATGGAACTCAGCTAAATTAGTTCCTTCCCCTTCCAGCTGATCATATTTACTATTAAATAAGGCAGCATAAAATGGAATTGGTCCAATGTAAAAAATTGGCTTTATCACAGAATCATAAAATTTTAGCACTATAAGGGGCCTTTAAAAATAACACTTTGGGTAGCAGGAATATGCAGATTCCATAAAAAGAAGTGAGTTCTGTGGAGGAAAGGAAATGAATTTTCATCTATTGAATGTTCACTATGTCTTGGGCATTGGACTAAATGCTATAGATACTTTTTCTCATTTAATCCTAACAACCTTCCTATAGAGTGGATATTATTATCCCATTTTTGTAGATATGAAAACTGAGACCAGGAATAGTTAATTCATCTTGCCCAAGCTTACAGTTATTAAGTAGAGCAATCATTATGTAAATCTAGGGCTGTTTGACTTTGAAGGCTGGGTTCTTCCCACTGTTGTACTCCACCATGCCTCTCCTATGTAGAAATTTCCTTTTATATCTGTTGTTAAAAACTCATTCAGCTGGGTTATTCATTCCCAGCGACATTTTAAGACTAGCCTGTCCCTTTGCAGCAACAACTAATCTTTTTCTATTCCTCTATTCCTTTCAGTGCGTTGATATATGGCTATCATGATGGTAGGCAAATTCATGAATAAGTCTGCTCTTTTAACAGCACAGTGTAGTTTACCAGACTTGGATATAAGAGCAAGTGGAGAAGTAGGAAGTAAAGTCTAGCTGTCTCACAGAAAGAAGCTCCAAACTACAAAGGGTGCATCTCAGAGTCAATTCAAGTCAGAGAACGTAGATCTGACACATGAGTTGATCATTATTTGTGGATTTTCTATTTTACATTTGATTTTTTCAAATACTATACTGCTTTTCAAATGGGAAGTAAAAATTGACCATACTGACTATGCTTGAAAAGGTTATCCATAACTTAGAATACAGACACTTTTTAAATAATAGCTACAAAGTCATGTGCAACCATGCGTTTCTCAAAAAGAATCTGTAATAAAAATGGACATGATGTTACCTTTGTCATGTCCCCACTGTCTACGTTTTTACTATTAAAGCATCCATAATCCAAGTTTCTGCGCAGTTCACTAAGAGTGTTATACACACTAAAGATTTGGAGCATGTCCATTTTAATTCACTTATTCAATGTAAGTGTGAGCATGTGGCAGACTAGAATATAAAAAAAACAAAAAACAAAAAAACCCCAGTGTAATCAGATCTTGTAAAATTATGTTGTATCTTTGAAATCATTCTGCAGAGCAAATAATTTTCCTCAGTCTCTCACGTGCTAAAAGGGAGTAAGGGCACGGGGTTGCATTTTTGGTCATCTGAAGCATGTTAAATCATACAACTTTTTTGATGCACATTAAGATAATAACTATAAAAATGTCAAATGCTTTACTAAAAAGAGAAAGTTTGGAGCACAGCAAACTAAAAGGAAATAGCAATGGTAACAATAGCAAAACTTCAACCTTGAAGACTCAAGCTGTAGGGACCCTCAAAAATGTCAGATTGAAAAAATTAGACACAGCCTAACAGCTCATGGAAACAGTATGCAGAACAATAATCATTTCGATAGCATGCCATTCTCATGCGGCAGACCAATCTGAGGAAGTTAAAGTGAAACAGAGTCACATCTGAACAGACTGGTCAATGTTTCAAATAAAGATCAAAACATGGAAGATTTTATACATGTAGCAGAGAAGCAGAGAAAAAAACTATAGAAAGATCCAGTGACTTCTAAATGGCCCAAACAACCAGCATCTAGCAGTCTAAGTGGATTGGCTAAACACTTTCTTAGCCCTTTATTTAACCTTGGCTGTTCAGGCAAGAGCTGACTATCCAGTTGCAGCTAGAAAATAAATGCTGAATGCCCAAAAGGTCAGAAATTACTCTGGAGGGAAACCAGCGCATTTTAAGTATTATTTTCAGCATTAGCTTAGCTTTCATTTTTAAACAGTTCTTCAAAAGACTGATATGTTCCTTCTTTTTTTTTTTTATTTATCATGAATTGTTTATTGTGAATATCAAGTTTTTTAAATTTTATTTTAATTTTTTGATTATTGCGATATGTTCCTTCTTAATTATCCTTGCCTCAAAGCAGTTCTGTCCCCTAGAAATAAGTACATCATAAGGGAAATTTACACAAATGCCAAGCTCAAATACTTTCCTTTTGCAAACAATGCCAGCTCCAGAAACACATTACAAACAGCTGAGACTGAATTTCTCTCCTCTGGAACAAGGATGTTCTCATATCAAAGGTAACCCACTGTAATGCAAGAAAACATTTACTGATTTTTTTTAATCTACATCAACTAGTTCTAAAGATGTGGTGCCCATAACACCAAAACCACATGGTGAACTTGGGGTGGAAGCAAAAGAAATAATCATTTTGTAAAAATTTTCACATTTTCATCAGTTGTAGCTAAATGATCAACATCTTGTTATAAGCACCTTCTGTATGAATTGTTCCAGGGAGAACTGTAGGGAGGGCCAAAGGAAAGAGATGGCAGACATCATTCTTCTTAAGGAGCTGTTTATTCAGAGGTATAGTAAACATGTTTCACAAGTAAAGAATTTTAACCTCACACAGTTCTCATACAATTCTGATAAGCACAGAATCTCTTCCAGCACAAACAAAGAGATAGCATTTACTGAACACTTACAACATGCTGAGGACCATGCTTTATCCTTTACACACATTGTCTCGATTTATCAACACTATAAGGTGAGCTCAATTATTATCTCCATTTTACAGACAAGGAAAATGAGGCTCAGGGAGGCTAAGAAAATTGATATCTGTCACAAAGCTAGTAAGTGGCAGCACGGGATTTGAGAAGCAGCCTGTCTGATTCCAAGGCTCCATGTGTTTAACCACTAAGAAAATTTACTGGGAAGTGAGGTATTTGAATACAAATTAATTTGTTCCCTTTGGCCTAGAAAACTGAATTCAGTGAAAAATGACCACAGCATCAATGTAAGGGCATCTTTAGGAATTTCTCCCAGATGCAGAAACATGTTTTCAAATGATCCTGTCCAGCTAAAATTTAGTCAGACACTCCACGAAAACTGAGGTAACACCAGGTGAATGAAAGCCTTATTTAGTTTGGAATTAACTTAGAAATATGGAAATTTAATTTCTATTACTAATTCACTTTTGCAATGGTCAGAATTCTTCTGAAAACACTGATATTTTAAGAGTTTTAAAGAGTAATAGAAAAACCACAGGTGAATAAACTTTCAATGAAAACACATGGTCAGGATTAAAATGCTTTACTATATATAGAAACATAAAAATGAACCGGCGTCTTTCAAATTAATTTGTAAGCCCAGATTCACACCAAATACGTTCAAAACTGCTTCCTGCATGCCCAAATGAGATGAGCTGTAAATAGAAGTCGATACACCCTAAGATACACTGCTGGCCCAAGAATTCTCTTGAAATACAAGCCCTAAGAACTAAATGCCCAACATCTCGAATCTGTTTCATCCCAAGACCCTCAGAAGCCTACGTTATTACTTAGCCTGGCAGCACAATGGTAATTTAAATGTGTAGTCATGTTATTTGATAAAATCCCAGCTCAGTATTAAACTACATTGTGGTTCAATCAGATTACCACTATTCTGCTGCTGAAACACACACACACATACACACACACGAATGTACGTGTACCATAGGAGTGTCAGATGGTGGTGTTAAAAATAAACTATAAAGCAGTAGCTCCCATACTAATACTCAAGTAAATTGCTAATCGTTCATCTATAACACATTCTTCTTTGTAGGCTTTGCACCCCCTAAAATAGTGGCTTTCAAACTCTTTTGACTGTAACTCACGGCAAGAAATACATTTTACATCATAGCCAGAACACACACACAAACAACTGGAACTGATTTCAGAAAATAATACTCCCACTATAAGCAACACACTAATTTCTATTCCATTTCACTTTTTAAAATGTTAGTTACAACTCACTAGTTTGATTTCGTGACCTACTAATGGGTCACTGCCAGCAATCGAGAAATACCACCCTCAAGTGCCTAACCGCCAGGTAAAAAGTTCAAGGATGAAGCATAAGATGAGAATAAGAATGAGAAAGGAGAAGAACTTTCGAGTACTCACTGTTCAACTCCAAGTCACGTTTAAAGAATGTAGAATTATGAGCCTTACTAATTGCACTGCTTCTTAATGGGCAAAGAGAAAAGAACTCTGGGTTGGTGGCCAAGAAAGTATTCAAGATATTTGAGTTGGCTCTTGAATGATGAAGGAAAAACAGTATTACATCCACTGGACAGATGCGGAAACTGAGGGAAAAGAGAATAAACGCTTCATTTGTTTAGTCACTTAGTCCCCAGTAGAATCCTCACACGAATTGAATCCTTATTGCGGTGCCCAGCTGATGTTGTCAAGCTTTTCTATAACTAAAAGCAATGAGCCTTGTCCACCCACCTGCACACATCGCAGGCTCTCTGAGCTCTGTCTGGCATAAGAGCATCATTGATCTCAGTGACCACTACAGCATGGGAAAGGCTCAGGCTGGGCTGGGACTCCAGCTGTGACGGGGAGATGGAGTAACTGAAAACTCTTCCCCAAGTGAGGTTTCAAAGACTTTATTAGAACACACTTTCCCATTTAAAATTTTAAATATTTGAGACTTTCATTAAAATAGAAAAGTGGAGCTGTATTTCTGACCATTTCCTTTTTTAAAAGATTCATATGAAAAATTTCAAACATACACAAAATAAAGAGAACGGTAAAATAAACCCCCCTATACCCATCATTCAGACTCAATAATTATTACAATTTTGTCACACTTTGATTTATGCTCTATGTTGCTATTATTGCAGAAGTATTTTGAAGCAAGTCCCAGACATAATTTCACCCCTACTTTCTTAGCATGTATCTCTAAATATGTATTTTCTTTGTACAACCACAATGTCATCATTGTACTTAAGAAATTAACAATCCCCAAGTGTCCTCTAGAACACAGCCACATTCAAATTTACCAGACTGTTTCAAAAATTGTTTTGTATTAATTGGTTTCCTGGAATCAAGATCTAAACAAGGTCTGCACATCACATTTGGTTAGCTCGTGTCTTATGCTTTTGTAGTCTGGAGCAGCACTCTCCTTTTAACCCAAACAATTTTATTGCATACCTTTGACTTACTGAAAAAAT
This sequence comes from Ceratotherium simum simum, assembly GCF_057802395.1. Classification (NCBI taxonomy): domain Eukaryota; kingdom Metazoa; phylum Chordata; class Mammalia; order Perissodactyla; family Rhinocerotidae; genus Ceratotherium; species Ceratotherium simum. The sequence continues at coordinate 49,551,488 of NC_141906.1, forward strand.
CAGATAAATTTTCTTATAAAATGTCCCACATTCAGATTTATGTTCACTTCCTCAAGAATCATTTAACTTACTCTTCTATCTCTATATTGCCCATGAACTAGAATTTAGCTTTAAATGCTTGATGAAATCTCAGTTCAACTTTTTTTTGGCAAGAATATTTCATAAATTGTGCTGCTTATTATATATATCATGTCAGGAGGCACACAATATAAGGTTTCTCCACTGTCTGTGAAGCTGTGATTGATCGGTGAATTCAGGTGGTGACAGCCTCATCCAGCCATTGGAAAATTCTCTACCAATATTTCATCTAATGGTTTAGTTCACTGATGAGTTTGCCTGAATAAACTATTTAATAATGGTTTGCAAAATGGTGGTTTTCTAATTCTTCCCTCTCTATATAGTTATTAGCTAAAATTCTGTGAAGAACTTTTTTCTCAAATTATTTGGATACTCAGAAATATCCAAGTTATTAATAGAAAGGAAAGATGAATGCTTAAGTCTTTCTCTTTAATTGCCAATTTTCAGATTAACAATTTGGAAAACAATGAGTTTTCTTGTTTTGTTTTAAATGTATAGATTTTTATGCAGTTAGTATGTTTCAAATAATTGTAATCATAATTATTCTTGATAATCTAATTGTTGCATCTTTTGCCATGTCCCTTCACACATTGGCTTCCTTGTCCATGTAACAAGACTTCATTAGTCTTTGATGTCTTTCTTGCTTATTGGCAACACTAGATCACCCATACATATCTTGTACATTTCTGGCCTCATTTCTGGAAGGACTCATTCTTCCAAAAAGTTCTGATACCTTTTAATGAAACAGCCTTGATTCCTTTTAGGGAAAAATGGTATTAAGAGACCACAATCTAGACATGAGGAGTGCCCATTGTTCCCCTTTTCAGTGGACAGAAGTCCATTTTTGGAAAAAATAATCATGAATTTCAATTCAAACTTAACACTACAGGATTTTCTGATTTGATTTTGGGCTGAAAACATGGTTTCTAAGAACACTAACATAGGTATTTGCTTTACTTAAAATATATACAAATAGTTTCAAAATAACAACAGTAATGTTGCTTTTATAGAACTACTGAATAAAATTCAAGATTTCTCTGCAGCTTTATTTGATTTTGATCTGTATTCCATTATGAATGTCATTTGAAATATTTCTCTATTCTGTTAACCATTTTCTTTTAAAAACAATAAAGAATACTTTTCCCTTTTTAAAATTGCAAAGCCTATCACCAACGAAATTATAGCAATTATAGGTCGGGTCAAAATTGGGGCCCAAATTATCAGAAAATGCATCATTAATTCCCACTAAAGGAGAAACAGTGATATGACCTTGCCTCTAGCATCCAGGGTATCCAAAGAACAGGTTCAAACTGACCAGTTACTCACTCTATACATGAAATAGTCTAAGATTAACTTCCTCTTACAGTTCTTACCTTTTCACAATCTACATACAGCACAGCAGAGCATTAGTGAGAAAGCCCACAGAGTACTCACTCAAGTGTTTACAAAATAAAAGAACAATCCTAATGGTAAACTGGCACCTATAACAGGAACAGATTTTTTTCAGTATGGTTACTTACTATAGAAAGCAACTCCTGTTTTTGTCTTCACAATCTTAAAGTTTAAACACCTTATAAAAATATTTTTGGTATGCCAATGATGTTTTCTATAAGGAGGAAAAATACAGAAATATCCCAAATGTTAAAATTTCTTTTTAAGTGCAATTATGGATTTTCTTTTCCTTGATTTTTAAAGAGTACAATCCTACCCCCTGCCTTAACTCCTACCTTTTACCTATCACCTATACCCCATCTTCTTGATCTTCTCATTGCTTCCCCCAATTTCTCAGAAACCTACTATGCTCAGAAAATGCAAATATTTTAGGTTTTATTCCCCCAGGTCTGCATGATCATGTTGAAAGCAACATGACTTTCTGCAACACTGACATCCTTCTTGGCAGCCATGTGATTTAAGGACATCTTCTATTGCTTCGATTAATAAACAATATGCTACATATTCTTATTGTGGTAAAGTAAAAATAAAATGTATATATAAGCCAAGTGATTACAATTATTTGAAGAAAGTTCTCTGAAGAAAAATAGTGAAGATGGAAAGGCTGAGGATTTGGGAGGGGGATACTGGTAACTGAAGATATAAAATTTTGGAGGAGTAGAAATGAGCCAAGATAAAGGTTAGCCTTGAACAGGAAGAATATCCCTCCCTCTGAGACTCAAAGAATGTATAAACACGAGGGATTCTCTGTTGGTAGGGCACTGAAACATTGTGGAGCTAAGAGCTGCTGGTCTGTTTTCTCTCTAAGCTATATGAGGCAAGGCCATTTGCTAAGAGTGTTGAGATTATATAAGAGAAGGTAACTAAGCAGATAAAGAGCTAATGAGTTCATGTTACGTGTTAGTCATGGCTCTAGGTTCTATATCTATATATCTATATCATATAAATTATGTTATATATTATAGGTACTATATGAATGGTTTATTATATATTTGTATGTATTTAGTATTTCATCAAATGGTTTATAACAAAAAATCAAGTTGGCATTAATATCCTGATTTTACAGAAGAGTAAAGTGTGGTTTGGAGAGATTTGATATCTGCCCAGATTCACAAAGTGGTAGAGCCAGAATGTGAACTCAACTTGTCTGACTCTAATCATAAGTCCTGAGGGAAATGAAAGAGAGGCAACAAGTTAAAATATCACAGAATGTCATTTACGGGTCCTGCCAAGATCAGAAACCATATAGTCATAATAGCACAAAAGTATGGTGGGTAATCAGAAGGCAGCTCTTAGGATCAATCCAGTTTTGAGAGGTTTGCGTAGTAGATGAATGTAGCAGATGCTGCCAGGGCCCCACCCATATAATCTGGGCACTCACCTTTCCTGTGCATGCTGACAGCTTCTTAACGTATGCAGCTGAAACTCTCTGCCTTGGGGCTTTCTTTAGCTGTGTAGGCAGCCTTGGCCCTCAGACAAAAGGGAGGCAAGAAGTTCTAGGGAAGTTCCCCCTGGGAGCAGCCTTCAGCCCAAGACCCATGGATGTTGGTGGATAAATACTCTATCTGCCTTGCCTCTGGTGGGAGGGCAACTCTGAGACATGTTCCTCACAGCTGCCCCAAAGTCAGTTGTCGAGCTGAGCCCTAGCTGTCCACAGCAGCAACCTGCTTCTTAACACACCGTGCAGTGGCTTCCTTCCCTTCTCTCACTTCCTCATGCCTTTACCATGCTTCCCAGAATCACCTCCTGAGTAAACTACTTGCGCTCAATTCCTCACAGTCCACTTCTGGGGAATCAAAACCAAAACAATGGAGAAAAAGGATAAAGAAGTCAAGGAATTGAAAGTGTTGGTGAGAGAGTAATTCAACTGCCAGAAATGAGATCCAGTTAGGGTAAAAGAAGAACCCAAGTCAAGAGGAGGTGGGGAGAGTAAGAAACAGTGGAGAGGTCAGGAGAGTTGAGGTCTTCATAAGGGAGAGCAGGAGGCTTAGCGAGAGCGAGGAGATCGGGAAGATGGAAGTAGATAAGAGTACGATATTTGGGACTGAGATTTCATAGATAGGACAGTTTGAGGTGATGAAGGTGATGATAAAGTCAAGAGTGAGGCCACGGGAAGCAGTTCTCAATGGAGCTGAGGTGAATGCTAACGAAATTGGAGGTTGTGAAACTAAGAGCTGGAGTGTTTCAAGTGCTTCCTTCAGGAATGTTGAAATCTGCCAGGATGATGACAGGAGTTGGGAAGAAGAGAAGCCTGGGCAGGTTCTCAAAGCATGGAAGTGACCTGAATATAGGCAGACAGCTATGACAAAACATGTTAAAGGCGATAATGCTGAAGGGTGCAAATTTCAAAGGAGGAGGGAGAGGTTGAAAGAGGTGATTTGGAACTAAGACAATGCTGACACCACTTCCTAACGGTTTTCAGGTACACTGGGCTTTCTCCATCTTTTACCTGAGAGGGACAAAAGGAAGGAAATGTTCTTAGGGGAGAACCAGGTTTCATTAAAGGCTTGGGAGTAAAGGCAAGTCTCCACTGTGTGGAGACTGAGGATGTGGAGAGATTTTTTCACAATGGAAAAGGGTTTTCAGTGTGCACAGTGGAAAGAGCTGGAAGGGAAGTCAGCAAAAGAAAGATAAGCTGTTGGAAGAAAGGGAGGATCCCTGTATCAGATGACATCATAAGAGAGGATTCCATGACCCCAGAGGCTTTTGGGGGTGAGTAGGAGGGGGTGGGGGACTGAGAATAAATGGGTAAAAGGCCAGGATGGTGGTGGCATAACATCGTGTTTGAGAGCATGGACTTTGGACTCTGGGATCTTGGTAACAGTATCTAAACTGCTAGGCCTCAGTTTCCTCATCTTTACAATGGGAATAGTTACCTCATAGGATTATTTTGAGGATGAAATGTAAAATGCTTAGGCCCTCTCCTGGCTCACAGTAAGCACTCAATAAATGTTTAATATTTTTTATTATAACTAGCCACATGGTTTTGAATGACACTTTTGGTACAAAGGATTTTAATACCAATTGATCAAGGGTCCCAAGTATTGTTAGGACCTATATATTCTATATCTATCAGGCAAAAATTAAACACACAGAGAGAGAAAGAGAGAGATCAGTCAAAAATAGGTTCGTTTTTCCTAGAAATTAAAAATTCTGAATCGGTGTATATGCCAACTTTTATGTTACCAGGGCCAGCACTAGAGTGAGGCAAAGAATTTAAGAAGACACTCACACTCAATGAATGTATGACTTGAAAATGAGTGCATCCTTAAATTTTGCACCCTAAGTGCCTCGCTTCCCTCGTGCTAGTCCTGGCCCTGTCTGTCAGGAACCGGCTTTGGACTAGATCTGTAGCTAAGACTCCAGAGCAGACACTCCACATACAGACCTTGGTCAACCCCATCAATTGTAGCCCATGGACACGTGTTAAACGCAGAATGACTATCTTGCTACCCTGTGGATGGCCCGTGACTGATAAGAACAAATACTGTATTTCTCAGAGCTTCTCACTAGAGTTTATATATGTTAACAGATTCCTATCTTATATGATACATCTTGTAACTGTTCTAAATTAATTTAAAGGAGGTATGCCATGATCAATGTCATCCTAATAAATCCAAAGCTGGGGAAATTAATCAGCTACTTCACGAATTATGTATGTATCTTGGACTCATACTCAGATAATACATTCAGGTGTTGACACTTTTACCTATACAAATTAATAGCACTGGCAAAGAAAATCTAAATTGAACCATAATTCACACATTTTACCATCATTATCACCTGTCAATATATATAACTTAGCAGTTGCTTTTTGGCTACAACATAAATATTGAAGAGCTATTGCAACCTCATTCTTTACACCTTTTAGCCTTTATTTGGGTTTAATATGCACTTTTTGTACATGTGCTCCTCATTGTGCAAAGTACTTTCTCATGTGCTACTTCATTTAATCCTCATCAAAGCCCCATCAGGCAGTTCCATCTATTAAGATATTAAGATATTGCTACTTAGTTTAGTGTTCAAGACATGGGTTTGTTTTCATGTTATGTTACTTCCTACAGTCAGTATTTGCAACACATGTTGTCTGTTGCAATAATACAATGGGAAATGTTTCTATTTCTATCCACACTGAATTTCTAAGACATACATGTTGTTGATTAAAATACACCGATTTTAAAAGTATAAGAAAGTTTAGATTATAAAGAGAAAAGAAAAAAATCCCTATGTACTAGGTACTGTATATCTGTTGTTTTGGCCTACTCAGCATCCATTCTCCCTTCTCTATGTATAGTATCCCCCCTGATTCCCCAAGGGAAGCCATTCCTCCTTCTGCATTTGGTCTGGGTGGGTGCCCTTTGCCCCTGGTCACAAAGTGGGCAGATGACCCAAGACAGACGAAAGAAACTCTCACTCCCCGGAGAATGACATCTGGACAGAAACCAGGTGAGCTGATTCTCCCCTCAGGAGGTGCCTAGAGATAGAATTTTCCAGTTCCTGCTACCTGAAGCCTCAGTGCTGCCCTGATTCCTTCCCTTCCCAAGGTTTGGTTATTCAGACTCTTCTTGGATTCTACAAACAACCCCATGTCCCTCTAATAAATGATTTTATTGACAAAATCAGCCAGAGTCTGAGTCTGTTGCTTACAACCAAAGAATATATATAAATACACACCATCTTAGTACTGCCATTATAATTTATGTGTCTTACTTTCCAGGGTTTTTCATATTCATATTTTTACATAGGTAAAATTCACTTAATTCTGTTCCTGTTATACATATGGATGTTTCCAAGAGTTGTTATTATTAGTCTAAATAACCCTACAATGATTATTTTCATGCATATCACTTTTTCCATATTTTGGATTCTTTCCTCTGAGAGATTCCCAGAAGTGAAATTACTGAGTCAAAGGGCACAGATATTATTTTGGCTCTTGAAAGATATTGCCAAAATGCTTTCTAAAAGGGCTCTGCCAATTTATAATGAATTCAAGGACCCATTTTATCAAACTTCCGGTCAACATTGACCATCCATGTAGTTTGACATTCTGCAGCCAGTTTTCTATACTTTTCTTGAAACAGTTGAGCATATGATTCATACATTCTCTAGGAGAGATCATACCTCCTATTCAGACATCTTAAATTATTTCTCAAATAGTGGTATATTCTTTAACTTTTATGTCAGTATCATATAATTTACCCATATAGAAATTACTCCAATGTCAAAAGATAAGTAATCTCAAAATACAATTGATGTTGTTTCCCTTGCTAACCTTGCTAGAATTATAGTTATCTCTATAGTAAAACAGGAATTTCTCTCTAAGGAATGGGCCATAGAGTAAGGAGCCAGTAGGAACCAGTTTTCCATGAGTTCTAAGTATATACTAACACAAAAAAATGCGGAGGCAGCCCTTCTAAAAATTTTTTTTGGTGCATCTAAGAATTTTTAAATAAAGGAAAGTAAAGGCTCTGTTTTCCTTTCCTCTTTTGAGCTATTTCCATGCCAAGAGTATACCTTAGCAGTAATGACCATGTGACAGGCCTCTGAAAAAGATAGGGTGTGTATGAGAGAAAAAATATGAGTCCCGTAAGAACAGATCCAAGAAAATGAGCCCTAGAGGGACACAGATCGGCTGCAGGTAAGTCATGCTGCCCAAGCTGCCCTTGGTACCTACAAAAGGCCAGGGTACTTCTCTGTGACTCCTGGGCTCACCCTAGGCTCTAGAGCTGAATCCTTCCCTAACCCACTTGACCTCTGATCTAGGTGTCCGAGAAAGTGAAAAGAAAAAAAGTCATAAGAACTGCTGCTACAGGTCAGCCAATCCTACAAGCAAACACTTAGTGCACAATTGCTATGTGCGAGGAAGCGGGTGCCTGGACCCAGCATGGTCCTCACTCCCCATCACTGTGTGCACCTCCTTCCCCAATCCAGTGCCTTTTGATCCTCGCAGGATCTACCCTTCCCAGTCCTCCTTTGAATCTGTGAAAGCTGCTTTGGCTCTACTTCTTGAAAATCAGCTGCAAGCCTCTCTTGATCACAGAGTCTCAATTCTGAGGAGAGGACACTGGCTCTATTGCTAAGGCCGGGTTCACGCTCTCAGCTCTCAGAATGAGAAGTCAGGCTGGCTTCTACCACAGTTATGTTTTCAGTAACAAGCCTAGAACCCTCTCGACTTTGGGATCCACAAAATTCAGGGTCAGTTAGGGAGTTTAGAATTTTTTCTGTAGGCAGAGGGTGCCTTTTAAAGATTTTAAGCAGAGACTGGACACAAAAAGAGTTGCATTTTAGACATTTTACTGGCTAGAGGATAGATCAAGGGGATAAGAGGCTAATATGGAAGTACTGCAATAGTTCAAAGTGGGAAATGGACTGAGGTGAACTCAGAAAGGAAGAGAGAGAGGCCCCCAACCCATATCCACCCAGTACTGTTTCCTGAGTGACATCAAGGTTTGTTTTACATCTAGAAGATCATCTTTCTACATTTCATGGCATCTACTCCCAAAAGTTGTTAATGCTTTCTACTAGCCCTAATTTCCTTAATAACCTTTTATAATCTATGACTAATGAATGTATTCACATAAACTCTTCCTGGAACAAGCAGAAGAGCTCTGGAGACCTGAGCAGCTAACTGTAGAGTTCTCCAGAAACATAGGCCAGATCACAGTGAGACTACACCATAGTCATCCAGGATGAAGGATCATTCAAAAAGAAAAAGCAAAATGCCTTTGTGCCCTGTTTTGCTCTTAACGTGTTGTTATTTATGCTTCTATCCAAGAAGCTACCAACTCAATCACTTTTTGAAAATTCCAAACCCCAGAAAGCTGCAATTCCCTTGACCAAGAACAACATTCTGAAATATTATTATTAGGTCAAAGAATTCTCACTTATGTTAAAGGAATTAGAGTTAGTCCATTTATTTAAATTCTTAATGCAGAAACAGAGTTCTGAGATTTTTTTAAAAAAACAGTTTGATCCATTTTCAGGTAACTTTCAAATTTTGGTGAAATATTTTAAAATTAAAGATATTGCATTTTAAAATAAGAAGGGAAAGGCAAAACTATGGAGATAGTAAAAAGATTAGTGATTGCCAGGGGTTGGGGGGATGGAAGGATGAGCAGGTAGAGCACAGAGGATTTTTAGGGCAGTGAAACTACTCTGTATGATACTATAATGGTGGACACATGTCATTACACATTTTTTAAAACCCATAGAATGTACACTACCAAGAGTGAACCCTAATGTAAACTATGGATCTTGGGTGATAAATATGTATCAATGTAGGTTCATCAGTTGTAACAAATGTACTCCTCTGGTGTGGGATGTTCATAACAGGGGAGGGTATGCATGTGTGGAGTCAAAGAGTATATGGGAAATCACTGTACCTTCCCCTCAATTTTTCTGTGAACCTAAAACTACTCTAAAAAATAAAGTCCACTTAAAAGATGATAACAACAATGACAATGATGATGATGATGATAATAATGAGACAAGATGTATCCTATATTAAAATACACGTGAAACTCTACTATATGGAAAACGTTTAGGAGAAAAAAAAATCTCACCAATTCCCTAATTCCCAAAGGTCTAGGTATCAGTAAGTTACTATTCAAGTCATCTAATATACAAAGGGATTTTTTTTTATATTAGAAAAAATTTCCACAACCTGTATGATTAACTATTCTGAATGTTACCAGAACTCAGAAATATAGCAACTAAAAATTAAGGCAGATGAAAACTTCTGTCTCTAGGCAAAAATATGTCCCTCTAAGGTCAAATTGGGTGAAAATAAATAGCTAACCTGGTAACCAAATACGACTACAAAGCAACAAACAGAAGTATAAACACTCTGAAAAGTACTTCCAAAAGATAAAGTAAAACACTCCTAGAAAATGGACATTACAAAACAAAAAAAAAATGGAGGGGCTGGCCTCATGGCCTAGTGGTTAAGTTCGGTGCACTCTGCTTCGACGGCCCGGGTTCAGTTCCTAGGTGCGGACCTACACCACTCGTCGGCAGCTGCTGTCGTGGCAACCCACATACAAGATAGAGGAAGACTGGCACAGATGTTAGCTCAGGGCTAATCTTCCTTAGCAAAAAAAAAGAAAAGAAAAGAAAAAAGAGTGCTGAGAAGACCAATTATCTTCTACTGAAAATCATATGCTTCCTCTGTTCCTCCACCTATTAAAGCCTTTCAAATCTTAGATAAAAGGGAAAATGAACATTTAAAATGCATTATACAAAATTTTTATACTAGTATTTTCTGTGTGTGTGTTAGGAAGATGAGCCCTGAGCTAACATCCATGCCAATCCTCCTCTTTTTGCTGAGGGAGACTGGCCCTGGGCTAACATCCGTGCCCCTCTTCCTCTACTTTATATGGGATGCCGCCACAGCATGGCCTGACAAGCGGTGCATCGGTGCACGCCTGGGATCCGAACCCGTGCCGCCAGCAGTGGAGCGCATGCACCTTAACTGCTATGCCACAGGCCCAGCCCTACACTAGTATTTTAAAATATGAAAAATACCTTTCTTCCTGTTATGCCCCAAGACAGAGCTGCTTCATTTATCTGCAACATACATATTTCCTCTAAACCTCTTGATGAAAATATATTCAGAAAATATGGAGCACTTCAGTTGCCTCTTTGTGATCCCTACACAGGCCCAGGACCACAATATCAAATGAAGAAGAGTTAACATGTTGACATCTGTTTTAGGCTAAAAATGGAAATTGTGGAGTTCTCTCCTCTTCCAAGAGTTCCCTGGAATGGATCAAAAGACTTGGCACCAAAGGAACTTCTAGGCAATGTCTACACAGCACAAAATGAAATGGAGACTTGGCATCTTCCTAAAGAATCAGGGCTGTGTTGACTACTACGAAAAAGGGGCTATAGCTAGATCCCTTTGTCACCTGAAAGGCCAAAATAGTTCACAAAGCTCCAGAATTTTCCTTTATGTGGATCTATATATTAACTTTTCACACTACCCTGACAAAAACTCCTTGCCTTCCATGTGGTTGAACAATGACTAAACATCTAGGCCAGGTACTATGCTAGGCCCTGGCGGTACAAACGGCTGAACCTCTCGGATAAGTGAGGTGAAGGAATGTCTGGAGGCTGAATTTAGAAGTGACCTTCCCAATCTTCCACTTTTTTTTCACACCCAATCAACTTTGCCTGTGAAGTTTTGCTTTTTTTGAGGCTGAGTCAAGATGAACTAGCATTTGTGGGTGGAGTGGTCATTTGAGACCACACCATTCTTTACAAGGGGTCTTTCTACGTAAAGCAGAAGCATTTTTGTTTCGCCTTTTGGTTGGGGTGAACGTGAAGAATTCACTTGTTTTTCCTCCCAAGTTAAAAGACCAAACCCAGAGACTACCAACATGTTGGGTTTGTTTATCGTTTCCAAGTTGAAATAAAGCGTAATGTGAAGACTCAGCGCTCTCTCTCTCCCTGATTAAAGCGATCCTACCCTTTGAATTGCTACACAGGATACTGTTCTGTACGGCTCACTCACACGGCTGTAATAAGTCACAACAGCTTGGCACCTCGCCCAACAAAACACAAACTCTCCTGAAGTCTGGAGCTTTCCCATGGCAACATCACAGTCACCAACACAGCAAACAATCGCTCCAATCCCTACTCCTTCTCCCCTTGTCTAACAGCAAAGGATATCATTGCAGCCAGCCTCCTAGAACTGGGCTAATTATCCTCTATGAAAGGAGGTAGCGAAGGAGATCAAGTTGCCTTCAGTGCTGAACTTAAAATGAGATCAAAGGCAGGATAACTACAGGAGCATAGGGAAGTTTTACTTATACTTTCGCTTTACGAGAAGAGAGAGAGGCTGTATGTAAAGTATATTTCTTAAGGATTAAGATGCCTTGCTGCCCTGATTACCAAGAGGCTATGGCTCACCCGCAACCTTCGTACAAAACTCCCATTCACATCTAGCCCAGGCTCTCTCGACGGCAGCGAGGGGGGAAATGCCATCTTAAAGCTGCAGCTTCAACACATTCCTGAAACTGCAAAATTGGAACTGTTTTCAAACCTCAGCTGCCTTCTCGGGCGGAATGCTCATTCTGCTCCTATGGGCAGGCCGCCTAGCAGGGGAGCAGGGTGGCAGCTCCCTACAGCAGATTAAAGCAGTGCCACTTTCTTTACGACTGCCTCTTTTCAGATTCAAATAACATCCTTGGGAGTGGCAGTCTCTTCTCATAAAAAGTGTCTGGGCTCCCACAAATCCCTTACAACGATAATCTCTCCTTGTATATTAATTTGATTTTCAGTCCACGGATGGCCAATGAGAGTTCAGGAGCAGAACTAAGACCAAACCCAAGGGAATGAATGGTCTATGACTCACGGGTGGATGTCACTTTATTGGGGGGCAGCGGGAGGCAAGGAAGAGGGTCCTAGCTGCCTGTGGTTTTGAATGCTGATTGTTCTACTCTGCATTACGGTGAAGCCCTACACGTGCTCATGGAAGATTTTATAATTCTAGACTCAACCTTATACAGTGCTACAGATTACATTTGGGATCCCCCAACCTCAGAATTAGAATCAAAATTTCAGAGGAAGTTTCATTTCAGAACAGCTAAAATTTGAGGGGCGAGTCCATGTAATAAAGAATATAATATACTAATGACAAAGTATGAAAGTAATTATACCAAGATATTTCAATGATATCCTAAACCAGGAAGGGAAAAAAAATCCAGTAATTTGCTAAACAATAGCAGTATTCTGAAATGTAACTGAAGCCTTTTTAACATACATATGGGTGACTGCTGTGTCATTCAAGATTCTATAAGTATTTAAATACTAACCCCCAAAATCTATCCTAGTGACAATTTAAAAAATTATGGTATTACTCAAAATTCTAGCACCAACTTTTCACTTACTGCATACTCGATTATGTTTTATTCTCTATCATCCAATCATTTTGAAAAACCCACAATCTAATTAAGTTGTAATTTTATCAGTAAGAAACCTATCATAGACATAAAGTATTGAGCTAAAAAAAGAACACAGGTATGGATCAGAGTTGCTCTATTATTCCAGAATGTACTTTCCAAAATTATTTCCATGTATTTCCATAATTCTTATGGCCTTATGTCTCAGCCTAAATCTAAAGAAAGCTGGGCTCCATGGTCAAAAAATACTTGCTATTATAGTATTTTTTGGTATGTTTGCTTGTTTTTAATCCATCTCCCCATTAGAACTTAAAGTCATTGAAGTCAGGGATCATGTACCTAATCTGGTATCTTGAACACAATGGATATTGAGCAAATATTTGTTGAATGACGGAACCCTTCATTTATACACAGTAAACAACACATGGGCTATATACTTTCTGTGCTGTATACTCCTGTCCAAATGTAAAAATGCTGCAACATAAAGAAATAAAATAGAACAAAAATAATTCATTGGTTAAGTTCAGCAAAATATAGAGCCAAAAGAGACAGAAAGAAAGAGAACCAAGTGTCCTTGGTGGAGTTAGCTGGCAATATCTTCATCAGTATGTCTTGAAACTTCTGGATGAATGTTTTTGGGTTTTCGGAGAGAATGAACTCCCACTGAAATGAGTAATCCATTGTGTCTGACATCATACTGAGATCTGGAATGCTATTGTATTTTACTGTGAAGTGCTTGACAACGCATTCACACTCAGAGGCCAAAGTTTCAAAACTGCCCTTCAGTTTAACCCTATAGATGTTGTTTCATAAAAAATTTAAGTTTATCATACATTATTCTGCTCATAATAACGAGTGATTTACCCTCACCTACAACCATGGACTCTGTACAGAGAGCTGCATCCAACCCAGTATCTCAAGATTACTGAGACCAACATGGATGATGATGATGAAGGAGATGCTGGTATCTAACCACCACGGAGCACTATACACCTTCACACTTAATCCTCACACCAAGCCTGTTAGACAGGATCTGTTACATCATCATTTGATAGAGGTGGGAATTAAAGCCTTAGAACGAAGTAATTTCCCCCAATTGGCTCAGTTAATAAATGGTCGACCTTGTATTCTAGTGCCCAAGGCCTAAACTATTATGATATCCCACCTCTCAAAGGGATAATTTTCAAGTATCTTAAGTTTCCAAATTTATATGATGACAGATAGGGAGAACACTTGCTTCTTGCTCTTTTAAAAACTAATGTCACATTTGGAGCCAAGAAGTCATAACAAGTGTTCAGTTTATGCTGTGATTATGTCAAAAAGGAAATTCTACTATAGATATAGAGAGAACTGATATGCCAAGGAGACTACTCCAGAGAAAATAGCCAAAACTATTATTGTTGTGTCAGAAGTTTAAAGGTTATTATTTTTTTAAGCTAAGTAATCTAAAAATAAGTATGTGGAAAGTCAGAGTCACTTAGAAGGGGTAAAAATATTGAAGCAGGCTTTTAGATTCATTTTGCTTAAGAATTTATCAGGGTTTCCACCATCTCATCAACATTATTATCTTGAGTATGTCAAATTTCACCCCAGTGTGACCTGAAACTGCCAGAAGCATGAAATCCCTGGAATCATCTTTCAAGTTACCACATTGTTGCAGATGAGTTGAAAATTTTAGTACATAAGAAAGAAAAAAATTCTAACCCTATTTATAAAGTATGGCTTCATGGATACAGTTTCTAAAAAAACAAATTGTTAAAGCAAGCAACATGTAAGCCTTTTCTCCTTAGTCCTTAGGTTGGCAATACTATGGTGTTAGTAATTACAAGATGCTTTCTCATATGTAACAAAGTGTTGAACTAAAGAGTCTTGACTCTGGTTTGACTCTTCGCTCTGCCTAAGTCAACCCAAACCAAGTCACTACACCTCTCTGAGACTATTTCCTTGTGTGTAAAAAGAGAAAATATCTTCAGCTCTTCTGATTCCACAAGGTTGTTGTAAGGATCAAAGGAGAAATTGCTTTTTAAACTATAATTTGCCATCCAAACACATGGAATGCTTATAACACTTATATATTTTTACAATATCATTTATGCAAATGTAGATGACTGCATTAACTATACACCAGAAAAATAGCAATAAATAGCCCAAGAAGCAAGTAAGCAATAATAATAACTAACATTTATGGAGTCCCAACTATATCTAGGCACCAAGCTAAGCATCTTATATCTATCATTTCATTTAATTCTCACATTAACCCCATCTGAGTTATTATCCCATTTTATACATAAGGACACTGTAGCTCAGAGAGGTTAGGTAATTTGTTCAAGAGTTCATAGCAAAAGGAAAGGCACAGACTCAAATCCAGGTCTAAACGGCTCTTCATCACTCGACTATGTTTCACTTTGTTTATTTATATTGGCTGGGGGTTTGAGAAATCATATAAGCCCATTTCTGGCAAGTAGCAGAATGATAAACAAAACAAAAGAAGCTGAAGAGTGGGAAGACATAGAAGATAGTCACAATACACTTTAATTCTTTTTTATAAAACCATTAGAAATACGTATGATCTAAGATATTTCTGCAAAGCATCTTATAAAATCAAATTGTGATTTCTGGAATATCTCCAACCTTGAACATTAGTCATCCTGAGATATGAATGCACAACTAGCTACATTCCTCCCATGGGGATGGCAGCAGCGGTAGCAAAGGGACATCACTCCAGGGTTGGTGCTACAGATTGCTAGAAACTGGAACCTAGACGGGATTCTCACAGCTGAGGCCAGCAAAGACATTTCTTCTTGATTTTCCAAGTTCCATCCTGAAGTACAAAATATAATCTTACATGTAGAAATGGTGCTATAGGAAAATGCGTGCCAAGTTATACACAGTGTACTTACAAGCTTTTGGAATCCAACTTGCTTATGATAGGGGGACTACCTCTGTGATGCTGAGTTTCACTCTGAGTTGGGCAATCGAAAGTTGTCTGCGTTTGCTTTTCTAAATGATTTTTCCCAGATCTTCCTTATGCTTTTTATCAGGAGGCCTTTTTCCCATTGGTGTAGGATTTGATTTTAAGAACAAAGGTATCCTTCCTTGCCAGTGTAGTAATAGTAACCATAAAAAAGAAGGCTATAGACATCGGATAAAAGCCTATGTAACTTGAATGAGTGAATGGCCTGTATTTCTCATCAAGTTCATCATCCCACAAAAGAGAAGTTCAAAGCAAAAGATAGGCTATCTCAGGCCAAGTCCTTAAGAGCATTTTCTCTTTCAATCATCCAATGAAAATCCCAATAGGTGGGTTTTTGTGTACTAGAAATGATTGCAATTCAATATTAGGGACCTTAAAACATCACTGGATGCATCTTTATAACTGATTTATCACACACTGCACTGACAATGGCAAGCCCAGAGAGCTCGCCCCAGATGATGTACAATACGTGTTCCAAAACTCAGTCACTCTTCAAACTAAGTAGGCTAATTTGAACAATTGTTGCCAAACTATATGCTAAAATGAATTTCCCTATAGGAGATCATGGGAGGAGTGGGGGAGGAAAGTAATATTTGGGCCATCTATATTACTTTTCTTATTGTAGTAAAATATACATAACATAAAATTTACCATTTTAACCATTTTTTAGTGTATGGCTCTGTGGTATTAAGTACATTCATATTGTTGTACAACCATCACCACCAGCCATCTCCAGTCAGGCCATCTACTTTTACTTGTTGTGAAAATTAGCTTTTGAATGCTTTCTCTTCAGGAATTAATTTCAGCTAGTTGGGGACTATAATGTGACACAGAAATAAATAGCTCAGTGGTACTGAAATCTGAACTAGTCCATCCTCTTATTAAATATTGTGCTTGTTCTATAAAGTCATATCTCCTCTTTCATTAGAAGAACAACTATATTCTCTATTTCTGCAAAAAGGTATACAGGTAGCTCCGGACAAGTAATTTTTGTGTGTGTGTGTGAGGAAGATTGGCCCTGAGCTAACATTTGTTGCCAATCCTCCTCTTTTTGCCTGAGGAAGACTATCCCTCAGCTAACATCTGTGCCAATCTTCCTCTATTTTGTATATAGGAGGCCTCCACAGCATGGCTTGATGAGAGGTGCCTAGGTCCGTGCCCGGGTTCTGAACCTGCGTACCTGGGGCCGCCGAAGTGGAGCACGAGCTTAAACACTACGCCACCAGGCCAGCCCCCCAAAATAGTAATTTTTAAGATAGTGAGTGCTTGAATGTGTTAGCACTTTGCTAAATATTTTACACACATCAACTCAGTAAGCTTTGCAACATCTAATCATCATTATTACTCCTATTTTATAAGTGAAGGAAACTGAGATATAGAGGTTAGATAAATTGTCAATGCCCAACAACTAGCAAAGTGTAGGGCTGGGGTTCATATCCCACACTATGTAACTCCTAAGACCAAAAGTCTAACTCTAAGTGGTCCACAAAGCAAGCTCCCTGCAGCATCAACCTGGGAAGCTGTCAGAAATGCAAATCCTCAGGCCCCATCCAGGACCTACTGGATCAGAAACACAGGGTGGAGGGAGGCAACAATCAGTGGTCTAACAAGCCCTCCAGGTGATTCTGGGGCTCACTAAAGTTTAAGAACCATTGCTCTAACCACCGCCTCATTGCATTTCCCTTTTTTCAAGTTTCTTTCCTCATCTGCCAAGCCCCACCACATGTTCGAGTCACACAGTCTCCATTTTAGTGCCCCATCTAAGCCTACCCTCCCAGAAATTGCCCCATTCTTCAAACTGACTTCTCTCCTTCCTCTTTTCTAGTCTGTCTTCCTCCGGTTAAAGACTCCTGTCTCCTGTCACTGGTTTCTGCTATTATTTAATAGAAGCGCAATCCTAATACACAAATCTTACTAGGCTTTGGTTCATTCATTCATTCAACAAATATTTAGAGAGCCTCATAATATTTTAGGTGTTTTTAGTAAGTGATTTAGGTATTTGGGATACATTCATGAATAAAAGAGAGAGATACCTGGCCTCATGCAGGTTTCTCATGTAGGTTATTAAAAATGCAGGTATTTAGGCCCTGCCAGAAATTTGCGTTTTCTAGGTTTGAGATGGGACCCTAGGATCTGCATTTTATCAAGCACCCCAGGTGATTGTGACACCTGAATCAGGTGATCTGTATTCCCTGAAAACATGCTCTGAAGTAGTCTGATCAAGAGCACACAGTAATTCACCGGGTTTTTCTATTTTTCTTATTTGCTTGATTTATTCCCACAGTGAGGTCTTTGGGGGCAGAGGTGGGATATGAAAAAGGAAAGGAAAAAATTTGAGGCAAACTAAAGCAGAACTTTTTCAAGAAGGGAAACTCTAAGGTCTCCTAGGGAGATCTTGCTTAGTTTGAGCCCTGGCTGATGAGATTTAAAGAGGAAAACAAATGCCACAAAGGGCAGAGTCAAAGGTGGCCTTGTAGCCCATGCCCCACCAGCAGGGCCAAGGAGCTGCTAGTTAGAAGCCTGTGGCCTGCTAGGTTCTGACACAGACAGTCTTTTTGGGTTATTTCAAAGACAACACCTCTAACTCTGAGTGGTAGTTTGGAATCATTTTTAAGTCGTCATGATATCCCTCTCTTTCCTACTAAGAACAAGACCAGTTTGTTTAACATTTCCTCATACCATAGATTTTTTCATGAGGCCTCACCCACTCCTAGACAATAACAGCATCCTTCTCATGGGTTGGTGACCAGGGCCGTATCTAAGAGGTATAATGAGCATTCTACACAGTGGTATTGTCACCGCCTTCTCTTTGTTTCAACTCCTTCTGCTGAGATAACCTAAAACACAGGGAAACTGGGAAATGGGCTGATTATTTCATTTTTTTTCGCCCTTTTCCAAGATGCCTCCCAAATTCCTGCCCTGTGTCAACTACTGTTCCATTATTCTGTTTAGAAGATAACACAGACTCATTCTGTACCCAGAATAAATATTTGGCACCATATGGTCCACAGGGGAAGTTGCCATGGGAGTGGCAGGGGTAGGCACGGCTCCATCCCAGCCCCCTGCAATCCAGACTACAGGCCAGAGGACAAATGAAGTCAGCAATCTGAGCTGAAAATGGGAGTCACAGTGGCCAGTTAGGAATTGGATTCTTATTCACAATTTAAAAGACCAAACATTAGTCCTACTCAGAACAATAGGTGCCAACTCTAGAGGTTCTATCAGGGTACAGAGGAGGCACTAGGAAGCTTCCAAGATATACGGTATGGGGTCCCTAATCTCATTCCAGCAACCTGGGCCATTTTCCTCAGTTCTAGAGAGTATACTAAAAAACAGGTTCTCAACTAGACAGATTTTGCCCCCAGGGTACAACTGGCAATGTCTGATCCTCATCATGGCACAGTACCATGTGTATAGCAAGTGCTGAATAAATACTTACTGAAAAGATGAGGGACTAAATGGTACCAAGAGATGTTTTGTGGGAGAACATGGTTGTCTTGTTGTAAACCTCGAAACTGGAAATGATATCCCCAAATACTCCCTAAATAACCCATTATTGTTGCTTATAAATATAGATATGTTTCCTCAAATTTATTTTACATTTATATTTTCATTCAGCTTACTACTTCTTGGGATTAGATTTCCCATAAGCTTACTACTTATTGTATAAAGTAGAACTATCTTTACTTATTCTAATGCTATCTCTTTCAAACTTTAACATTTAAGCTAGTCCTTGTGTCCCAGGATCTTATGAATGGCTTCCCCACTTCTATTTCTTCCATACACTTTTTTAAGATTTTACCTCTTTAGAATCAAAGAGTTTTAATATTCTTGGTTTGTCCTCATACAGCATTCATTTACCCGTTTGGATGGGTCAGAATGACTCATTCTCCTTCTTCCGGGTACCCAGAAGGCCCAACAGAGAAGAGAGCAACCTGGGGACATTTGGCTGAGAGCTTCCGTATCATCCTGAGCTAGGCTGTGCATCTTGTCCTAAGCGTCAGCATGTATGAAGGGGCTGGCTGT
Organism: Ceratotherium simum simum; assembly: GCF_057802395.1. NCBI lineage: Eukaryota > Metazoa > Chordata > Mammalia > Perissodactyla > Rhinocerotidae > Ceratotherium > Ceratotherium simum. The sequence goes on from NC_141906.1 coordinate 49,570,919, forward strand.
GAGGAAGTCTATGGAGATCCTGGTCCTGTTGATGCAAGCTTCAGTTTTACATAGCCCAACTTTAGAACTTGTTTCTTCTCAATGGTCAGATCAGCAGTTAGAGTTTAGCCATTATGGTAGCCAAAAGCACCAGGAAACTGTGAGGTACAAGTGTTCTATCACATGGGCACAGCCTTGCTCTCACTTGGGCAAGGCCTGTGAGTTCTCTGAAAAACAAAATGAGAGACTCTCTGGTTCCTTGAATTTCAGTTTGAGTGAATGAGTCACTTGTTGCACACTCCCGCAATTTCCTTCCATAGAATATTCCAGAAGGATGAATTTGTTTGGAAAACAGAAGCAGCTATTCCCACCAATCCTTCTTCATACCTTCTCCTCTAGAACAGAGCAAGTCAGAGCACTCGTTCACTCATTCAACGAGCAACCAGTATGCCCAAACACTCTGGTGGGTATCACAGATACACTGATGAAGAAGAGAGCAAAGTGGAGTCTATGTTCTAACGAGGATGATGGACCAAAATGGGAAAAAATAAGTAAATACAGAGAGACAATGCAAATTGTAATAAGTGTTGTGAAGAAAACAAAGAAGGGGCAAAAGTACAGAATAATAGAGAAACCTCTCTAGAAGGGATGTTGACTACGGCTGTCACTTAGGTTGAGATCTAAAAATTAAGCGGGAGCCAGCCAGGTGATGAGTTAGAGAGATAACATGATAAAGGGCTCTATGGAAGGAAAGATCTTGACTCATTTGGGAAACTAAGTGCTCCACACATGGCTGGAGTGTAGTAAGCAAGGGCAAGGGTGGCTTGAAAAGTGCAGCTGGGAGCGGGATGTACAGGACTTACAGGCTTAGGTAAGGAGTTTGGATTTTATTTTAAGCGCAACAGGAGGCCACTTAAGAGTTTTAAGCAGGGGTATGATGTGAACAATTTTATGTAGTGAGAAGGCAACTTTTACTGCTGTGTTCAGTATGTACTAAAAGGGACATGGCTTAAATGGCTGTTGGAGCAGTTGAGGGTAGAAGGGGTACTGGCCTGGGCCAAGGTGATGACCAGATAGGGGATTCAAGCTATATCTTGGAGACAGAATTGAGAAAATGATCCAACAGACATAGAAGGTCCGAGTTTTAGACAACTCCTCTGCTGTTGGGGCTCCAAGCCCTCCCATACCCCGGTGGGAAGTCACTATCATTTCAGTGTTAAGCACTCAGTGTCTTGGCATTCATTATCTTCCCGAGTCCTCTGGTTTTACTTGTCCTTCAGCTTCAGGCCTGCATTCCACAGATATTCCTGGGTGTCCTGTTCCTACTTGCTTTCTGAAATGGTTTCTGTGGAAAGTAGTAAATTGTTCCATCCAGGTCACACGTGAGACTGACAGATTTTCCACAGAATGGAAAGGGCACCTTTGCAAATCTCTGCTTTTGTGCCTTCCAAACCACCCAGAAGCATTGATAGTTCTAAAACATCTATGGTTCAATGTCTTCCAAGCTAAAAGAATGTGTTCCATATCTGACCTCCACAAATGCTTAAACTGTTTTAAGCCAAGGTGATTTCAAAACTTTCCAAGACTTGGAGTTACCCCAAAGACTGTGTCTCCAAACACAGCCTGAGAATGCTCTATAGAGACCCCACTTCCCAGAGCCTGAATTTCCTCCTGTGGAGCCCAGCAAGTTCACACACTCCCCGGTGATTGCTATATACAGTAATGTTTGAGAACCAAAGCCCTGGAAGCTGCAAATATCTTCTCCTAATAAAAATAATGTGATGCTCTAACTTAATTAATTTAGAAAATTGGTAGAGTTCGGAAAGAAAAAAAATTAATGTTTCCTGGGACCTTTTTTTGCTCGTTTTTTATTGTTCAAAGTGCTACGTGATTTGCATAGTCTCATAGGTTGATATTATTTCCATTTTCTATATGAATAGGCTTGGATAGATTAAGAAATACTATCCCCCGAGGTCACAAAGCCAACAAGTGTCAGTGCCAGGATTCAAACTCAGGACTGCCTGACTTCAAAGCTCCTTCTTCCCCAGCCCTCTCCACCCTTGTGTGTCTTTAGAATGCCTTTCCTCTAAAACTAATCCAGAGCTCACGAGTGCCTGGAAATTTGTCACATTTGTTCATGTCTTCCAGTGGTTCAAGGGATTATATATCACCAGTGCACATATTTCCTGCCCAAAGGAGGCAAGGGGAAATTATGAGGGTATGTAAACTACACAGAGTTCGAAACTACCAGGTATCTCCAAGAATTACACTGCACCGCTCTCCACCAAAACACACCTACCTGCTCAATTTGTATATTCTTTCTGGGGCTGGCAGTTATGAGAGTCCCTTCCCTTTTACTGTCAGTTTCTCTAATGGTATCACTCCAGGAAGGAAAATGAGAGGAACTGGGAGCAGGGCCACAGGCCTCCCAGCCTCGGGAAGGCAGGCACCTCTGCAGCAGGAAGCAGCTGCCTGCTTAGCGCTGGGCCGAGGAAAGTCAGGCTTCCTAGCTCCAGTGCCCGAGAGTGACAGAGTGAGACAGAAACCCCAGAGCACATATGTCTTTCTTCTCCAGGCTTCTTGCTGACAGATGACTTATTAGCAAAGCATATTCAACAGAAACAGCATCAGCAGGAAACCACCAGGTGGATATGGAAAGCACTTTTACATATCTAAATGGTAAACTCCTGATGATAAATCAAAGGCTTTAACACAAGTTGTGAACCCCAGATTGAGTTATCCTTCCCAGTTAATACACACACCAGCGGCAGCCATAACTCTGGCGAGCGAGAGAGCGAGGGAAGTTGCTGTGGGAGTAAAGTTACTATGCCTCTTATTGTCTTGGACAGTTGAGTTTGGGTTGAACTAGCGGGTCATTTCTGATAGCACCTTTGGCAATGAGTCTGCGTGCAGTACACAGATGCAGTTAGAATGAAGGAAAGGCAGAGAACACTAAGTGGTATCTATGTACCAAATCATCTGATAAGTACCTTCGGTCATTTATGGCTTACAACTCCAAGGAAGGTTTTATTGTTATCACCATTTTACAGATGACAAAACTGAGGCTCAGATGAGTCAAACAACATGCCCAAGGTAACATAATAAGAAAGCAGGAGAGTTATGACTCAAGTCTGGGAGGGTCTGACTCCCAAACCTCAATTCTTAAGTTATATATTTTACTTCTTCACTTAGCTATCAAATACACAGAAGTAATCATTTAAGACAATTAATAGAAGAATGTAATCACTAGAGAGACAGTATTGTTACTAAACCTTTCAAAAAGCCTACCTCTATTCTGGCAGATAAAGCAAATAGCTCCCCGTTTCCCGCCGAAGCTGGTCAAATGTCAGTCAGCTTGAAACAATGGTTTGTGGTAGATGTATTTACCCTAATCACATGGGCCCACGGACCCATGGGACTTGCTACATGAAAAGCAGAATATAAAACAGAATGTAAGATTCATGATGATGAGGATCTTTGTTTTATTCCCTGATATATCCTAATTGCCTAGAACAGTGCCTGGTATATAGCGGGCACTCAATAAATACATGTGAAATGAATGAATGGCCTAATTTTAGAATAGTCAGTGGTATAATCTTCCTTAATATCACAGTAGGGGACATGGTAACCTGGGCTATTGACCAGTATTTATTTGTTACTATGTTAAATAGACTCCAAGATGGCGTCCAACAATAGCTACCTCCTGGCATTCACATCCTTGTGTAATTCCCTCCCACACTGTATCAGGGTTGGCCTATGTGGCCAATAAAATATGGCAGAAGCAACGGTGTGTCACTTCTGAGATTAGGTTGTAAAAGACTGTGGCTTCTATGTTGGTTCTCTCTCTCTTGCGTCACTGTCTCTGGGGGAAGCCAGCTGCTATGACTTGAGAACATGTAGGCAGCCTATGGAGAGGCTAGCATGGCAAGAAACTAAAGCCTCCGGCCAAGAGCCAGCAAGGAATTAAGTCCAGCCAACAACCACGTGAGTGAGCCTAGAAGCAGGTCCTCCATCCTCAGTCAAGCCTTGAGGTGACTGCAGCCGCAGCCAATAACTTGACTGCAACCTCACAAGGGACCGTGAACTAGCACTCCCAAAGTCTTAACCCTTAAAAACTGTATAAGAAAATAAGTGTTTACTGTTTCAGCTGCTAAGTGTTGGGGTAATTTGTTATGCATCAATAGATAATTAATACAATTAACTAACCTTGTCATCTTATTAACATGGCAACTGAAATCTAACTTTTGAAAAAACCATGCTACAAATTTTTGAGGGAATTCTAAGAGTTCAATTCTTCAAATTCTTTTCCCTCCTGAAAGTTTTAAAAACATAAATATGTCCTTCTGATCCACTAATGTCTTTTTCTTTGCTACTCACTAAACAGTTATGCACATATGTAGCTACAGGAGGGCACAGATGCCACATTGTGGTTGTGTTTATTCTGAAGGAGGTCCAGGTCAAGGAGCAGTACCCACCTCCCCCAAGGGAGGATCGAGATATTCTTATGAACTTTTAGAAAAAATCTTCCTGCTGACATTAAATTAATTTTGATTCTATTCTAATTTTCTAGAAACTCACATTCAATAGTGGAGGAAATATAACCCATAAAACAAAACAATTAGACATTTTTCAGATTGTAATAAGTACTATGAAGTCAATGAGCATATCACAGCTCACATTTAGAAGGCTAGCCCTGAGAGAGAATCACTTGAGATTTTTCTGAATTCGGCAAAGTACCCACTCAAAAAGTCATGCGAGGAACATTCATCAGTGAGACTCACCAGCTCATCCTGCAGAAGCTAAAGGGAGCTTTCCATGATGGCCCAGGGAGATAAGAGACATGCACACTAGGCAAGACTGTTTTGCAGCAATGATACTTTTTCCACCAAAGGGGTATTATGAGTTAGGATATATCTATGAAATACTTGTAGCTCAACAAGGGGAAAATGGAATGAAGTGGAATTAACTCTTTGTTATGTTGATTGGCTTATGTCTCCTGTTGATTAATGCCCCACAACAAACCTAGCAAAGAAGTACAATCAAAGGTCTGATGATACTTCAGGAGGCTGCTAGAAGGGAGTCATTATGAAACGTACTACTTAGAATATCACCAAAGCCCCAAGGCAGCTCTGTTCAGCTAACTGAAGAGTAGACTTCTGAAATCATATTCTAGCCCTCTAGTACACCCAAGCTCATGGCAACTCAAGAAGGAAGCACATTTTATTGACTCTGGTAGAATGTCCAGTGTCACCCCTGAGCAAAGCTAACCTACAGGAGCAGAACAGACAATTACCATTGTGGGGCCGGTTGCGTTTCTCCCCCTCCCCCTTCTACTGTCTTCTGGCATGGAGACATTATCTTGTGAATTTCTGGATTTATATACAGTCATAGTCTTCAATTCATTATTACTTTAAGGAGATGGAGACAGGAAGAGTTTGTGAGGTGTGTCTGTGTATGTGCATGCACATCCACACTGGATTTCTTATGCGCTAAAGATCAACTAGCCAGCATTTGTAGCAAATGAATGCCCACCAGGACCAGAAAGTTCTTGTCTTTGAAAGCACTGGAAAAGGAGAATGATTTAAAAGCCAGAGCAGGAAGTATGGCAATAAGACAATATATTACATGACAAGGACCAAGAAAATCAATGTTTTCAGAGCACAGCCATTTGGCGCAGAGGGAGAGAACACGTGGAAGCCATGTGCTGGCTGGTGCAGGTGCTCATCTGCCTGGGATGTGGGCAGGAAACAACATCTAAAAGCAGCCTGAGGGGTAAAAACAATACTGAGGAAAGGTGCCTTCAAACAGGATCTGTGTGGAAAAGACACTCATCATTTAGCCAGAGGATTTCCAGGCCAAGGTACTTCCACAGCATATGGTTGCCCACTGGGCTCATGACCCTTGAAACACACACTCCCACATCTTTTTATTCTCTCCACCTCATAAGTGTAGCCAATCTCTGAAACACAGTTGCTCTCCTCTGCTGCAAAAGGTTTCAGGAAATGCTAAACCCTCACGGAAAGCTGGTATTCCTCTTGTGATGGAGTACAAGAATTTGCCTAACATTACTTTTAGAATCTTAAATCACAAGAGGAAGATGTCAAAGTTCAACTCCTCCTTTTTAACATTTAAATTCCTGAAGCTCCTGCTTTAGGGCTGTAAGTCACAATCACATCAAAAGATTTATATGTGTTTTGTTACACTTGCCTAAATTCCTTTCAGAGACAAAAGAAACAGACATATTCGTGATACTCTTTCCTTCACCAAATTTCTGGATATTACTTTTTAAAGTTCTCAGACATCAATGATATGTCTACATACGTGCAAGCCAACAAGAGTGTGGAATATTATTTATGTTCTCCTAATGGGACTAGTAAAGTCTCCAGAATTTAGAGTGTGCGGGAAATATGTCTATAGAACACTTTTATTCTAAATATACAAAATTGGTAAGGGCATAAACAATTTACTCAGCGTACTGGACTGCCTTTCTTTGAGTTGTTCTGGTCAACTGTGTAAGTGTGTGTAGCAACCATCATTCCCTCCATTCACGTTTGATGGGCATATGTCTAAGTAACATGACCTAGCAGTTCCATTTCTTCCTCCCCTCAAATTACCAATATGACTGGACCATCAAATTAAGCAACTAAATGCCAAATTTTCTTTTTTCAGATCACGCACAGTTTTGAGTTAGATGAGTGGAAAAATAGTCCTGAAGTCTGAGCTTTTTTTTTTCTTTTTATAACAACTTTTCAACAGTTAAACCGCTTTTGCTAAGTATGAGTAAAGAAAGTGAGCTCCCAGTCACAGCACATGTTTACAACTAAGTTAAAGGCTCTTAAAAATACGGTGTTTGATGGTCCACTGCCAAAATACGAACTCGAGTAGCCTGGAGTGTACAGCTAATAATAAAGAGTCAGTGTTAACTATGAAAATCTCCAAGATGAAGCTCCAATTCAGCTTTCTCCTTTTTACCATGAATTTCCCCGCAATGACACAGAGACATAAATTTGGAGTTAGAGGTCAAGGTGGGAGGGGAGGAAGGCTCAAACTGGTGGGAGGTCACTTAAAAACAAAGGAAAATGTTGCTGGACTGGGCTCAAAACTAAACTGCAAAACAGCACAAAAAGAGTTCAGGCTCTACCTGAGGACTGCTTTTAGAAAAGAAGAAAATGCTTAGATAACAAAACAGATAGCAGAAGTTCAAGGTAAAGGAAATATGTTAGGCATGAAGAAAGCTACGTGTGCTTTCTGTTCAGATTCCTGAAGCTAGAATGAACGGATACACAAAGAAAGGAAATACTTGCATCTTCTAGAACTAGCTGTTCTGTGTAGAGTGAAGAATCACAGTACCCTAGATTCAGTGGATTCTTCTTCCTGCTGCCACAAGCCTCGGCTTCAGATTCTTTGACCCTTGGAATCCTTGGAGAATCTGATAAACTATGGAACATGTCCACACTGAAGATGCATATATGCCATCACACATAATTTTGCGTTCAATTCAGGGAGTTCGCAGACTCAAGACACTATTTCACTTATCTTCTAGGGTAAAAGGAACCTATTGATAAAAAGAAAGCACTTCCCAAGAGACCGCAGAACCACTTCATTCCTGGTGCCTAAAGTGGAGCTGGAGCATACTAGCTCAATATATATTTGCTAAAAAATGTTTAAAAGGCAGCTTTAGCAGGATTTTATTCCTAAAAGAAAGTTCTGGTGATCTCACTTATGTTTAGGGCATCCTTTGCCCATTTCTACATTGTTTCCTTCTTTGCTTCTACCCAAAATGGATTTCTTTCAGAATACTGATCATGACTAATGGTATCTCCAGAATTTCCACATAAGAGGGGTTTGAAGGCAATCTGGTTGCAAGTCAGGGAGGAAGTGAAGTTGAGTTTGCACTGCACTTTACAAAATATTGAAAAAAACCCTCGGTTACCTTAGCTGAGCTCTCAGAGAGAACAGAGGATATAATGTCTTCAAGGAACTTACCTCTCTTCAAGGTACTTACAATTAACTTATTTAAACCCAACTTTACTCTATAAATGGATGCAAAGCCCACTATCAGTGTAATCAGGTCTTGATGCATTCCTTCACGGGAAGAGTTAACATTTCACCAGGAATCTATATTCAAGATCCTCCAGGTTTGGATTTCTAAATCCTGAAGAATCCTGAAGGGACCTGTCAACCAGGCTGCCTTCTCTCTGCCCATGGCAGATATCAATAATGAACCACGATGGCCCTCTTTCCTAGTGAGCTGGGATGTCGCCTCAGAATTCTCTACACAGCGCTCCAGGTAGCTACAACCAACCTACCCTGCCATGCAAGTTGAAAGATATTTGTCACTCACAGATCCTACATGTTCAAGCACTTTCTACCTCTTAAATAGAAGACTGGCAATTGTCTCAGAGAGTAATCTGTGACCCGCAGGCATTCATTCTGAATTTCGTCTGCACCTCAGATGATGAGTTAGTTCTAATCTTTACTGACTTTCAAATGTCTTGTTGCACTTAGCTTCCCAACTCAGGCCTGGAGTTTGAGCTGGAGCCTGATATTACCTGTGTAATTACCTTCTCCTGTATGCAGTAGGAAACCATGACTAGACCCATGAGCAGTGGCATCATCCTGCTGTATCCAGATCTCGACTCCACCACTCATGGCTGAGTGACCTGGGCATGTTCCTTCACCTCAGGCCTCAACTTCCTCATCTGTCAAATGGAAATAAGATTGTACCTACCTCATCATGTGATTATGAGGATATACGAGTTAATATTCTAAAAACACTTAGAAGAGTGCCTAATATGTTAAACATTTAATAATGTGATTTTTTAAAAAATATGCTGAACAAAAAGGATATCTTGAAGATCAGTGTTTCACATTTGGTGCATGGTACATTTAGTTACAGAAATATAAAGGCTCGGGGTCCTTTAAAAATTCATGCTTTCCATAGTTTAATTCAACAAACATTTACCAAATGCTTGCGTACTAGATGTCTGACACTATTATAGGCCCTGGGAATACAAAGATAAATAAGGCACTTCTCCACCTTGAAGCAAAATCCCATCAATGACGAATGAACCCCTGCATTTTCTCCAGGTAATGAGAAAACATCCATCAGCATAAAAAATATATTCAACTTGGATCTGAGTGGATTCAAAATCACTTTTCAGCAAAGAGCCACAGGTCTCTCCCTTAAGCTCCAACTAAGATATGCATTCCAAAATAAGCAACAGAAAAGAGAAAAACTTAGACCAATCTTGGTTTCAGAGATGAATCTGCTTCTTTGATTCAAGATCAAGTTTCTCTTCATAACAACTTTGCAGCCCACTCTCCCCAGACCTTTGAGTTGACTCACTAAACTCACACGAAATATAGGTAGCAAAGTGTGGGCTTTCATAAATTCACAAAGCTTTTTTCATCTCACCTTGTATTCTTACAAATTAATGAATTTAAAAACAGAAAAAAATCAAGACTCTCTGTTTTCAGCCTCTCTTATTCTAGATGTGATGTGCCCTGGGTGTCTGACATCCTCATTCCATTCATGATTGCCATTCTTTCTAGGAGAGTCATTGCTTCAAAGTATGTGTGAGTTGTGCTTCGGAGAGCTCAAGACAGTCAATGTCCTCATCTTAGATGCAAATTCAGTGATGAATTTGGGGCCCAGCTACTCAACTCTGCCAGCTGTGTGCCCTGCACAGGCCCAGGGGTCAGGAGGGTGGATCGCTGCTCACTGGTGGAGTTGGCGCAGGCCAGTTTGAGCCTCTTACCAGTCTTTGAAATGGGCGTAATAATATCCCAGAAAACAAACAGAGATCATCTGTGTGTACACATTCAATAAACTGCAAATTTCTATTCGAAAGTAAGATATTACCAGCATTTCTCAGCTTCTCCAAGTCTGTTTCCCATATGTATAATAAAAAGAGCTACACTTGCCTTATTTATAGCACAGAGTTTCTGGGAGGACTATACAGGTTGTATACACTAACGAGGATATTATTATGACTATTGCAAATGCCAGTTACTGCTTCTGCCTGCCCCTGGAGAGCCTGCTATGCCTCTACCTCCTTATGGTCCTGATGTTAATTTCCTGACCGTTTCTTTTCTGTTTCTATTGCTAAAGACGGACAATATTCTTCTTGTCCTCTAAATGTGCCTTTAGGTCGTTTCTCTTTAATTCTCAAATCTCAATGACTTCCAACAAAATGATCACAATAGCCCCAAGGCACAGATGATGATGACATGACCACCCTCCTCCCTAGAAGCATCAGAACCAGCATTATGCAGGCTGTGGCCAAAGTAGCACACAGCCTGGACTGGGGAAGACCACTGTGCAGGCAGCTGTCCAGTCCCAGAACAAACACTGGCAAAGGAGCCCATCATCTAGCTCTGAGGGTAGTCATTTGTTTACAATTATCACTTTCCACTTCCCAGAGTGTTTCCCAGATTTGCTTCCTTTTAATTAACCCAAATCAATCTCCAATCAGCCACATTAAAGAACAACAAGCTGTGCATTACTGTATCGCTAGTTAAATTTATCTCATTCCTTTATTTGTTTACTCTTTGTCCTTCTCCCTTCCCATTAAAATGTAGACTCCATCAAACAAGCACTTTGTCTTTCCTGTCTGGCCCCAGGGCCTAAAACAGGACTCAACATACAGTAGGCACCCAATACATGTAACTTCTCTTCTGTCACCCCTTTCCTTGCACCAATGTTTTCTACTCATGAGGGACTGGACTTGAGAGTTTCAAACTGGGAAGAATCTTAAGAGATGATCATGCCTCTGTATCTTTCAAATGTTTGTAGCATTGGAACTATGTTTTTAATCACACATAGATATAGATATGCCTTAAAATATATGTCTTTTTGTTTGTTAGTGTCATTGAGTAGATTCTGACTCTTAGCGACCTTGTATACAGCAGAGGGGAACCATGCCCAGTCTTTTTGCGCCATCCTCTCACCTTCCAGGACTATATCAGACAATGCTCCGCTGCTATTTATAGAGTTTTCACTGGCCAATTTTTTCGGAAGTGGGTGGCCAGGTCCTTCTTCCTAGTCTGTCTTAGGCTGGAAGCTCCACTGAAACCTGTCTGCCATGGATAACTCTGCTGGTATTAGAAGTACTGGTGGCACAGCTTTCAGCATCACAGAAACACATACGCAGCTGTCACAGTATGACAACCAAGAGAGGGGTGGTGTGGTTCCCTGACTGGGAAAGGAAGCCAGGCCGCAGTGGTGAGAACGCCAGATCTTAACCACTAGACCACCAGGTACATATGCCTTAGCGTGATTAAAAAACAGTGTTTATATATATAAAGTTACACACTTTAATCACACTTGTTGTGATTAAAAACTTAGTGTTATATATAGAGAGAATGCATAATTAAACAGGAGATGAAGACCTTGGAGGTCCACCACATGTTCCTCCATCTCTCTTTCCTATCTGCATTCCTGAAAGACTTATATCTCTAACTTAAAAGCCATTGATCTGGTCATTCACTCAACAAATATTTTTTGTGGATCCAAAATATTCCAGAACTGCTAGGGGCTGGGGATACATGTAGTGAACAAGACTGACAAGGTCCCTGGTCTCACCGAGCTTATATTCCAGTGGGGAAAGATAGGAAATGCAAAAATAAATAAGGAATCAAGATAAATTCAGATAGTAATGAAAGTTATGAAGATAGCAAAACCTCTGTAATAGGATAAAGTGATAGGGGAAGAGGAGAGAGAAACAGAGATCAATCATGTGTGTCTACATTAGTTAGGGCAGCCAGGGAGGTCTCTCCAAGGAGGTGATATTTGAGCCGAATCCTGTATGACAGGAATAATCCATCCAAGCAAAGTGCTGAGGAATCCAACCCTTTTGGATTACAGATGGGGAAACTCAAGTAAAGGAGGAGTGACTGGCCCCAAGGTCACCCTGCCAGTTAGCAACAAAGCTTGGACCAGAATGGAGGTCTCCTGTCACTCCACACTTACCATTGTGATATAATGTTCTCTTTTCAAGCTTCTGCAATTTGGCACACTCTTGTCTTCTGGAGCAATTTCCTTTAAAACCGATCTTCTTTCCTATATTCTTTAATGCATTTCCTCATTTCTATTTTCTCTGTAAAGTCACTCATGTAACCAATTTGTGTCTATATATACTAAAAATAACCATGGTAAACAAAAGGTGTGTGTGTGTGTGTGTGTATCTGATAGGGATTTTGGATGCATTTTCTAAGCAAAACTCAGACCTAATCTATTAGAAAAGAAAGGTAACTTGGTTTCCTTCATCTTAGTATTTTTAAAAAGAAAAGCCATGTTGCATAGCATAATACTAAGACATTTTCATCTAAAAAGCCAAAAAACCTTAACAGAATAAAAGCTAAGGAGTTTAGAAGTTACTAGAAAAAATGTTACCATCTCTATGGCTCTAGTCTAATAGACAATGAAACTGAGTGTGTCCACCCTTTGAAACAAAATAAAACGACAACCACAACTAAATGACTCTTTTGGCTTCCTGCTAGTTACATCTTGCTTTGTGAAAGAAAATACACTGGGCTGGCCTGGAGCATAAGATGTGATCCACAGACCCCAAAGATTCTAGAAATCGTAAAAATACAATTTGAAGAGCTGTGCTCTAACTAAATCAAGAGATAGGGAGGTAGGGGATTGTGCTATCAAAGAAATTCTCTAGATTTAATATTTGGTTGGGTAAATTTTCCTTTGTTGGTTTGTTTGGAGCAGATCCTGTGCATTTCTTTTTTCCAGTTCTATTAAATCCCTAAACAGATCTGAGTTTTAAGGGCTTAGGGCTGCCCTTGGGAAATAGGTGATTACACTCTCTGCTTAGGGTTTTAGTGATAAGGAAAAAAAAAAAAGAGGCAGTGGATTGAATTCCCCTCCCCCAGGCCAATTTCTCAGTGACTTTCTTTTGTAGTTCCCCTTTAAAGCGGAAACATATTTAAAAAATGAAGTGGTTACACATACAAAATTCCATCCATTAATCTGCATTTTTCAATTGTTATATTTATATGAAAGAGAGAGACAGACAGAGAGACAAACAGATGGGGAGACCAACGTATATAGCTAAAACGCTAGTCAATTCCTGAGGAAGGAAGGCTCTACAAGAATATTTTCCTTTTCATTTTATATTTTATATTTCATGTACTTATTTCATAGGGGTACTCAGCTGGGAGTCTTCTTTACCCACAGAAATGTTGCAAGTGTAGTTGAGAGGATCTGGGAAAAAATCAGTGTTCCCTCTAAAACTACATTTAATGAATCAAACTCCAGCCCTACAACTGTGTTTCTCATTCTGGAACCCTAAACTCCAACAAACAGGGTCACATATGGAGTGATTTGTTCATTACTTCTAGGAAGGGTGTTAAGCAATTAATATGGCTGTGTGCTCGCCCTTTACCACAGCTGGACCTTGTTCCCAAGATTAATTCAGACCCTCCTCACTAGTACTTCCTATAGAAAACAAAACAAAATATTCACACCCTTGTCACCTCTCTTTCTCTCAATTCTGCCAAACAGATATATTTAAGGAGAGAATGATGTTTGAAAAACAAAAGCAAAATATGAGGGAACTCATTCCAAATGAATCAACCCAAAAATGGTCTCAGAGGTGATCCACGCCACTCATCAAGTGTCCCTCATTATTCTTCCAAGAAGGGAAGCAAGTACCAGGAAGGTAAAAAGACTCGACTAAATTGCACTACTAGTTAGTATCAGTGGGAGAACTAGGACCCTCAACACCCAGTTCCCAGGTCAGTACTCTCTTACTATATCACTAGTAAGTACAGTAAGTACAATATAGTATCATTGTATTGCTCCCTCTGTTTATCCATTTATTGTGAAGTGTAAGATGAGAAAAATGAGGCACTTAGAATAATTTGCTACCAAAAAAAGTGATAAGAGTTTAGAAACACTGCTCTTCAAGACAGAATATGCTTACTCTTTCCCCTGTATGCTGTACTAGCTAGCAAAGTCTTCTGTGACCTAGAAGATCGAATGCAATTACATTGCCCATATATATTTGCTATGCTGTTTGACTCTCCCAAGGGCAGCATAACAGTACAAGGGGAGTGACATCTTTATGAGGTTAACCCTTTTCTATTTTAAGGGTAGACTACTGAAGGCAGATGTGTTCCCTGGAGCATAACAAGAATGCTGGAAATTTGGTAGTTAGGAGGAATGACAGCACCAGGCCATCATCCATGGGGGGAAAAATAAATTGTTGTTCAGAGGAACAGTGAGCTGTGGAAGCCTATGAGAATGTTGATGCCCATGAAGAGAAAATCAGATGACAAAGGAAGAGGGGCTTGAAATTATAATATGGTGAGAAGAGACAAAGGAGAAAGCAAGGAAGCTAATGTGTGTTAAGCTCTACCATGTGCTAGATAACGTGGTAGGTTCTTTCATGTATTATCTTATTTAATCCTCAAAATGTTTTCAGACAGTCTCTATCATCACGAAAAGCAGAAAATGAGTCTCAAAGATGTTAAGTAACCAGTCCTGGGGTAACACACCTAAAGAGGTGGAACCATCTTCCATGCTAAGCTTTTCCAGCTCTGATTCAGTTAACCTTTGCTAAGTTACAAGCCACCCCAAAAACTTAGTGGCTTAAAACAATGATGTAATATTTCCTATGATTCTCTAGGTTGTCTGGGTAGTTCCTCTGCTCACTCATGTGGCCGCATTGAGTTGGAGGATTAGATGGTCCAAGATGGCCTCACTCTTATATTGGCAGTTGGTGCTGTTTAGAAGCAGAGGCATCTTGGTTCTCTGCAGGTGGACACTCATCCTTCAGTTGGCTAGAACAGCTTCTTTATATGGTGGTCTCAGTGTTCAAAGAGGGCTTCTTTCTTTTTAACCACTTTATTGAAATATGATTGACATATAAAAAGATGTACATATTTAATATATACAACTCTATGAGTTTGGGGGTAAGTATACAACCATGAAACCATTACCATCATTAAGGCCATAAACATACCCATCCCTTCCCCAAATTTTCCCCTTCCTTTCTTTATTATTATTATTTTTTTTTGTGGTAAGAACATTTAACATAAATTTACCCTCTTAACAAATTTTAAGTCCAAGAGGGCTTCTTAAAGCCCATCCTCAGAAGTAGCACAACATCATTTCTGTCACATAGTCTTGTTTAAAACAAATCACATAGTCATTCAAGATTCAAGGGGCAGGCTGGCCCTGTGGCTTAGAGGTTGAATGCACACGCTCCACTACTGGCGGCCCGGGTTGGGATCCTGGGCGCGCACCGACGCACCGCTTGTCGGGCCATGTTGAGGCGGCGTCCCACATACAGCAACTAGAAGGATGTGCAACTATGACATACAACTATCTACTGCGGCTTTGGGGAGGAAAGGGGGGGAAAAAAGGAGGAAGATTGGCAATAGATGTTAGCTCAGGGCCAGTCTTCCTCAGCAAAAAGAGGAGGATTGGCATGGATGTTAGCTCAGGGCTGATCTTCCTCACAAAAAGAAAAAAAAAAAAGATTCAAGGGGGGCAATAGCATCCACTTTTGGTGGGAGGGGTGGTAAAGTCACATTATAAAGGTATATGTGGGATGGAAGGAATCACTATGATCATTTAAAAAACAATCTACCATAGGCTCTAAAGTCCATGCTACTTCTATTACCAAAACTTTAAAAAAATCCCAAATTGTTCTTAATTGTTCTTTCTATAGGTTTATAAAAAGTCCTTAATAAAAGGA
Organism: Ceratotherium simum simum; assembly: GCF_057802395.1. Classification (NCBI taxonomy): domain Eukaryota; kingdom Metazoa; phylum Chordata; class Mammalia; order Perissodactyla; family Rhinocerotidae; genus Ceratotherium; species Ceratotherium simum. The sequence continues at coordinate 49,586,617 of NC_141906.1, forward strand.
CTACTTTCTATAAGTAGGAGTAGATGTCAGTAGATGTCTGGAGTAGATGTCAGAAAACTTGGGTTCTAGTCCTACCTCTACTACTATGGGATCTTGGAGTATTTTCTTTTAAATGCACTTTTTTTCACCTATGAGAAAAGGGTTTGGTCTGTTTTCTCTCTAAGGGCTCATGCAACTCTATAAATTGATAGAATGGTGTCCTAGTTTTAGATCAATATGAGCTAGCCCTCTTGGGGGATGGACAGGATGGAGAAGAGAGAAGGCTAGAAATGAGATGCTTTCTATTTTACAACATACTACTCCCTTTCATTGCTGGTGGTGCAGAATTTGGGAGGCAGTAAGCAAAGGAAACTCCTTCCCATGGGTGGTTGAAATCTCCCATGGTGTGGGCGCTGCTCTGACCATTTCCACTTAGTATATGCTAAACTGGAATGGGTCCTCCAGCATTATACCAAGGATTAGAGTACAAGTCCTTGCCCTAAGGGATTCTAGACCCCTTAGACAAAACAATTCTCATGCAACACACAGTCACACCAGCTAAGCAGACAGCAGCGGTGAAAAGGCTCCTGAGCTGGTCTCTTCCTGAAGGAAATGCTTAGCTGGGAGCTCTCTCAGAAAGATACTGTTGCCTAGTCTATGCAAGATCAGGTTCCCAAGGAGAAAACTAAGGTTTAATTTAGCACAAAGACAGCTCAGAAACTCTCTCCGGGGGACTGAGCCTGCAAACAGATCCACATGCAAAGAATCTAAGCGAGAAAAGGAAGCTGTCTTGGGTGCAATGGCTCCAGGACTGGGGCACATACTTTAGCGAACTATTGCCTCTGCCCGTCGTTTTTGTCGGGAGCACCGCTGCTCCTTGCTGTTTACTCTTACGTCTGTACTTTGCACTTTTTCAACACTTCTGTGAAACAACCAAATGGGATAATACCACGCACACATACTTTTTGCTGTCTGAAATTACATAGTGCGGCGTGGCAATCAAATGTGCAAGCCTTAGCTGGTTTAGCAAGTATCAGTCCACTTAGGCAAACAACAACAACAACAAAAAACTTAGTTTCTCAGTTGCTTAGCCAGAGAATGATTTTAGTTTTACATAATTTAGACTCCAGAGACCTCCAGAAAGGAGCAGTGTACACTTCAGCATGGCAATCGTCATTCCAAAGACACAGTACAGTACATATTGTATTCAATTAAGCCACTTCTTTGCACTCTGGTTACCATGACTCTAAGAGATTATTCTGTGTATCCAACAGACTCCTGGTAAGTTATTAGCAGTTGCAGCAAACTTTTCCCTTAAGTAAATTTTCTGGGAAAAAAAAGAAAAAACCCAGACATGTAATTAACTTTCTGTTCAAATTCGTCAGAACTACCTGAAAAGAACTCTGTTGTACAATGAGGAATTAAAGGTATTGGGCTTCATGTGGGTGAGAGTTATTAGTGTGCTAATACTATCCACACACATGTGGAAAGATCCACAACTATAACTCAGCCACATTTCAGATAAAAGAGAATTTTTTAAACAACAATGTTAATGATTCCATATTAACATATGAACCCACCATAATGACTCAGGAAGTAAGAACATTCTTTAAAAAAATGTAAAACAAAACAAACCTGACATGAGTTTGACTCTACATTTCCTAAGAATATTATCCTTCAAGAGGAGGAAAGGCATCTAAGTTTAAATGATGGGGAATAAACAAACTAACAAACAAATTTTGACTACATTCTTTGCTCTGAGTTAGAACCCATAAATCCATCCTTGCCCAAACATCATCTACCCAACAAGAGTATTCTTATTCTAATCTCGTCACTTCTTTATAGAAACATTGTGCTTTTGATTAAGAATTACCATCACTAAAACCTGCTTTGAAGCCTTGGCAACATTTTTCTCATGTTTCTTATGGAAAGTCACACTTGAGGAGGTACTGAGCTAAGAGATTTCAAGCTAAGAACCACGTCAAGGCATGAAATTTTCAACATGCTCCGGGTGAGGGCTGGGAAGAGGGCATATTCGTGGTACCTGTTCATTTGCAGCTGAAGTGAGTTAACTGATTCCTTAGCAACTTGAGCCAGATATCTGGCTTTCAAAAGCATAAATTTAAATCTCCACAGCAGGGGACTTCTACCTCTTTGTGACTCTGTGACCAGATTCACTTCAGAATTATTCATCAGTCTGAATTAATAATTCAGTTAAATTGGTAAATTTGGACTATTCAGTTTTAATGATTCCAAACTCTCAATAGACACTTTAAATTTCTCATTGACCCACAAAGCCCACAGGCCAAATTCGCCAGATAACTGAATGGAAACCAAGTCTCTATTCTAGAAGAAGTAAGGAGTCAAAGAAACACTCACCCTAGTCAAGTTCTAGATTAAGAGTCCTAGAATCTCAGGAATGGAAGAGATATTAATCCTGTTCTCAAAAGAACACTATTTGACCCATTTCAGAGAAATGTAAATCTATCCCAGATGACATCTCCATATTAAACCATTTAGGGAAACTGGATAATACAGTATCCCTCCCTCACCAATTGAAGTAAATATTAATGAGAAGAGCCATGCCCTTCCACAAAACATGTCCCTGATGCACTTCTGGAAATAGAGTCCTGGGCTGGGAAAACCATGAATCTGATTCGAGTATGTCACCTCTCACATTAATAACAACAGCAGCTAAAATTTATTGAGCTTCTACTAGGTGCCAGGCACTTACCTCATTTACTCAACAACCCTTAAATAGTTCTACTACTCTCATTCCATTTCAAAGATGAAGAAACTGAGGCAAGAGAGTTTAACTGACTTAACAAGAAGACATAGATAGTAAGTGATAGAGCTGCGATTTGAAACCAGGTAGTCTTGTCTCTGACCCCAGGCTCTTAGACAGAATAGAATAACGGCTGTTCTACCTTGCTTCCTAATAACAAGCTGACTTTAACACTTCTATTTCCAACCTGCGGCACCCCTTTTAGACTGAAAATTCTAAGAGGACAAGGGCTATGTTGAATTGCTCATTAATGTATCATGGCATAGAATAGCTGCACAATGATTCTTTATTGAATTAATGGATAATTTTCCCAAACTTTAAAAAGCACCCATGTCCACAGTCTTGATATGAAATTTCAAAACCTTCACTAAAACCATTAAGACCCATGGAGAGGGCCGGCTCCGTGGCTTAGCGGTTAAGTGCGTGCGCTCTGATGCTGGCGGCCCGGGTTCGGATCCCGGGCACGCCCCAAGGCACCACTTCTCCGTCCAACGTGAGGCCGAGACCCACGTACAGCAACTAGAAGGATGTGAACCTATGACATACAACTATCTACTGGGGCTTTGGGGGGAAAAAAAATGAATAAATAAAATCTTTAAAAAAAAAAAAAAAAAAAAAAGACCCATGGAGAGCGTAGTGAATGGTAAATATTGTTATTTACCCATTTTCATAGTTAATCCTTTTGCAATATGGCTATGATAGGGCCCAACTCTCCAGACTTCTTCAAGCGTTGTGGAGAATACGTGAACTTCTTTCTTCCTCCCCTCTACAAGGAACTTGAACAGCTTTTATTCTTTCACATCTGTCCCTTAGATATGTGGAGGAAAGGGTTGAAGCTGGCAGCCATAGGTAGACAGCCCACTAGCTACGGTCAGCATCCCAGCCTCATGCCTTGAATCAGGGAGGGAAGGAGTTGTTGGCTTTTCTCCTCTGTCATCTATTCCATAGGGTACCTTCCCTGTGCCCTGTAAACATGGACCAAACAGGAGAAATGGCTATCTGACAGAACCTTCAGGCAAGTAAAAGATCTACAACACATTTGCATTAAAAAGCAAGCAAGAAAGTAAACAAATCTCAAAGACCACCTGGAATCACTTCTCATAAATTTCTGCACACGATTGTTTTGTTAATGAAAAGACCTTTTCCAAGTTAGTAAACTAGCAAACTCTTTTGTTGGGAAGATCAGTTTACACATGAAGAGCATACACTTTTACCCACAGGGCAATTCTTATTTGCCCTGGAAGGCCTCGTGAGCCTGAGAAGAGAGGTGTAGTTGGTTCTGCTTCTTTGAGTTTCTCTTCTGTGTCTAGCTAGTGTGCTTTTAAAACCATCTCCTTTCCATGCCAAAGGCCATGTCATGCTGCATATAACTCACTGTGAATGGGAGAAGTGTGTAAATAGCAAGGCATTAAGCAGCTCAAGGGACTTGAAGATAGGTAATACAGAACACTTAGGCAATGCACTATGAGAAGAGGCTGCTGGAGGGGAAATGTAATACTTGTCTTCAAGTATATGAAGGATTATTACTGCTTCATAGATGCTGACTGCTCTGAGCCTTCCTTGCTTTACCACTTTCCAGGGCTTCTGATTTACTCTTGCCAGAGCTCCAGACCCTCCAGGGAGTGGATCGACCTCACTTGTCCCCCTCACTACTCACATCCCACCACAGTGTCAGTCAGGCTCCACTCTCTGCCCCCAAACACCTAATGTTCATGCCCATCTGCACTTGGCTACCCCATTCCACATTTCCATATTGTCTCCCTCCTCCCAGGGCCTGCTGGTGACCCACATTCTCCTTAAAGGTCTCCCTGGCCTGGGTTTGAATCTCTCTCCTACCAACCACTATCAGAACCCATGTTTTGAGCACCTCCTATGTGTCAGGCACTATGCTGACTGTCTTGCTAAAGAATATTAGCTTTACTTTACAGATGAAGAATACTGATGCCCAAAAAGAATAAAATTATTTCCCCAAGCTCATACAGCTAGTAGGTGTGAAGTACGGATCTGAACACAGGTCAAACTATAAAATCTATGCATTAAATTCTTCCATTTTCTATATCTCTAAGCCTTGGTTTCCTTATTTGTAAAATGGGGCAGATGTTGCTTACTCACCTGTTTCTATTTTAAGACATTACATAAAATAAATAATGAAAGCGCCTTATACATTCTAGGGCTCAATAAATGTTTATTCCTCTCTCCCTCTGATTTTCTATATCAGTTTTGGTCCATTCTACCTAGTGAGTACTGTCACTGTTACTTCATCTATGTGGTCTGGATTTGCCTACCAGACTGTAAGTAAGCAGGGACTGTGTCTTTAGCTGTATTTCTCTCTATTCTCCCACAGAACCTGTTAGAGTGTGAAGGAAATTAGCATGAAAATGCAGAAGAAAGAATTTAGAATTGTTTTCCTTAAACATGATCCTGCCTATGAACATATATAAGGGACTGGATTAAAGAACAAGGAAGTACTAGATTCCACTCAGAATGGTTTAGCTGCCCTACAGAGCAGAACTAGATGATTTTTTTTCAAATTTCCTTCTAGACGTCTTGAGCTTATATAGCAGTGCAGAAAACACACACACACAACAACAATCAAAACAAAAACAGCTAATCATGCCCACTCGTTTAGTCATATTTAATTGTTTTGTCTAAGAACATTAGAAAACCCACGTTTGTCTTGGTACTTACAAAAGGTTTACAGGTATAGGGAAGTCATATAGTGCTAAACTTTAAGGTTTAGAAAAATTTGATGAACATCATCTAGCAGTGACATTATTTCAAAGAAAGCAGATGCCTTCTATAAACAAACATTGGCCTAAACATGCAAGATAACTTGGTTGACATAATATCATTTTGTTGTCAAAACAAGCTTTTTGTCAATTTTTGATAAAGGATTGTACCAACTTCTTTCTCCACTTGAACTCTTTTGCCTTTGTGAGATCTTATAACAATATTTACTTGAAAGAAGTTGTAGGAAGGTCCTGGATAGATAAGAACTCTCCCTTTATTACTTCGTTCTGGAAAACAGAACAAAAATAGGTCAGTTCTTAAGGAAATGATGGCTACATATATAAATAATGTAAATACTCCTATCACTGTCCCTGGGAGGACATTTATCATGTAGACATCTACAGACACCCAATGAATTGTTTCTTCTCAGCCCTTCACTTAAAGCTCTCAAATTTTGAATTGTCAATTGGAAACTTGATTATTATCAGTTAAAAATAACCAGGGAACTCTGGCAATGATTTAACTTGTTTGACTTTCTTAAGCTAACAATTAACATTTTAGGCTATTGTTGACAAAATATTTAACTTTCCCATGCCATTTGTGCAAACGACTTTTCTAATTTCCTTAGATGCTCTGGTGGACACACCTTTCCAAAGCTGCTCAGGTCCATGCAGGGGCCGGTAAAGAACGTGCATTCCAAGACCCTAAACACTTTCGTAGCGTTGCACATTTTAACTAGGATTTCCTGGGACCTTCGGGACCACTTAAAGACACTGATATCTCAGTCTTATCTTGACAGCACTAAATTTGAAATGCCAATCCCTTTATTTACAATAAAAGCTATTTCAGCATTTAAAACAGACAACTAAAAGCTTAAGTATACATTTAATCCCTGGAAAAACTGGTATTATGATTCGTTGTTTAGTAATTTATTATTAGTAATACTAGTAATAATGCCTTGCATTTCTGCTGTGCTTAATTTTTTCCAAAGCCTATTCGGAAACACAAATTTATTTGCTTCTCTCAACGAGCTAGGGCAGCATTATTGTTCTTCTCTGTTTTACAGATGACTGCTAAGTAATTTGTCCAGGTAACCCAGCTGGTTAGTGATCAAGCAGGCACGGAACGGAGGATGCAGACTCCTTGTCTGATCTGCTTTCTTTCTTCCGCACTGCATTAGTGAAAAGATAATCTCTAAAGCCAAAAATGACTTGGAACCACTTATCTACCCATCCTAGCAACACAGTCTATGCAATAGAAAAAGAGTTTGTCTCAGGCAAAAGAGAAAGATTAATAATGCATCACGGAAGTTCGAAACCTTACTGTTCCACGGACCAGCAATTATTTAGTTTCATAGTTCATTCAAAGATTCAAACACACTTCACCATAAAATGATTTAGTGCCTAAAGCCTGCTCCAAGTGGTTAGAAATGCAGATCTGCTCAAAGCCCTACAATCCAGGCCCTCTGAAAGGCCCTGTTCCTGCAGTCTCTGCAGCAGTGGGGCTTCCCCTGAACTTGCACTTGAGTTAAATGAAAAAACTGGCTAAGGGCTGCAGAATTAGGCTCTCAATGTGGACAGAATTAGAACTGGCTTGGAGGTTATTCTTGCGTTGTTCTTGAAACTCAGGCTATTGAAAAAACTCATTATATATTTCTCGCAGGATAACACCCCTCAATGGCAACAGTATCCCACAGAACAGAAGTTCTCTTTTCACTGTCATTCAGCAAATATTACTGACTATATTCAAGGCATTGTACTAGCAGGTATGCGGGATACAGAGCTTTCATCTGAAGCCACAGCGCATATTTGATTTTAGATGATCAATATTCACTCCCTTTCTGCAAAGGACGTTTATGGCCACTTATGGCACATGAATTAACAATTAAAGTGATACATTCAACACACCCAGACAGAAATAAATCTGCTTACAGACACGGTAGCAATAGAATTAAGAAAGAATTCTGACACTCATACTTTGCAAAGGCCCCTTGAAATTAATAGTGTTTCTGAAAATAAGTGAGACCCGCAGATCTAATGGGCTTGGTGAATCACTCCCAAATGCCCAGGCCTCCCTTCGGACACAATGTTATCAAGTCAATACAGTACTTGCATCACCATCTCTGAGTACCCTGCTGAGTAACAAAACACCAAATTTAGAAGCTAAAATGGAGACGGGAATTTCCAATAACCAAAAGGAGGTGGTGGTGGATCACCCCTTGCAATGCCACACATTTTCAATGAAAAGCAACCATTGGAAATGGACTGAAGTTCCTCCTACTCCTTACTCACACTGCACCTCTCATCATCACTGTACTCGGAGAGGGAGCTCCTCTAAGTGAATGTTTTAGGAGATGGTTGGTAGTTGGGAGAGAGAAGAGAGATTCCCTCTCAGGACAGGGGTGGCTTGTCCCTTTGGCTTCCACAGCAGTAAACCTTCAGTCGGGAAAAGGCCAGACGCTGTTCTCTCACTTCCTCCCAGCATGGATATTGCCATCGTCAAGTTACAATAACCACTGAAGTTGGTTTCATTTCGCATCCCAAAACCCCCAATAAAAAGCAGCAGCTTCATCTTACTTCCAAGTTGGAGAAAAGCAAAAACCAAAAGAATGAGGCCATCAGCAGAGCTGCCACCTTCCTTGCAGAGGCTGGGATGTGAAGGCCACATCCAGTCTTGGCACCCAGGACAGAGATCAGTCTTCGCCACTGAGAAGGGCTGGGCCCTCGTTCCTGGTATCATCCCCAGAAACACTTACCAGGAGACTGGGAAGCACACAAAGCCGTATTATTGCAAGACTTGCAGACAGATTATAAATCTACTGGGGACAATCAAGGCATTTAGATACTTTTGGCTGCAAATGCCAGTGACACACACACACACACACACACACCTCATTCTTCTCTCCATTTGAGGGATTCTTTACCCTTCTCCTTCACCTCAGCATCTCTCTTTCACGAAACAAACTCCCATTGCTCTCCTAGGGAATTCCAGGGAGAGGTGGGGATAGAGCAGGTGGTAGGGAAAAGGAAATTAGGCCTTGAAGCTCTAATATAACCCCACAGGCTAACTGTATTCAAGGATAAAACAGCAAACACTGGCCAGTTTAACTGTTAGCAGTTATTTTTCATCTGGAGTTGGCGCCAGGGAGTTGCAGTTCTGGGCATTCCAAGCAAAATGTGTGTGTGGTGGGAGGGAAGAGCACCATCCTAGCCCCCAGAGTTTCTGAAAACTTCATTACCACAGACTCAGGCCAGGGATAAGGGGGAGCCACAAAGAAGCATCCTATGGGCCTGTCTGGAGGATGTCCTCTCCCTAGAGCTCCTTTTCAGGATCCTTTGGAGGAGGAGTTCCACACAGTGCCCTCCTCTCCTTTGGGCTTTTTGAGTACTTTTGGGCTTGTATGGCCATTTCCTGTTGCCGGCTTGCATTAAGCCTGGCTTGGGCAAACTGGAGCTGTGCTGTGAGCAGACACAGAACTTCAGGTGCCCCACAGAACACAGAAATGGAGGAAGCTCGCAGGGCTGCAGGGCTGCAGGGCAGGGCTCCACCTTCCACCCAGAGGCCATTGGCCCAGCAGCTTCGGGGGAAGCCAGCACAGGGCAGGCAGTCACCTGACCAGGACTGGCACCAAGAACCAATGATTCAAGGGATACTCCCTCTAGGATGGGGTGTGTCTGTGCCTCTGAGGAAGAACTTCCAGCCAGAAACTTAATCAGAACTTTCAGGTTTGATATCCTGTCACCAGGAGTGGCTAAAAACAAGGTACTTCCTAGGACGACTGCGTGTAAATAGCCCCGTTGCGCCTGCCCACTTTAATGAATGCTCTAAATTGGCACCATCTGATGTAGTGCCTGTGAAAAGAAGCTAGATGAGAGAGGGGAGCAAGGGAGTCTGTAGGAAATCAGGGAGGAGGACTCTCAAAAATATTCCCTCACTAGTCTTTGGGATATTTCCCCCAAATTTTGTTTTTGACTGAGGGGACACTCAAGGAACTTGCTCTGTGTTAGAGATCACCATTTATGTTCCTTTAACCCAAGGAGAAGGGGCCACTTCAAAGGGGGACAGGGAAATGGGACAAAAAGAAAGGCTTTGATAAAGGAGGCTGGACTGATAAATGCTTTCAGGCTGAAAAATGGCTTGTTGGGCCTAATCAGAGCTGGCTAGCCAAAGCAGGAGGATCCTTATACAGGGCCTTCCTTAGTGGCTCAGATCCTACCAACTTGTAGCCACCTCTGCTACAATCCATGGACCTCAGAGAGCCTCTGGAAAACTCAGGCTTCCTACCACTTAAGGAATACTCTATAGGTGGAGGAAAACCCATGAATGAGCACCAGCAGAACTTGATGAGTGAGAGTACAAAACCACACAAACAGCGCACTCAATGGCCTTTGAGGTAGTCGGGTGACATCTTGGCCCTTTTCGCTGCCCGCCACTCAACATTAGGCCAAGGCAAGCCCTACCCTCACAAAAGGCCACACGACCAAGCCAGAATCATGAGAAAACCGGGTGCCTTACCGCAATCAGGGCTGAGTTCCTCTGGTCCCCTGGGGTTGAAGCTGGTGGCTGCTGCTCCCCGTCGATCCCACCACCGCCACCATTATTGCTACTGCTCAGCAGGTGCTGCTGGTGGTGATGGTGATAGTCTGGTGGGGGCGGTGGGGCTGCTGTTGCTGCTGCTTGGGAGGACGTAGGAGGGGCAGCAGGGGGTGGTGGAGGGGCTGTAGTGGTGGCAGCAGTGGCAGCGGCCTTGGTGTGTTTGCCAGCCTTCCTTGCCCCCTGGCCATGCTGTACAAGGCTCAGGAGCTGCAAGGTGCTCTCTCTTTCCCGATCTGAGCTCTCAGCCCTACCACGCTCATAGCGTCCTTCACAGCTCAGGTGGTGCTGGCGGCAGACGGCAATCCGAGCCCGGAGGCGCTCCACGATAGCACTATGCACTCTCGGGGTGACTGAGCCCCCTCCAAGGAGCCCCGCCCCAGGGGCCCCCCCTAGCCCTCCTGCGGGGGCCTGTGGGGGCGCTGTGTCCCCCATCTTACTGGATACAATGATTGCTGCCTCTGGGATGGTGAGGTGGAAAGAGGCTACTGCTGGCTATTACAGCCAAATCTGGTTTTGAGGATGTGAGCTCAGTGTTCAGGGCCACATGAATAGAGGTCTTCAGAGGTTGGGGGGAGCAGTGGAGAAGGTGTGGGGGAGGGGAGTTAGTAAAAAGAGGGTGAGGAGAAAGAATAGAAACCAATTGCAGAGGGTAAGTTGGAAACAAACCCTGATCAACTTACTCTAATTGCATTTGACAGCTCTGGCGAAGTTGGACAGAGTTGGTGGGTTTTTTCCCCCCACCAAGCTGACAAAAACCACTAGGTACTTTGTAAACACACGATCTGGGGGTTGGAGCGAGAATTCAGGGATTGTCAAGCCAGAGACAGAAACAGACAGCAAAGGGAATTGAGAGAGGTATTAATAGAGAGCTGGACTCCCCCTCACCTAGTTGTTTCGGAAAATTCTTTACGGGGATGTTTCTGCAGAGAAACACATTTCTACCACCGTCTGTGTAATCCGCAGCCTTTACTTTTCCTCAGATTTAGAAAAAAAAGTGCTGTTTCAGAAGGTTTTTGAAGTCAATGTTCAAAACGTACAAAAATCAAGAGAGATTGTCTTTTGGCTTTGAATTTTTCCTCCCTTTCTCTTTGCTCCGGTGTTTTCTCCTCTTTGGGGTACTGTAGGATGTTGTCGTCTCCCAAGAGAGAGAGACAGCTTTTCAATTGTTAACAATGTCAGTAAATGGACTTTTGGACCACGCTTTTTTCCTTAGCTAATCCAATCACCGGTAAAATCCTCATTCCCTCTAAGGTTTCCCAGCCTTAAATGAAAGCAGTCTGAAGTCGCTAGCCACTGAGAGAGATCCTTCAACACATTTTTTCTTTCCCGCTTACGTTTCTATTCCTCACCCCCAGCTCTATTCTAATACAGTATCAAGAGAGACAAACTCTTCCGAGAGTAATTTACAAACGATGGTCAAACTTACAAACTTCCAGCAAATTGCACCGAGTCATGTCCAGCCACTTTTCTGTCCACTTTTGTACATTCCATCCCCGGCCAGTGGATCTGAGGGTCTGGACTCGCAATAAGCAATGTGGTTCTATCTCTTGTATTGCTCCGCTTTATAGATGGAAAAAAAGTAGCTTGTATTTTCCTTTCTCTTTCCCGTCTGTTGTTAGCCGCTTTGCTGACACTGGCTCCACTGCCCGGAGTCACGGCGATACACAGGCTTTCATTGTGCTCCGATAGGAGAGGGAGAGAAAGAGAGAGAGTGAGACAGAGAGGGAGAAAGAGAGCCAGCAAGCTGCAGATGGGGGTGGGGGGGGGGCGGAGGGGGCGGGCAGGAGAGCTTATCCGAGGCTCCCTGGTGGAAGGCTGGTGCCACTGCACGAGTGAGTAATTGCAGCCAGACACCGGGGAAAGGGGAACGCAGAGGGCCTCCCAGTGGCTGAAGAGGTAAATCCCAAAGCCTGCGCGTGTCAATAGCGCTCACTTAGCTCAGCTTCAGACTTGGCTAAGAGGGGAAGGCTGGGGAAATTCCCCAACCTCCACACAACTACTTCACCAGCCCTAAATGTTGAAGAAATTCCCGGCCAGGGAATGTATTTTCCCTTTCAGACCTACATTACGCCCCCCCTCAGGATATCATTTTCATTTTTCAATATGTTGTCGATGAGACCACTGAGCACCCTAGCGAGAGCTGGGTGAGCACCGAGGAAATGTTCACTAGTATAAAGAAGACGTAGGAGTATGTGCGTGTTGGGGGCGGGGTAGAGAAGGGAGGAAATCACATTGTTAGCTCCTAAAGGGCAGGCGGGTGTCTGTCTACCCGCCTGCCTGCTTTGTGTGTTTCTGGATACATCAATCTGGATGATCACAAACAAATCAGTAGGAATAAATAAAATATTTTACAACGATGAAATTACCAGTACCAGTTCTAGAAAAAAAGGTTTTTCTTTGAAAATACTAGATTGCCTATGACAAACCAAATGCAAGGTCTGAAGTGTCCACAGCTATGTGGTTTACATGTCTAATGAGGAAAATCAATATGGAGCAGTTGAGTTTCAAGAAGTTTAATAACAAACCAAAAAGATCTGTTACACACACTGTTGTCCCCTCATCTTCCGATGATCCTACCTCTAAGATATCAAACTGTATAGTGGATTGTGCTTGTCTTTATCAATTATAGAGAATAAATTAAGCTGAGCACAATATTGGGATAGTCAGGGCCATAAATATTCTGTGTCCTAACTTGGAAGTCATTTGGATTCGACGTCTCAAGCAATGGGGCTTCACTAATTTAAACCAGCTCTGGCATCTCAGTAACATGGTCCTGTTTCAAACTGAGCTCTGGATAGAAATGAATAGGCAAAATCAATGCAAACGTTTTAAGACTCGATTTATTTACAATTTAGTTTCCTATAGCTTGGCTTACTTTAGTCCATTTTATTTTCACAAATCCTGGAATGTTAATTTGGAATTGGGGTAAGTACACTCAGACTATAACTTTTTTACTTTTCATTGGCACATACTTTTCTCTGTCCCTTCCATGGCTGAGTTCCTCACCACTCATGTGGAGAATGGCAAAAATACATCTTTGTTTTAGGTATGCAAAATTTGAATGGAGAACACTCTCATGAGGTATCATTAGGAAGTGGAAGAGTTTTGATCATTTTACATTTGATTTTTAAAAAGTTGTGTTCATTAGACAATATCTTCTATTACTGTGGGTACTTTCTATTCAGCAATCAATACTTGACGAAAGAGAAAAAAATGTAATATTTAAATTTAAAACTTACTGTTCACTCTGCAGCCCTGCAGTAGCGTGGGTTTTGAATTAACAACATGGAGTCCTTAGCCAAATCAGCTATTCCTAAATGATGTAAACTTTGATTTCTATGCTAGACAGGGAAACACCTTAAAAACTTGACAAGCAAGAATTTAATAAGTTTTTATACTATATTCCAGTGGTGTAGGATACTTCTTTGGAGTGTCTTTTGTATATATTTACCCTGTACAGTCATTTAAATTCAAGTTGACATCATCATCCACATCCTCATTTCCATTCACATCAGTTACTATTCATTTACAATCACTGTTTCAGACACAGCACTTTGCATATATCTCCCTTAATCCACAAATAATCCCGAGGGATAGGTATTATTAACCCCATTTATAAATGAGGGAACTGAGGCTCATTGAAATTCAACTACTTGTTCCAGTTCATGTAACTAGGAAGTAACAGACCAGGACTCAAACTCAAGACTGATTTCAAACCTATGCTCTCTTAACCACTGGGCTTGCTGCCTCAATGTCAAGTGTGAAGAGTTACAGCGAAGCCAGACTATCCCTGAAATAGCTCAAGTGCTGCAATTACACCTCAATCAACACACTGGAGCCTAAGCAAGTCCGATAATACCCCCAAGGAATGAGCAGTGGATAGAACTACTCATCTGAATATGAGAGCAGACAAGTGAGAAAATACTGTTGATGACATCCAACTGCCAATAACATAGACATTTTTTTCCTTGTTTTTCCCTTTTCATGGTACTGTGCCATCTCTTATAACCCTAAAGCTTCTGTATAGCCCTGTGAATTCTTTCAAGCATTACTTTCCCTTTACTTGTCCATTTCTCTCTTCCTCATCATCTCTATCTGTAGCTACCTAACACTAAAGCACCTAACACTATAGTAATAAATGCCCAGATATAAAAAGCTCATAGACATGTAAGACTTATAAGCTTATAAACTATTTCTTTTTAGTGTTATAGTGAATCAATGACATTGACGATGATGATAAAATAATACAATGTCATACCTGTAAAGGTTAATTCTGTTTTTTCAACACTTCTATTTTCTTATAGACTACTTGCTTTTAGCCCTTGATCCATGCTAATTCTCATTTCCTAACAGCCCGTCTCTTTGCCATTCTTTTGGTGTTATCAAGTACCTAAAAGGCTCTTGTATTCTCCAAATACCCACTGAAGAAGCTTGCTAGGTTGCAACGACCTCAGACATCAGCAAAACTACCTATTAGCATTTCCTGGTCAACAGTCAGGATGCTGTTCTAATAGGAAGAGTGCTTCAATCCAACAAGATGCCTGACCTACGAACTGGGTCAGCTTCCATCCTAAGTACTTGGAATCATTAGTGCCATAATTTTTACTAATTAAGTGCATGTTATTAAAAATAATAGATAAATTAATTTAGAAAACTCTCCAGTTGGAACTCTCACTCTTCAGCTGTCTCAAGCTCATCTGTAGTGTCATGTATGAGAAGTGATGCTTCCAAGGTCATCAGAGATACTGTAAAGATCATTTTCTTTCATTTTCCATGGCATTCCTTTTTACAAGTCTTTCATGATTCTTCACCCTTCCAACCTGACTATCACTTTTCCTTTAATTCTGCCTTGCTTCTTTTTGGACACTGTCACTTCATCTGCAGCCTTCAACTATGGCTTCATTTAGTTAAGGATTATTTCCATATGCTAGGGAAATAAGAATAAGAATATAGATACGTGAATGAAATTTCTATTTCATACTTTTGAAAAAGGTATGCATTCCTCACATGGAATATCAGCATCGTATTCTCACCACTTTGTTGAGCTGTTTTCTACTCATTTTGTTTATAATAATAATAGCAATAATTTTGGAAAATTAATTGCAGAAAGTATTAAGTAATCTCTATGTAAGAACTTAATAAAATGTAGCTTTTTATATATGCACACATACTGAAGTCCATGCCATGAACCATATAATAGAGGAAGCCAGGTTCAACCAACACTTGAAGTAAAACAAGTATCTAAAATTCAACAGTAAAATAGATCCTACTAGAACATCACCTTTAAGAATTAAAGATACAGAATAGACAGGGTCCAGTTGTTCACTCTGAAACCATTTTACTTTATTATATTATGGGAAAATTTAGATGCATTCATTGCAAAGCAATGAAGATGCCAAATATGCTTTTAAGCTATTTTTGGCTGAATTTAAGATCTTCTGACCTTCTAACGTAAATACATATATGGGAAAAATTATGGATAAAAATAAATAAAATACATCTTAATCATTAACATGTAGACAAAATTGAATAGAAAAAATAAAGAATATTATGAAGCATGAAAATACATATCACGAAATTATTCCTGAATGTGAGGGCTGAAAAACTCTGGAGGCCTGAAATCTATTTCTAAGGGAAACTTTAGTGAAGGAAAAAAGCACTCCTCTATGTGGCAGGGGTAACTACAGTCTGATTCTAAGGCAAGGGCACTGAACTGAATGAACACTGAAGTTTCTTCCATGGCCCACTCATCTAGATAATGACAGTAGTAAAAACTATATTAGTGAAGCTGATTTAATACTGCAAAAGGATAATAAGTAGATCTGGGCAGAGATTCAGCAAAAAAGTGGATGTTAGTCTAAACACATTTTTAAAATATAGTATTTTTCTACTAAATTGATAGGACATGAACAGCTCATTCATTCGATAGTCATCCATTATAAAGGCATTGTTATATAATTTTAAAATCACTTACTCAAAAATTATTAAGCTTATTTCTATGTACAGCAGATAGAAGTTTTATTAGACTGTAGAATGGAATTTCCACTTCATGGAAATTAAGATGAACATATATTTTAAGCAAGATGTTTTGCCATGAAGATATACATAAAATATATAAATATGTCACATGATACAGAGAAACAAGACTCATGATCTTCACATTTACAGGAATTTATAAAATCTTCTCTGAAGGAAATGTGTTACAATTTAGTCAAACTTCTCATCTTGAAAGTAATCCGCAGAATTGAGATATTCTTGAAGTTTCCCATATTTCTGTGTATACAATAAAAAAGCTAGTTATTTTACTCAAAGCAATGAAGATAAGCTAGGCCTTTATAATCTACAGACACAAACACAAGTTCACTTCATGGTAATCTTTTTATTATAAGCAAAGACTAAATTTTGAATAAGCATTTCTAACTCATATAAAGCACTGGAGAGAGATCAAACTAAACATTATTATTAATTTCATAACTTTCTGGTAAATTATAATTTTTCTATTATTATATTTATAATAGAAGTATAACAACTTCAATAACTTATTCAACAAAAATTTGTTGAATGCAGAACATATATCAAATACTCTGCTAATGACTGTCTAGGTACCAAAAAAAATTGCTTTCCCTGCCCTAAGGAGAAGGGAGTTCAGTAATACACCAACGACAACCAATAACAAGGGCCATAAAGAAGTAGAGACATTGTTATGAGGGTTCAGAAAAGAGGTCATGGTTAATTGAGATGACCAGGAAAGGTGGCATTTTAAGCTGTCCTGAGAAAGAAGATTCGGTAGGCAAAGATTTGGTGGAGACAGTTTTGTGTAGGAGACAACAGTCCATACAACAGTGACGAGACAAGAAAATATGGGATTTGACTACAATCTGAGGTTTTTAGGGGAAAAGAGACAAGACTGAACCAAAGAGGTTGAGGTCAAAGAATAAGAAGTATGAAATACTAGGTTAAGGAATTTAGTGATAATGTGACAGGCAATGAAAAGCTGCTAAAGGTCTTAGGGTAGAAGATTGACAGGATCTGAGGTGTAAGAAAAATGGTAAAACATCAATTCTATAATAGTATGGCAACTAGTTAGGAGTCTACTGTAATAATTTAGGTAATGACGGCCCATATTTGAGTGACAGCAATGAAGATGAAGAGTAAAGACCAGGGTAGATAACAGAGAAGTCAGGATGAATTGGAGATTTCAAGTTTGCTAAGTGTTCAAAGTGCTCACCTCAGCTGAGGAGAAGAACTGACCTAATGGTTTCTTTTTTTTTAAAGATTTTATTTATTTTATTTTTCCCCCCAAAGCCCCAGTGGATAGTTGTATGTCGTAGCTGCACATCCTTCTAGTTGCTGTATGCGGGACTCGGCCTCAGGATGAACGGAGAAGTGGTGCCTCGATGCGCACCCGGGATCCGAACCCGGGCCACCAGCATCGCAGCGCGCGCACTTAACCACCAAGCCACAGGGCCGGCCCGACCTAATGGTTTCTTGACTCTACTTATGAACTCTAGTTCTATTCTCAATGAGGTGAGAGAGGATCCCAATGCCCTGACTTTTGTGGTGATAGGCACCTATAGAAGGGTGTATGAGGAGTGTGTTTTCCTTCTAGACAGGGCCCTGAACATCACCCCCCCACCCAAACCCTGGCCCTGGCTAAAGATCTCTGACTGGACCACCTTCTCTGGAAAGAATGAAGAAAAGAAAAGGTGGGAAATATCTATGGACTACTTAGGGATTCTCTTGACCTAGTAGACAGGTTCTATTAGGTATAAGTAAATTACTCTAGAATCAGAAACCTATACCTTAGAGGTTTGACTGTCATTATAACTTTTTATATTATCTTTATATTCTTTTTTGTCTTAGTTATTAAATTTCTTTCAGAAAATTACAATCTATCTTAGCTATACTAAGAAAAGAAAAGAAAACCTCTCCTTGCTTTTATTACTAATAATAGCTAACATTAATTGTTCAATTACTAATTGCTAGGTCCTATATTAAATTCTTAAAATGTGTTATCATTTAATCTCCATAATCAAAACCCTAATTATTACTATTATTGTTTTAGTTCCTATTTTACTAATGAGAAAATTTAGGCTTAGATAAATAAAGTAACTTGCCCCCAAATTCTACTGCTAAAAAATATTTAAATTCAGGCTTTTAACCATTATAGTATGCTATTTCTGAGATTTAAAGGGCGGGGGAGGGGTGCAGCTTTAGCGTGAAAAAAGAAAAACCTCTAAAGGGCAAGTGAACCTCAGAGAGAAGGCAGTTAGTATTACCCAGCCATTCTCTCCACCTATAGACTCAGCTTCTATCATTCTTCTTTACTAAGAATTTGGAGAGTTTGGGTCTTATTACGTCAACCCCTTAGAGTGCTGGATGGACCTACTAATGAAAACAGTTGGAATTGTGGGAATGGAGTGTGAGAAAGAAGTCAGAACATAAAAGGAGTTTGGAGAGAAGTACCAGTTAGACCTGAAGAAAGGAATGGGTTTGCCAAGGGAGAGAGCTTAGAGAGGCTGAGGACAGAATCTGGTACAACATGTACCTGTAAGCAGCAGCCCTCAATCTTTAATTTGCTTAAGAATCACTTAATTTGTTAAACATTGAGAATCTTTGGGAGTGTTAAACACTCCTTCATTAGGTCTGCAGTGAGGCTAAGGATTATACATTTTCCACAAGCTTCTAGGTGATTCTGACACAGGTAGTTCAGGACTGTGTTTTGAAAAACAACAGTTTAAGGGGTGGAAAAAAAAGGAAAAGAAAAAAATAATTTATAAGGGGATAAGAAAGAGAACAAGTGAGAAGAGTTTCAGGAAGGGGCGGGATATCCAATTGTAATTTAAAATTCTTATTTATATAACAATCTTTATGTAATACATGTAAAATTTACTTTACAACTGTAAAACTGAAACTTGATACTTCTATTGACACACTTTTTTCACTCCCTAGTGTTCATGTATTCACCACCCCATCCCAGCAATCCCATCTTCAACTTCCCTGGAAACTCCATCATCATATGCACTTTCTTCTTAATGAAAAAACATTTGTTAGAATTTTGCCAATAGCACACGATAGTATGTTCTTCAGCTCTCATTTAGAATGAGATATATTACTATTATATTTATTATATATTTTGGTTTTATTATAATTTTCATCATTTGTTCTTTCCTTACACTCGATTTGCTCCTACCCCTTTAATATCATTAGGTTAAAAACAGATCATCCTAGTTCAACTTTTAGGAGGAAGAAGAAGAATAATGAGGTCAGTCTAGTTGGCAGGTCTTTGGGAAGAAATGCTGAGATATCCTGAGATAATGGAAGAAAAATGCTTGGAGGAAGAAAGGGCAGGTAAGGGAAAAAGCAAGGTGTGAAACAGAAGCTGGGGGGGGGAAACAGGAACAAATAGTTTGTGTAAGGCAAAAGAAGGGGTTGACATAATAACTGGGAGGTAAGAGCAGAAAGACCCACGGATACGGTCATTCAAGCAGCACTGGGCCCCGGTATTCTAAAGGGTTAGAGTAACTGTGGCCGTGAGATGCAACCAAAGAAGGCGGCATGCATCCCCAGAACACATGACGTGCTATCACTCAAGACACACACACACTGAGGGACAGGCAAAGTGATGCTGAGAAATGTCAGAGCACTTGATAAATTCTGAAATTTAATCACAGCACAAAAAGCTGCATATAGGCTTATACTGGTTATCAACTTCTTTAGTTTCTAGGAAATCTTTTGAGAAAGTCTCTGGAAAAATATTTTTAAAGTAGGAAGAATCTCAAAGAGAAAATAAAGCTCTTTGGTATTTTATGTGAAAAAATGTGCATATTGTCCTAAACGTGTCATGCTAAGTGTTATTCTTTAAGCATAATATAACACTTGTCTTTCTTTTCCTGAGAATATTTTGTCTCATTCTAGGTCCCTTCTGTTGTCACAGACTTTGCTAAGCTTTCTCCAAGGTACATGATTTGGAAATGCTTTTAGTTTTTTCTGCAAGAAGTTTAATGTTCTCCATTACATAATATATATAATGTGCAGAGATTTTTTACACCTAGTATATAATTCTTTAAATATGTAGTGTCCTAATAGGTCTTTCAACTCCACTAGAGGATTGGCCACACTTAAATGCATCAATATAAGCACTAAAGAACTTATGTCATCCAGGAAAATGAGGACGAGACTTCCTGGATAAGTGACGGCTCCTCCCTAAGGCAAGCGGACAAACACAGAGAAAGGGAGGGAAGCACTGGGAGTGAGAGACGTAGAAGCAAAGTAAAAGATAAAAAGCTGAAGAGAGTAAAATGAGAGAAAGATGACTTAAGGGTCAAGATGTTGGGGCCAGGCAAGGAGATCACTGGATGGTGGTTTGTGGTGGAGGATAACTGTCAAACGGGAAACTAATCTTGATGTCATTCTTCACATCGGGAGACCTCTGTGGAATATAACATGTCCTAAGGAGTTCCTGCTTTGCTGTTCTCTTTTTCTTTCCCTTTGCTCATAAGTTTCTTCTCTCTCTTCTTTTTTATTTTCCTCTTTTACAAACTCCCCTATGATATAAATAACCCAGGCAACGATCTCGTCAGGTTTCTTGTTTTTTTTAAATTAAATATACTATTGATCTGAGTTGCCTGAAAATCTCCTATATGGTCTCTCTCATACATTCATGTAACCAGACTTGTTTTAGAAGATTGCAGTCACGTTAGCGTTCTTTCCATGTACCATAAACAATTCTAAAAGCTCTGTGAGCAGACCAGAGCTTATGAGCTGCCAGCAGATCTTCGGGAATCCAGTGCACTCTTCAAAACCCCCACTTTATCCCTGATATCAAATTTAGTAATCAATAGGATATGGGGGAATCAAAATCAGTGCCGTGGCCTGAAACCTCTGCATTCCCCTTGATCTTCAGTTACAGTGCTCACTGCTCAGTCCCATGTCCTCAAGAAGAGGATGTGGGTGGTATTAGAACTGGCAGCCGAGATCCTTTCCTCAGATTGGCACCAGGTGCTTCTTCACTCTCAGGTCACAAGAACTGTTCTAAAGAATAGGAAGCAGACAAGCAGAGGTGAGTCCTATACTTTGTCAAAGAAAATAGGAGACTTAATCTATAGGGAAGGAATACTACATATATAAAAGTGAAAGGACAGAGGTCTTTCATTAAGGGACAGTATTATTGGTGATTAAAATTTATCTGATGAGCTGAGTGAAGCTTAGAACATCAGGGCCCCTATTCAGGGTAGGACAATGATAAGCATGAAAGGAATGGGTAGAAGAAGAGAAATACAAAGACAGGGAGAGAAGGAGAGATTCTCTTTTAAATTTCACTGTCTTCTAATCATTCGTATCCTTTTGCTGATCATAATTAGGCTCTGGAATCTACTGAATGAAATGGTTCTTCTATATTCACCTTACCTCCTTAATCCAGCCACTTGCTTTTGACTGATTGAAAATTCTTTCCACTGTTTCTTTAACCTGTTCTTCCTCAACTTCTTCTGTCTTTGCAATGGAGCAACATTCCTGGTACAGCTTGAATTTGAAATGTTTCAGTTGATGATAAATTCTGGTACGATTAGCACAAATTCTGCCAACAGTAAACACCTAAATCAAAAAATAAACATTGTTCTGACGTATGAAGTAAATAATATAGTAATGAAGATGCAGCCTTTCTGATTTTCAGATTTTCTTTAATAGCAGAATCCAATAAATGCATTATTAATTTTTTAATGTTTATACGATTCCTTTACTTCTCTTATTTATACAACCTAGTTAACAAAAACTGAGTACCTGCTATGTTTCAAGTATTGAGGTAAGCACTGAGATACATAAGTGAAAGATGGACTACTTGTGTCAGGGGGGCTTCAGTCTTGGGGGAAAAAACAAATAATTAGAAAACTGTGTGTCAAATGCCAAGCACTGGACGCTATCAACGCACAGAGGAGGGACAAGTAACCCAATCCAGAGAGGAAAAGGGTCCTTGAATAGGTGATGCTTGAACTAAGTCTCTAAAAAACAGAGTTAGCCAAGTTTGGGAAGGAGGAGAGGAACGGCTTAAAAGGCAGAAGCACGGGCACACCTGAAAGCAGGAAAAGCCGGCAAGCTATTGGATGTCCACAGTGACTGAGTTAGAAATGCCTGGATTACGATAATTTTCTAGCTTATAAGCAACACGTAAAACTGAAACAAATTCTCATACCAATACTAACTGTTAGTTTTTTACTAAATACTTTTTTCCAAAAACTTCTGTAAAGGAAAAAAATATAAGTTTAGTTATATTCATTTCCTTAATTAATAAGCGTGATGCGATTATAACACATTTTTTTTTTTTTTTTTTAGTCTTTTTTTTTGTGAGGAGATCAGCCCTGTGCTAACATCCGCCAATCCTCCTCTTTTTTTGCTGAGGAAGATGGCCCTGGGCTAACATCTGTGCCCATCTTCTTCCACTTTATATGGGACGCCGCCACAGCATGGCTTGCCAAGCGGTGCGTCGGTGCGCGCCCGGGATCCGAACCAGCGAACCCAGGGCCGCCGCAGTGGAGCGCGCGCACTTAACCACTTGCGCCACCAGGCCGGCCCCATATAACACATTTTTTATTGTTAGCAAACTATAAGAATTTGAATTTCTATGTTATATTGATTTGTAGGATTCTATGATTAAGAATACTCCTCTTGTAAAATCAACCAACCAGAACATTTCTCTTTCAGAATGTTCTGAATGTATACTTTGTTATACACACCTGTAGATAAAATACGAAAACAGAGTCACTGCACTGATCAAACTAAATAAAACTGTACCTACATTATTTCACTCATTGTAGAAAATGTATCAGAAAGGGCTTCAAACATTATAACATGATCAACCTTATTCTTATAGGAGTAACCTGAGGAAATAGACAAACTTCTTGCTAATTTATGAATTTGTCTCTATACCTAAATTCACTAATGGATTATGCTTTCATGAGTTCATTACAAGTGGAATAGTTACAATATTGATCTGTGTAACTTGAATTTAATCAGACAATGAATTGTATTGTTTTTCTGAGGCCACCCTGCAAAGGACCACACAGGTGATGAGTTCAATAAATAATCCAAGGGTATAATGGCAAAAATGAATAAAATAAAGAATATATTGGCAAAAATGACTAAAAGTGAAATATGATAATCAGAACAGTCAGGTTTGATGCGTCATCTTGTGAAGATGGTATTTGGGACATCTTACAACCTTTCTTGAAATCCCCAAAAGTTGAAGAAAAGCATATTCAGATTTCTGTTCATGTTCTGTGAAAATCTTTCTATTTTTCAGATCATTAGAAATAATCAGGTATTATTGTACATTGCTTGCTTACTCTAAGTATTTTTCTCATTTCAACATTATCATCAAACCAATCATATCAGTTTTAACAATTCACTCGCCAATACGTCCCACTTTGAGTAAAAAGATACTACAATAGTTGCAGTGGCCACTAGGGGTACCCTGTGTCTCTCCATTTCTGCCATCAAAGTAGACTGATTGCATGGGAGAAGTCTCCTATGGCTGTTCTGGATAAAATACAGTGGGAGAATCATGTGATTTTTATTTCCTTCACACTGTATTCTGTATTTCCACAAAACAAGAGGAATTTATCTGTTAACTTTTAAGTTGGCACAAGAGAGAAGAGGAGGTGTAAAATCTACTGAAAATATTAAACATTATAGTTTACTTCTTTCCATTTCTAATTCCTTCCCTCCTGGCCTCTACTTACACTTACATAGGTCAATATGCCCAAAATTATCTTTAGAATATTCTCAACTATTTTTTTCCCCAAAATGTGATCATATTTCATATGGAAGAGTCTAGACCACTGTTAGTCAGGCTTCATAGAAAACAGTAAATGTATATAATAGCTGTAATACTGCAAGTGGACCTCTCCTCCTCACCCCACCCGATTTTAGCCCATTCTACCTTATGAATTAAAATATACAATATAACACAGCCTATACCGTAGGACTCCATTTATATAAAGCCTAAAACAGGTAAAACTAATCTATGCTGTTAGAGTAGTGTCAAGAAATGCATTCAGTGACTACATTTAATTATCTAATTGCCTTTCTGGACATTAAGGACACTATTCTAACAAGATAGATGGTATTAAAAAATTGCCAGAGATAGAGAAACGATAAGTTCTGTGATGATGTTCTCAAAGCAGATAAGCAAAGTGACATATAAATGATTACTAATCCACTGTGCAGGGTTACCATGGTTCTATAAACTGATAAATCTGAGAACTGAGTCATCTCAGTTATCAATGTGAACTAAGAGATACTACACATCCAAAGATATAATTGAAAACAGAAGATGGTGACTTCAATGTAATAGAAATAATCTGATTTAAAATTTATTAGATACAGCATGTGGAAGTGTAAATTAACACTGGTTAACAAACTAAAGCAGGAAATATAATGAAAGATGCATTATTCACATCTGTAATATCCAGCTAACTATAGATAGGTTTGGTTTTTTTTTTCCTTTTGTGAGGAAGATTAGCCCTAAGCTAACATCTGTTGCCAATCCTCCTCTTTTTGCTGAGGAAGATTGGCCCTGGGCTATCACCCATGCCCATCTTCCTCTACTTTATATGTGGGACGCCTGCCACAGTGTGGCTTGATAAGCGGTGGTTAGGTCTGCACCCGGGATCCAAATCTGTGAACCCTGGGCCGCCGAAGCAGAAGCACGCCAACTCAACCACTACGCCACTGGGCCAGCCCCTGTAGGTAGCTCTTTGAGGTATTTCTCTAGGGCCTCACTTATATATGACTCCTCCTTCCTTATGGAAGTTAAAGTATGGACAAGAAAGAAAAAAAGATCCTCAAGGAAAGAAGAAGGATGGAAGAAGTTTGTTTTCTGTTGCTAGTCTCTAGAAACATTTAGAGCAATTGGCTGAGCCAAGGAATTCTATTTCTTCTTAGCCTGTTTTTTGAATGGACACATTATGCTTTGCCACTTGCCTCAAAATTATTGCCTCTTCTCATCAGATCTTAAGCATTTTCAGCAGTCTGGACAGACTCTGGGCAAAATTGAAAATTAATTCAAGATTGTTGTCAGTCCTCCCAACTGCCTTTCAGATTTCACATCTCTGACCTCCAGGTGATTTCCTTCCCATCTATGCCCCGAGACTTCACCACAATCTGGTGGTCCAAGGCCTCTCATCTCAGTACCCTACCCAAGACTGCTGTAACTAAAATTACTCTCTTCCACTAATTCCACTTTCCATCAAAGCATCCTTTCTTTTGAAGAAGCTAATCTCAGGTGAGTAAGGAGAAAAGTTTTACCATTAAACAAATACACTTAGTATTCTTTTAAAGTATTATTTGCACCTTAAAAGAGAACCCTAATTAACACCAAGGAGTCTCAATTTTAGGTAACTACAAGCAGCAACACAAAATAGAGAATTAGTTTTCAAAATAACCTGAGGGTGGATGTGGGTGTGGCCACAGTCTCTTTAATGCCTTGGATTAAAAACAGGTTTTTCTCCTT
This sequence comes from Ceratotherium simum simum, assembly GCF_057802395.1. Taxonomy (NCBI): domain Eukaryota; kingdom Metazoa; phylum Chordata; class Mammalia; order Perissodactyla; family Rhinocerotidae; genus Ceratotherium; species Ceratotherium simum. The sequence continues at coordinate 49,612,215 of NC_141906.1, forward strand.
TTTTTTTCCTTTCCCTATTCCCTGCCCGTTCCTTTCCATACATGCACTGACAGTGTAGCTCAGTAGGATATAAAATACATTTTAATAAGTGATTCTTCCCCTTAAAGAAAAATTACTCAAAAAATTTAATATTAAAGAATTTCAGGGGCCGGCCCCATGGCTTAGCGGTTAAGTGCGTGCGCTCCGATGCTGGCAGCCCGGGTTCGGATCCCGGGTGCGCACCAACGCACCGCTTCTCCGGCCATGCTGAGGCTGCATCCCACATACAGCAACTAGAAGGATATGCAGCTATGACATACAACTATCTACTGGGGCTTTGGGGGAAAAATAAATAAAAAAATAAAATAAAATAAAAATAAAAAAAAAAGAATTTCAATCACACTATCTTAATTTATAGAAAACTAGATTAATATTTGCATATAGCTATACTAACACATTTCTACATAGATGCAAGGAGAGTATACGCACTGCTTATTATTTCACTTTCACCTAGCATTATTTCATAACGTTCATAAATATTATTTTATACTTGTATTACATTCTATCACAAAATGATGGTACATATAGCTTATTAAATCCCTACTCTAATATTTTATTTGGATTATTTCCAAGTTTTTGTGTAATATGAATAATGCTTCAAGAAACTTTGTCATTTGCTTTTATTGAATTACTTTGCCTAGGATAAACTTACAGGCACTCAATATGTATAGCTTTGTAACTTTGGCTGTATATAGCTAACCAGTGTTCTAAAAAGATAAATCACATTCTTTCTTTCTCTAGGAATCTTACTTTCCACGAAACTGCTAGTTTCAATGCAACCTTGACAGAACCGCATTTTATCTTTTGATTTAAAAATACTTTGCTGCTTTAAGAGCTATCAACTGGCATCTTTAAGGTAGTTTTAATTGTATGCCTTTAGATGGAAAATAATAATTTTCCAATATATTTGTTAATTTTTATATGTTTTCATTGTGTGACTGGTGTATTGATGTTCTTTGCTTTTATTTCATGAGATCTCTTTTATTGTTCATATATTTGAATCAGCTATTTTATATAGAATCTTTATTCCTTCACAGGAATGTCAGAACTCCAGAAATGGTTTTCTAACTCACTTTCCTCTCCAGGATTAGCTGTAGACAGCAAAGACAGTGACTGTATAGCAATATTTAAATCTATACAACAAAATGTGATCATTAAAGTGTTAAATCACTTTTATTAGGATTCTAGGTGTCTTATCTCATAAAAAGTAACAGATCAGTTTTTAAACAATGAGGACATCTGCATATGACTATACTGAGAAAAGAGATGTGTTTTTATGTAACTTGCCAAATAAAACATTAAAGACTAATTCTGAATTCATTATACCCAAACAAACTTTCTAAGTGATTCTTGCAACCCAGATTGTTCAGAGGGATCTGGTCAATTATTGTCCAATAATACCGAGGAATCATACTACTCAATCTAGTGAAAGAATTCAGATAAATAGTATATTTCTATCTTAATAACTGACTGGCAGTAGAGGCCACTTTGGGTCTCTAACTAGCTCCCCAAACACACACACCCTTCACGGATATACAGACTTACCAGAGGAAACTCTCAATATTTTTGCATTATAAATACAACACTTTTACAAAGTAAGATTAAAAAAATAAATAGAAGTAGTCTGCATCCGCACTTTCTCTCTCTTCACATTGTACTGCTCTGCTCTTTTCTAGCAAATACTTTTCTTTAAATATTTCAAATATTTTCTTCAGTTTTGTCTATTCATTCAAAATTAACAGCACCTTATGTATGTGGTGATTGCTCTAGACTCTGACACACTTCTGACATACTCTAGGCTGAAGCATGGTTTTCTTTCCATTCTCATATTAGGATGAGCAGGCATCTTAAATTACTTGCTTTTGGATTGCCCATTTGGTAGATTACCTGTCTAAGATTTTCCACTTGGGTTAAATTATCCTTTGGACTCAAAGGGGGGACTTCTGCTTCCCCTGCCCCAGTTATCTCTCTTTTCATCCTTATCCTGTACCTTCTCCTCTCCCCTCAACTTGGGTGATGTATACTTGGAGAATATGCACTGATTCTAGTATCTGAATTAGGAGTGAATTTACTATATAAGACATATTTTTCACATTCAAAAACTCTTCCCTCTTTCCTTGTACTCTTTTCCCTTCTCCTAGTGCTTTCTCCATTTGCAAAAATAATTTAGGGTTATTTGTGCAAGCTTATGTATTGAAAATTTCTAAATACTAAAAACTAAAATGAGAGGGAAAAAATACCTGTTTATCATGTGACATGAAATCATCTGTTTCCATAGTCCTGGTGTTATACAACTTTCCTGATAAATGCACTGAGAATTTACAGTAGCGATGCAATCCACAAGCCTGGCAGGAACAGTTTTCAGGATTCTTCGAATGGATACTTACATTAGAATAACTTTCTACTCGCTCCTGAAAACAATTAAAAAATGTAATAAAGCTTTAAAGAATTAAAAAAAATAAAACATAAAAGAAGCTAACCAAATTAAAACCAATATTAGGAATCACAATAATAGGAAGAGATGTAAGAGCAAAACACATTGGTATTTCTTACTTTAATACTGAGCACATAGTAGGTGTTTGACAACATAGTTTTAAGTAAAAAAATGAATTTATAATTTAGTCTATTAAATGAAAAGAAATCAGATTAGAAGAAAATTCGTTTCATATCCCTCACAATTATGAGTTACTACTAGGTAGTGTTCTTGATAGATTTTAATTTACTTCTTTTCCCTCCTCTCATCTCTAGTTAGTGTTAATGAGGTATTAATTAGTTTACCTAATTAATTAGGTAAATAATTAATAATTAATCATTTCCTAAAATAGGAAAGAATGAATAGCAAAACTTCCAATACACTGATAGCTTCCTTTTCACACTGTATGATTCACAACAACATTGTCTTTTGTCTACCTTTCATATTTCTCATATTTCATGGCACTTCATGGCACCTCACTTATAGGCTGACATTCATAACGAGCAGGTGACTAAGCACCTTCCCTTCCTGCTTTTGTGGTGCTCATGGAATCACAAGCTGAGATGAAAGTTCTATTAACTTGGTTCCCTGAGTGACTACAATAAGCAGAGCACTCCTGTTGACTCACACGGGACATATAAGTGAAAAATAAACTTTGTTGGTTAAGCTATTGAGATTTTTGTTTTTGGTTTATTTTGTGTGTCATGTTAGTTTTTGCAGCATAACCTAGCCTACCTTTACTAAGATCGTACTGGATCATCTATGTCTCTAAATTTTTATGTTAATACTTTCTGGTATCTTACAGTTATTATTTCAACATTGGGTTATCCAAATTCAGCATAACCTACCAGAGTATGGTAAAGCATAATATAGCATAGTGGTATGGGCTTTGGAGTCAGAGAAACCCTACGTTAAATATTGGCCTGGCTAATTATCAGCTGCATAACGCTATGTTACTCAATTTTTCTAAGTCACAGTATTCTCATCTCCAAAATGGAGTAAATAATAGTTCCTTCCTCATAGGGTTACTCTGAAGATCAAATAAGATACTTTTCTTTGCATGTAAATTACTCAACAAAATTAAATGATCAATAAATATATGCTATTTTTCTATTAAACAATATTTATACCATGTTCTAAGAGCTGTGCTACGTACTTTACCTTCAAAGTAAGTAAATATTTCTTTTTAAAGTAGCTAAATACTTGCTATATCTGAGGAAGAAACTGGAGTTTACAGAGGTTAAAAACTCACCCAGAGTAAAAAAGATGTATATGGTGGACCTAAACTCAAGCCATCTTCCAAATTGAAGTCTTCTAACTCTTTCTGTAATCCCATAACCGTCCCTTAAACCTAAACCATCTGCTAATTTATCATCAGGTAATTCAAGACTCAACAGGCCTTGGATGAAACCAAATCTCCTGACATAAATGAGGTAGACTAGCTAACGATTTAAGTGCTAGAAGGACTGTAAGGAACTTGAGCTTCTATTATCTTGCCATTTTTCCTCTTGCTAATCATCAGAACATATAAAGTTAGAAATAGGGCAAAAAAAAAAAAAAAACCCACCTTGAAAGTCATATAGTACAACCCCTATTATTAGAAATCATAAAATAGAAATCTAGAGGATGACATGGAATTCAATAACCTTGTAAATTTAAATTAAATGTAAATTTTAAATAAATGTAATCATGTAAATGTAATTTAATTAAATTTTAATCTTGTAAATTAAAAATCTACCCAAAATGGTAGAATTACAAAATCTTAAGAGGGAGAAGGATGTCAAAGAAGACCTAGGCCAGTGTTCCTCAAATTATGTTTTATGGAAATCAAGTATCCTAGGAGGTGATAACAGGCATTTCATGAAAAGAAGCCTCATAATAAAACACAAATTTGGAAGGTATTATATTCTACATCCCCCTCTTGAAGATTTACAGTATAAATTTACATCTTCACGCTCCTTGAAAAGTCCTCCAATAAGGAAACCCTTTAAGTTAAACTCACTGTTTCTTAAACTACTTTGACTATGGAATACTCTTTTCTGAAACAACAGTTAACATCCTGTGAGACAACCTCCCCATTTTAATAGATGGGCTAATCCCTAAAGATGTTCTCAAGTTATTTATCATTTAAAACTACTTAATTATTGGATAGATATAATTAGGGTGAATGATTAAAATAATAATAGCCTCTAGAGGAGACAGGAAACAACAAGCTAATTATTTAACAAAGACAAATGCTAATAATTTAGCATTTAGCATTTAGAAGATTATTCAGTCTGACTAGATACTGAAATCCTGAGAGGTCTCCTACTCCCACTCCCCAACAGAGATCAAAACCAAATAAAACTGTATACCTTATACTGTTCTTTCCAACGACTTCTAGAAGCTAAACTCTCTAGACGAGGCTGAACAAAGCGGTTATCCAAATAATGAAGAGATGTCAGCATATCTTGTGCATACGATTTTTGCCTGGTGCCATCTGTTCAGGGGAACAACAGTGAAAACAATCAGTTTGCCCTTAAAATATTTAAACAGTTGCATACTTAAGGATTTCTTCCTATAGTTTTAGGAAGATACTTGGTTAGTTGGTTAGAAGCATTTTAAATTAAAAAAAATTTTTTAATGAAGTAAAAAAAAAATCATTCCATCAGAGCATTAGGGAAAGAAAAGAGCCACCCAGGCTTCTAACTGTTCCTTGAACACATCAACCTCTCTCTTTCCTAAGGGTCTGCACTTGCTGCATTCTTTGCCACATCCATGCATTACTTTCTCCCTCACTTCACTCAGGTTTCTGTTCAAAGTTACCTCCTGAGAGCCCTTCTTGACCAATCTAACATAGACTTTACTTTATCAGTCTCCATCTCTTTACTCTACTTTATTTTTTTTTCAAGAACTAATCACTAGTAGAAATCATATTATATTATGTTATATATTTGTTCACTCATTCATTGTCTGTCTCTCCCATCAGACTTGAAGCAACATGAGAGCAGGAATCTTATATGTTATTGCCATATCCCCAGCCCTCAAATAACATCTGGTCCTTAGTAGGCACTCAAAAAATATTTGTTTAATAAATTGTGAATGAAATCTCATTTTGGCACTTAGGTAGATATTCAGTACAACATATAGTTATAGTCTTTATTAAGTGCCAGATTCTGTGCTATATGCAAGGGTAAGTGTATATATAAAGTATGGTTCTTCTCACACTCTTGTAAGGGAGGAAGGCAAAAACACATTTTCAATACAGTATGAAAAGTGCATATACATGAGTACACCATACTCAGGACAATGATGGCACAAATGCGGGAGTGACAAATATTACCTAAGTGGGTCATAGACAGCTTTCATAGTGACAATGATTTTACATTTACCTGGAAAAACTAGGGTAGGAAGGGATTATATTCTAAGAAGGAAGAGAATGAGCAAAGGCACAAAGCATAAAAGAGCATATAACTTTTGATAAAATTCAAGATGCTTAGAGAGGCTGGGACAACACATAGGTGTTGAAATACCCTGCTGTTTTATAAGTGTATGTCCTATATCCTCAAATTCACTGTGAACTCTCTAAGGGCAGGGAACCATTGTATATTTCTTTTGTACCAGCCACATATCACAAATAATAAACACTAACAAGTTTTTGATGTGAATGACTTCTGGTATAGTTGATCCTAGAGGGAACAACTGGAGGGCCTTAAGAATGGGTTTCCTTAGTTTTGTTTAATATATATACATATAATATATATACATATATAACAGCAAGGTTGTTTAAAAACTGGAAAATAAAAAGACCCATTGTTGGGGTTTTATTTGTTCCATTAATATTAATTGTTAATTAATTGTTCTATTAATATTAACTTACCATACAATGTGGCCAGAAAAGATTCATCTAAAGCATTGATCAGAAGAGCCTTCACAACTCTTTCAAAGTGAGTATAGTGGTCACTAAAAGAATCTGAAATTAATTTTAAATAAATATTAGTAGACAAAAACAATTTCCTGACTATGATAGGTTCCTTTCTGCAAGGCAAAGAAATTAATACTATAAATAAGAGAAACAGCTAAATTATCCTAATTTTATAGCTGCCTCAGTGACTTGTCTAGTTACTGAGCAAATCTCCATTTTCCAGATTTCTGGCTTCTAATCCAATGTTTCTAGTTGTTATTTCAAGTAATCTTCATTTTACAAACTTACTGAGGGAAAACTATTTGGGGAATTTTAAAAGGTATGTTGTGGAAAAAAATCAAAATCATCCCCTGTGCACCTAAGTTTAATTACTAAGTTGACAATTAGAGTGAGAGAGCAAGAGAGAAACCTCTAAAGATAGATTGTTCAATATGTACGTGAAACTCCTGTCTAAAACATGTTACATATAAAATTGTCCAGGAAATTGCTACCCTCGCCAGAACCCCAATGGCTATAAAAACTCCATTTCCCTTTCTGCTGCCCCAGATTTAGGATTTTCCACATCAATTTAGAAAAGTTATGTCTTCTCTTTCTCATACCAAATATATAAGCCTACTTTTCTACTAACCCAATCTGGTCCATGGAATCATCTGTTGTGACAGGCCAGGCAATGATAAGAGAGAAAGTCCCTACTATTTCCCATTGCTCTTGGGTCAAGGTTTACTATGGCTGTGGAAATGTTTTCTATCAAACATGATCCCTTCCTAGCTCCATATGGTCAACACAGAACATTTGCTCTGCTCTGGGCACCTGCAAAGACATATTAAGGGCATCCTGAGTATTTCAGGAAAAGTGGAAGATGCCTGGCAAGGGATTAAAGCAAAATAAGGCCTATTATTAGCATCCATGAGTGAATTTTGACTTTGCTTTCAGTTGAAATAAAACAAAAATGAGATTTAACATGGAGAAAGCTTTTCACTTATATTTTAGTTACTAAAAGGGCTATATAACTCTTTTTTTAGACTTTAGGAGAAATTTTTAGCACGTATTTTCTTTAAGGAAACACCTTATTGAGGTACTAAGGTGACCAGTTTTTTCCTAACCACAGAGTCCCTCTCCTACCAATGTGTATCAGAATTTCCTTTGAAAGAGTCAGGAGGAAGGCCTCGATTTCATTGTGCTTGACTGGACGGGTGGGTGGTGGTGGAATCACACTCCTGGCACCTCAAATTAAAAAAAAATTATTGAGCAAGTATATGCTAGGCATCGCTTTACGCACTTACACACATTGCTTTATTTCTCACAACAAGCCTATGAGGTACTATCATTAGCCTCCGTTTATTTTTATTTGAGGAAACAGATACAGACAGGATAAAAAACTTCCCTAAGACCACACAGCTAATAAGTGTTGGAACCCAGGCAGTCTGACTCCAGATTTCATGCTACCATCCATTAGGTAGATGTTGTTCTGCATGGTAGTCAGATCTGATACTATTATACTTCAGAACATGGAATTTTAGACTTGGATGGGAAACTGGAGAAAATAAAATTCGTCTTTCATCTTAAAATTAAGAAAAAGGACTCTCACAATGGTGAAATAACTTACCCAAGGTCATACAACTAGACAGAGGCAGAATCAGGATTAGAGCTCAGAGCTCTTCCAGAGCCTTTTTTCAGTACTTTAATCCCTATGTTGGACGGGCTTCTGTGGAATATCCTGGGAATATTTAAAACTTTCCTCCATGATTATTAAAAAAATTACAAAAGGATACAGGAGAAATATGTTGTTGATATTTGTATTCATACATAATTTGATTTTTCTAAGGGAATTAATCAATTTCCCCTCACCCAATCATTGGATAGTCTAGCCATTCTGCTGATTTTCTGTAGATCCTTTATCATATTATTAATTTCACATATATGCTAAGATTTTGTTTCAGCACTGTCTACCCTATTGACCTGGCTGTCATTCTCATGCCAGTACTATACTGCTTTACTTATTGCAATTTTATGATAACTTTTTGTATCTGGTGGAGTAATTCCTTCCGATTTACTCTGTTTTCAAATTTTATTTATTCTCAGATATTTGTTCTTCCAAGTGAACCTTAGGATTCTTTTGCAAAGCTGAATCAAAACATTAATTTCAGAAGAAATAACTTCTTGTACTATTTATTACTTTCAAGAAACATGCTGTGTCTCTCCTTTTATTCATGTTTTCTTTTCTATTTCACAGTAAAGTTTATTTTTCTACCTATAAAGCCATGTTTTTCTTTGTAAGATTAGGCCTAGGAATTTTATTTTGTTTGCTAGTGTAAATGGAATTTATCATTATATCTTCTAAGTAATTATTGATTATGTGCAAGAAAACATTCGAGTTTTTACATATTTATTGTGAATATAGCCTTTTTTTCTGAACTATTTTACTAATTCCAAAATAGTCAGATTCTCGTAGCTATCTGTGGAAAAGGAGCTTCCTGGGACATTATAGAGCTGGAGAGAGATATACTGTTCAGGAATTCCTGAGCATTGACTCTGCTTTCTCCCCCAGCCCTAAGGAGGATGTGGTCTTGCTAGTGCTAAGTTTATTTCAAATATCAAGAGAATATTGTCTTAGGTAGAAGCACAAAGATTGTTGGTGTACTTTCTTCTGTAATGGAGGTGTAAGCCCAACGTAAGAGAGCAGAGGCAGAGTGAGAAATTGGCTTCCTTTTCTACTCTGACAGGTCCCCCACTCCCACACACACATAGGGAAAAAAGAACATGAGAAAACTATGAAAATATATGCTGCATCTACTCCTGCTCTCAATGTATTTATATCCTTTCTCTTAACTTCTGTATCCTTGGTTAAATAAGTCAGAAACTTATAGCTTGCATCAATATAATCATATTATATTCACACATAAATGTCTTTTCCTTTTCAATAGTTTTATTTCTTGTTTTCCTTTCACGTCTTATTACATTGTTCAAAACATGTAGAACAAAGTTAGTAGGAAATATTTTTGTCTTGTTCTTTATTTTAAAGAGAATATCTCTAGTGCTTCATTATTAGTATGATGGCTCTAGGTTTAAAATATTGTTTGTTCTGTAAGGAACATATGCTCATATTACTGTTTTTTAAAGACATTTTTAAAACTAGATATGGGCATTCAATTTTCTCACATGCTTTTTTAGAATCTAGTGAAATTATGTTTTCTCCTTTGACATATAAATGTAACACATTAACATGGCACCTATTTTTAAACCATTTTTATAGTTTTGAAAATAATGGTTAGATAACTTTTTCTTTATTCTAGCAATTAGAAAAATATTTCCTTTATATGTCTATTTGCAAATCTACTTTCATCAACTTACTGGGATGTGAGCCTCTTTAATCTCTGTAAATGGGTGTGTTTGGCAACTCAAGAATATTTTCTTCTTCATACCTTTGAATTCACATCTCCATATATCTTTCCATCCAAAAACATGGTAAGCCTCTCAGTATATTCAAATCTCCTTTTACGTATCTCGCTAAAGCTATATTATTTTCTTCTTTAGATTTCCATTTGTTCTGTATTTTCCCCCCAGGAATTTGTGAAAAAGGATCCTCATTTCTAATCCATCATGTACTATCTTCTCCCTCAGAACTGTTTTCTTTTTCTTTTCTATGCTAGAAGAACTTCTTGGGTTTAGCCTACATATCACTGATGAGATTTTCTGTACTGTTACTTTTGCTCTCTACTGCTTTCAATATAGATTTTATTTCTGACTTTACATTTTTAATTTTCTGGTAATTTATCCTTATCTTAGCTAGCTCCCTTTTACCTCAAATTGTTCTCTCCTGTTTATTTTTCACAGATTGCAAAGCAAAATGCTTTATACAATTTTCTTCTGCTTCCTTTAATGAAACATTTTTCATGGCCATTTTCTTCCTCTGAGTCTTCAGGGCAATGTTACCTTTCCCTTGTGCCACAATATGATTTCACTGGTACTTTTTACTTATCCTAGAACAAGAGGGAAAGTTCTAGAACTTAATATTTAACATAAATGGTTGTGAGATTGTTCTTAGGCTCACTCTGCATTGTGTTGATAGAATGATTTTTATTTTTATAATTTTTATTTATTGATTTTTCCCCCACAGCCCCAGTAGATAGTTGTATGTCATAGTTGCACAGCCTTCTAGTTGCTGTATGTGGGACACGGCCCCAGCATGGCCAGAGAAGCGGTGCGTCGGTGCGCGCCCGGGATCCGAACCCGGGCCGCCAGCAGCGGAGCGCGCACACTTAACTGCTAAGCCACGGGGCCGGCCCGATAGAATGATTTTTAATTGCTAGGTGGAGACTAAGTTAATGTTCACTTCTAGTCTAATTTCCAGTATTCTAGCAAGTATTGATCCAGCAAGGCACTAGCAAACTGAGATGTACTCTTCCATCTACTACTTCCTTCTCTGTCACTCTGATCATATGATAGAATACTGGAAAAATAATATAACCTTCAGCATCCACAAACTCTGAAGGTTATTCCTCTCTCTTTACCTGTGTATAATATTTTTAGCATGTGAACATTATAGATCTGGAATACAATGGATCACTGCTAATCTATCCCTCTACTTTCTATCATATCTTTTCTAGGAGTTGCAGTCTCACAGTAAATATAGAAAAATACTAACAGAGATGGATGAGAATGGGAAAAGACTGTGATTGTCCTCAACTGCTGCAACCACATAGCAGCAGGGGAAATTATTCTATTTTGAGGTGTTACAGATGCATCTCTCAGAGCCAAATGGCAGACAGTGAGGAAGTGACAAAATGTCTTCCTACAGGTGAACTGTTCTCCTCAAAAAGGTAAAATTGCATAGGCCACTGATTGTGATTCTCAATTGAGTAGTGAATTTGGAGTTATGAAATGTTTCTCCCAAATTTTGATCATATGTTGAATATGAGTAGTCGTCAGTGCTCTTATAGAAGCCAGGGAAAGAATGAATCTGGGAACAGTAGCCTAATTACAACTTAACCTAGGCCATAGAGTGGTGTTCATTATTCAACATATAAGTTATTGCTTTGATAAGAAAATATATTTTGATTTTCAAATGTAAGAATTAACTTATAGGAATTTTTAGAACATAATCCCTTGGCAATTCGAAAACTGCCTATATTTAATTTTATTATATTCATAAATGGCATAAACATTGATAAGTACTAAAAACATTAACCAAATCATAAGTTATCACTCTAACATATGTGTGAGTTTTTTTCCTCTGATCCTTTAATAAATCTAGTTACATCTAACATTTCTCTGTCTTGAACTATAAGACCCAGGAGCCTTCAGACAATTTGCTTATCTTAATCATCCATCCATCCATCCAACTATGAGTTCCTATGTGTCACCAACTCTAATGGGTATTAGGAGTACAAAGAGAAGCAAAGTTGATTAACCATTTAGGTTATTTTTTGCAAGTGGGGACACCCACTTGGTTTTTTAATTGAGCTTTACTATTTTGTATACCATAAAATTCACTCTTTTTGGTGTACAGTTCTATGACCAATGCATAAAGTTATGTAACCACCACCACTACTGAAAAAACAACAGTTCTACCATCACCCCAAAACCTCTTTTGCTACCTCTCAATCATTTAGTTTTGCACATATTAAGCCTGAGGTGTCTGAAAGACACCCTGATGAAAATGTTCAATAAAATGACGAAAAACTGGGCCTTAGGCTTTGGAGAAATCTGTGCTGGAAATAAAAGCTTGGGATTTTTTGTCTATAGTTTGGGCTGAAGTTATGAGGAAGAGACTGCCTGAAGTAAAGCAAAATGAAGGTAGTTTGAGGATGGAACCTTTAGAAACATCAATATTTACACGGCAAGTGGAAAAAGAGGAAAGCAATATTATAAAGGGGACTGCAAGAAAGAGTGGCATCACAGAAGAAAAGAGAAGAACTTTCTGAAAGTGAGAGTGGTCAATGGTTGGTAGCAAAGCAAAGAGCAATACCAGGTTAATATAAGAACTTACAAGCATTTTGGCAACTAGGAAGTTATCACTAACTTTAGTGAGAGCAATTTCACTGGATGGATGAGTGCAAGAGCCTGAGTACAATGCTGTGTAGTTACCGGGGAAATTGAACAAAAAGATAAGATTTAGAATAGTGGCTAATGGAGCATGCCAACTCAAGGTAGGAAAGGCATGAATATGGTTACAAGCTGAGGAAAGACAGCTTGTAAGGACAGAGCCAGAAGAAGCAGTTCAATTAAGAACAAACAAGATAAATGAACTGCATAAAAAATGAGATACACGTCCCTCTGAGGTGAAGACGCTCCATAGTAGTAAAAGTAAGCACAGAGCTCGCTGGTATTTACTCAAATGAGTTAAAAACTTACGTCCATAGAAAAACCTGCACACAAATATTTATAGCAACTTTATTCATACTTTCCAAAACTCAGAAGCAACCAACATGTCCTTCAACAGGTGACTGGATAAACAAACTGTGGTACATCCATATAATGGATTATTATTCAGTAATAAAAAGAAATGAGCTATCATGCCACATTAAGACATGGAGGAAACTTAAATGCATGTGTTAAGTGAAAGAAGCCAATGTGAAAAGGCTACATGCTGTGTGATTCCAACTATAAAACATTCTGGCGAAGGCAAAACTATGGAGATATTAAAGAGATCAGTGGTTGCCAGGGGTTCAGGGGAGAGATGAATAGGTAGAGCAAGAGGGATTTTTAGGACAGTGAAACTCTTCTCTACATTATAGTGGAGGATACCTGTCACATCATTATACATTGGTCAAAATCCACAGAATGCACAACACATAGAGTGAGCCCTAAGGTAAACTATGAACTACAGTTAATAATAATCTATCAATATTGGCTCATCAATTGTGTCAGATGACCTAACTAATGCACAAAGTTAATAACACGGAAACTGTGTGTGTGAGGGGCTATATAGGAAGTCTCTGTACTTTCCACTCAACTTTTCAATAATTCTTAAACTGCTCTTAAAAAAACAAAAGTAAGCATAGACGTGTAGGATAGAGAAGGACGTTAAAACAGTTCCCATATGCTGGACTTTTCATTAATTAGCAGGAATGGGTATGAGGGGGTATCTCTCAACAAATGTTCTATCACATTCTGGATATTATAATCTAGAATGATGGGATACCTTCTAATTGAGTTTCCCTGAGATTCAAATGTCCAGACAGGTGAACCAGTGCCTATTGATATAGGGAAAACAGGTATTAACTTTCAATATATAGATGCCTATCACTGGCATCTCTATAACTGATCAATTTCTTGAAATTTGATTCCTACCTCAATCTACTATTTTATTATAAATCATGAGATCTAAATTGAACCATGTTACACGTAATTTTAGTAAATATGCCCTTTTAAAAAATTTTGGAAAGAGTGCATTCTTAGAGAAAAAAAAAAAATATATATATCCACAATTGTTTTGAAAATACTTTAAAAATACTTCTCCTTTTACCAGCTACTAGCCGTATGAAGCAAAACTGTTTTCATCTGCTTCAACCAAAACATCACAAGAGACTGAATGCAAAAGCAGATATAATAACCCAGCTGTCTTCTATTAAGCTAGACATTAAATATATTTATTAAAATGTAAAACAATGTTGTTATTCTCCTGTTTGGGGAAAATACAGTTATTTTTCATAAAAATGTTATTTATGTTAACATTTAATGAGTTTATTCATGTTACTTTTAGTCACCTAATTAATAAATATATTTTAAATTTCTCTGTTTTGTATTTCCACTATGGTAAATATTGATAGATACACCCCACAGAAATGAAAGCTCTTTGGGGTCCTTCAATAATTTTTAAGAGTGTAAAGGGTTCCTGAAACCACTAGAATAAACTATTATCAGACTGACAAATTGAAGTTACCTGAAAATGAAACCACAGTTCCTCATCAAAGATTTAGAACATGAGAGTAAAAGGCTGATTTGATACTTGATATAATATCATGATTAGAACAAGTCATAAAACATTTTCTTGATAGTTAACTTACAAAGAGAATTCTGTTTTACTAATTTCAGTTGTGATGTAGTCAATTTTTCTCCTTGCTGGCTTTTATTCTCTTCATCGCCCTCCTCATCTTGCACTACAAAGTCATCAATAATATAATCATCTCCCTCTTCATCAGATTCATAATCCTCCTCCTCCTGCTCCTCCTGATTTCCATCACTGCTTGGGCAGGATTCCTTTTCAGAGTCCTAATTAAATTAAAACATATCCTTCAGTAATTGTACCTTTGAACTTGTCAGTATGGACGTGAAATTAAAAGATTAAATCTGAAACCAAAAAAATTATCCACAGAAATTCAGTTCATATTTTAAGGTTAAAAAAAATTTTATCACGTTAAATGTTGAACTTTTGAAATTGGTAAGTGATGTAAAATGTTTAAAATGGACATAAAGATTTTAAGTAGAAGTTAAAAACAGGAAAGACCACACAAATCAAATAGTCTTTCAATTTTAAAAAAGAGTGATGGACTGAGGCTTACGATAAAAAAAAATAGATACAATAGTGAAATCAAACATGTTCAAAAATACTTGATCAAAAAATAAATTCTAGAATTACTGAGGAATAGAACAGACTCAGCACTTTGATTTTTATAAAAGTCAAATATTTTAAGTAAAAATTTAACAACAGTAACAAAACCAATAAAATATAACACACCTCAAAATCTCTACTATTATTGCGTCTCCGACGAGATCTTTGTTTTGAGAGTTCTTTCAGTTTCTGGAGTTGTTCTCGCTTTCTTACAGCTGAAGTTTTCTCAGGTTCTTTTTGCTCCATCTCCACTGAAGAACATTCATCTTCAACCACTCTCCGTGGACGTTTAACACCTACTTTTGTAACTAGGATATCACTGTCATCACTCTCATCACTGTCATACATCACAGAGGAGTTCCTTTTTCTCTTCCCTCGCTTGATGTATTCTTCTTCTAAATCCTCCTCCATTATCTGCCCAGTGTGTTTGTTGAGATCATCATCCTCTTGATTTGAATACTTTTCATGATCTGGTAAGTTAATACTTTCAGGTTTGGTTTTGTTCTTTTCTTCTTCATATGCTGAACTGCTGCCAGCATTGAGATGCTCACAGTTGTTTCCTTCACTTTCAACTTTAATTAATTTAAGCTCTCTTTCATTTTCTGGCTTTTTATTACTATCTAGCCCCTTGTTACTATCAAGCTGTTCATCATTGTCAACACTTTCATCATTGTCAACACTTTCATCACTATCCAGCTCTTCATCACTATCCAGCTCTTCATCACTATCCAGCTCTTCATCACTATCAAATAATCGTGAGAGACTATTTCTTTTAGTCCGCCTCCAATCAACTCGAGATTTCTGCTCATGCTCTTGAGTTCTAGAATTTTTCCTTGTTTCACGTCTTCTAACATGTACCATTTTCACTTAAGCTTCTACAAAATAAAGTTATTAGGAACATAATAATGATAACCAGATTACAACAGTGAATGAATTTATGATACAAACTATATTTATTAAGTGTTATAAGAGGGTTCACAATGGTAAAATCACATGAAATATCTGAGTGAAGATGGTAGAACAGTTATTCAATAAATAATTTACTGAAAATCTATGCAATAATCACATGAACCTCTATTCTGAATTATGCTATATGTTATGCTGAAAGGGATACATAGAAAAATCATGGTCCTGTTCTTCAGAAGATTATTATCCATGTGTAGAACTAAAACATACAAACATATAATAATTAAGAAAAATGCAAGGTAGTATTCATTTAGTACCAAATGAGTGATAAAAATAACTGTGATAAAAATGTAAAGATGCAAGAAGATCATGACAGCAAGCTTGGCTGAAGATTTTATTGAATAGATATGATCCGATAGGCTTCTGAAGGATTGGTTATATTTGAACAGAAATAATGAAAGAAAAACGAATTTCAGGCAGGTAAAAACGGTAAGGTCAAAACTTTGGCATTGAGAAAGAACATAGTATGCTCAGTAAATAAGTGTGACCAAAAAATTATGAAAAATGGCTTTATGCTGGAAAAAAAGAGACAAGTACAGAAAAATAGGGTGGAATTACCAGAATGATTCACCCTGTTAGCAAAGAAGGATTTCAAACAGAGAAATGGCATGAATTTTAACATAAAGGATCAATCAGTTTATATGAAGAAAGTTATAAAGTAGTAACTGAGATAAAAAGAGCAGTGCAAAACTGAGAGAGAATGAATCCACTAAGGTTACAACTTCTGTATACTTCAGTAAAATGGCAATGGCTTTAAACTACTCCAAGTTAAAGACACAGTATAATCTAATAGAAAACTTACTAGTAATTCAATTACAGTGAAAAAAACAAAAAAGTTTCATGGTGAAGCAGAGCGTGATATTAGGAAGGAAAACAAATGCTCTAGGTTTCTGATTCAGAAAATGGTGAACTCCATTAAAATCATCACAAGTATACAGTAAAGGAACAATTAGAGACAAGTAAGATAACTAGCAAAACAGTAAGACGTATGTCCTTCTGTGGTTGCTAAGGACAGAAATATGATCACAATGTAATGAGACTGACCTCATAATACATGTATATGAGCTTATGTATTCAAGTGAGTGCTATCTCCTTCAAAGAAATCACCTTATGAGGCCGATTATTCCAATATTTTTACCATGGCACAGAATATTCCCAGAGATTTTCTGTAAACCATAGTATCAAAAAATACATAAAAATATGAAAATAATCACACTTCATTTTTTATCCCAAAGACTAATTTAAATACCTACTTTAATACTTGTCTCAGTTACAAAGGACTGTTAGTGGCTTCCAGAAATAAAATCCAATTTCAAAAGATGAAGATTAACTACCATTAAAGATATTTTTTAAATGTGCAGCAAACTCTGAAGGTAATTCCAAGCACAGAATGCCAAAAATGTTTTGAGCAATGGCAGTACTACTGAAGCAAGTTTATAATTCCCAAGATTATTACTATTTTGGGGGGGGTGGTACTACTCGTACAAATTCTGTTATGTTTATAAGGCTATGTGACTATTTCTATAATGGTAATACCTCATGTAAAATCAGAACAACAACAGTTGCTAAGATTATACACCATAAATTATCTTTATACTGTAGGCTGAGGTATGACCTTATGACAGTGACTGCTACAAGATACAGCCAGCATTGTGATAGCAATCTAATAAATCCTAGTCAATAGTCCAAATATTCTGCTATTTGAAATTAGACTTGAGTTACATCTTATAGAAAGCTTACATTAAAATCAGCAAAGATGAAAATTGTGTGTGGTGAGGTCAAAATTACCCTTTTTAAAAATCTCTATGTTACTCTTTAAAAGTATAGTTTTCTTGTACATCATACTGCTTCACAATATGTCCACCCAGTTTCTTCTCCAGGTTAAACAGATTACTGTCATTTTTTTTTAATTAAGCACCAGATCAACTAGGCAGCTTATATTTTGAAGGCACATAGTACAAAAAAGTATTTTTTAAAGCAAATATAGTTAAATTTGCATACACATGTATGTGCATTACACTGTAATAAGAAGGTAAGCCTAACAAATCTGTCTGAATTGGGAGAAATAATGAAAAAACATTTATGAAAACAAATGACAAATATGTTTTCAGTAGATACACTAAAGCAAATACGCACAGTAGGAACATTAAAGTGAAAGATGATTTTATTAGTACTCAAAAGCAGTTTCATATACACTAATTATCTTGCAAAACTATACCTTGCTCAAAAAAGTTATTTATCATATCAATAGGTGATTCCTATGACAATGGTAGAAACAATTAAGAATGTCACACTATAAAAACACCTATGACTGCACACAGTTAAGCTATAAAAAAATCCTATATGTACAGTAATTTTCAGTGTATTTTCATATCTATTTTTAAATCCTGACAATGACCCTAGAAGGAAGACATTATCTATCTTCATTTATAAAAATCAAAGCCAAGGACATAGAGTTTAAATGACTTACCGAAGATCACACAGCTTGTTAGTGACAGGGCAGGGATTAGAAACCAGGGTCTCCTGATTCCCCGTCCAGTGCTACCAATGACTGCTGCCAATATTATATTTGTACAAAGTAGTAAAATTATGCATTTAAAAAGTCATTATTTTATCTCTCAGTCATGCTAAATTTAGTTTCAGAAAATAATTATTAAAATAGTTTAGAGTTTACAAACATGCTTTTTTATTATTATTATGTAACTGAATTTTAGTGTACATGAGTTAGGCCAGGAACTTCTGGAAATTTTTTATCCAAGAGGCAAGAAAAGAATGTGCACAAAAGATGAAAATTTGCAGACTTCCCTCTACCATCTTATTGATGACAATGATCACAAAATTTAAGGGATTCTCCATTGATTCCAAAAGTAAAAATTTCAAAGAAAAACAGTGTATGATGAGGAAAAATTTATTCTGGAAAACTGCAGTACTGAACATTTGAGGAGGCAAATTTTATTTAAATAAATCAAGTTTCATTTGGCCAACTGCCAAATTTCCAGGGTCTTTCTTCACATTTCATAATTGCCATTTATATCAATAATGTCAATTGAAAAAGAAGATAATTTGAATATTCTTGGCTTCTCTTTTTAAGTCGTGGATACTTTTACTTATGTTAGCTGGGGAGGGAAAAATGACAACAGAGAGAAAAGATGAGTGAACTGAACCTGGGGAGAGAAATGAGAAGGTAAAGCTATGTTGATGGGTAAGACGTCTCTTGGTCGCTAGAATTCACTCAAAAAAGAACCCATGCAAATGGATGTAATTTCTATATATGCTGAGTATACATTCACTTTCTTGAAATGAGAATTTAATCAAGCTTCTTTAATGATACCTTACCTTTAGGCAAAGAGAAAAACAGAGACTCCAAACAGAAAGCATTAAATAAGTGAATGAAGATGATCAATACTATCTCATCTTTGTGCTTCATGCTTAATATCACCTAAGAGGCACATACACAGCTGCGCTGTCTGCCAAAGAATGTAAGTTAAAGGTGATAATCCATATTGCTTTCTCTCACATAGTAACTTTACATCTAAAAGAAGGTATTTTGATGATGCCACTTGAATTTCTCCTCAGAAGAAATATCCTGTCTTCTAGCCTTTGAGGCTAATTCACCCTCAAGAAAAAACTGATTCTGGGAATCACTTACTTGCCCTATCAACAATGTAGGTGGTAGTTTACACTGTAAGGTTTGAAGGGCAGTAGAACCCCAACCATTACTTGAAAGTCCATCAGAAGGGATGCATTCCTATTTATAAAACATCACCCCTCCTTGACGTTTTCTTTTATATGACTGTTTGGAGAGAAAACGTTATTAAACCAAAGACATAGTTATTGAATGTACACTATGTGCCAGCACAGGCTGTGGCGTTACTAGAATAAATCAACAACACGGCCTGTGCTCCCAAGGAGCTGACAATCTGATTAAATTACTAGGGACACCATAACAAGCCAGCATAAGACATGATTTAAGGGCTACATTGTATGCTTTTGATTAAGTTATCACATTGCTGTGAATAAATTTATCACAATTCTTCCACTGGCTGGAAATTAGGGTAGCACAAGACGAGAGAAATAGGAAATAGGAAAAGAAGAAGAAACATAAAGAGAGGAAAGCCAATTTCCTTCACTTAGCATCACGGTCCACAATCAATACTCCACAATTTCGCATAAAGTGGGTCCTTGCCAGCTTTGGCATCCAGGACAACTATAGCATTCATTAAACTCTGTAACACTGAAGCTGGTTCGCTAAATCCAGCAGGAGTGGCAGAGCAAGGAACAGATCCTTTCGGGGCTTAACACCAGAGTCATTTGCATGATTACAAACCTGGCTCTTTGGCGGTACGCAGGTACCCAGCGCAGCACACCTGCCAGTCCGCTACTCGGCCTCCAGGAGGGAGGGGCGCCGTAGCTAGGCAACGGGACCCTTACACACAGCTTCACAGTGACGTGCGCGGGACGACACAAACCCCCAGAACCTAGAAGAGCTCCGCACCCAGAAAACAACAAGGGTCTGGAAAGGCCAGAAACCCGCGAAAACACCACTCGAGCTCCTCACGTGAGTACTAACCACTTCCCTGTCGCGGAAAGAATTGACACCCGCCCACGGCAGCTCAGCCCTGGGGGCCAGCGAGTGGAGAAGAGCGCGGAGGGGAGCTGCCCCGCCCACCCCGAGGGCGCCCGCGGGATTTTTTTTCCCCGCCCGCCGGGAGGCGCGGCTTCTCCCGCCCGGCTAACGAACCACTAGCAGCAGGAGCGACACTGAGTCCCCGCCCCGGGCTGGCCCCGCGCCGCCCCCGCGCTCTCACCTTTCAAACCTCCTCCGCTTCTGCCTCCGCCCCAGGCACCGGCTCCAAACTAGCGACACTCCTCCTCTTTCCGGGGACCAGGGGAAGTCCCGCCTCTGGGCGCGGCAAAGGGGGGGGCCGGGCGGCGGGAGGGGGCGTCTTCCGGGAGCTTGTGCCGGGGGCGGAGCGGTCGCCGCGCGGTAGTCGGGGAGCGGTGCGGGGTCCCCGTTCCGACTGAGGTGGGGAGCGGGGCCCGGCGGGCTGTCAGGGGCCGGGAGGACCGTGCAGGCTCAGCCCAGCGCGGGCAAGTGGGGCTTGCGGTGGAACGCTGGCTGCTGGGGAAGGGAGCAAACGTAACTGTCCCCCTGGGGAAGGGGACCAGTCCCCGACTGCCTGGCTCTTCCGCTCTCTGCGGTAACTTTGGGGTGTGGCAGGAGTTAGGGACGGGCGCTCACCCCGGATCTGGGCGTGAAGGAGGTCATCGTGGTCACGATGGGGTTAGAGTCTTTCTGGCGGCCACTGGGGGAATAAAACCAATGTTTGTAAACCAGATTATCCGCGGTGACTTGGGGCCTCCTCTACTGCTCGCCTAAGTTAAAGGCCTGTTTCCTCAAACTTCCTCTCCTCTCCCTCTCCTCTGCGGTCTGCTTACCGGCCAAGCCCAACCGGGGACGGGGGCAGGGCCACGAGGTTCCTGGTAAGGTTGAAAGACTTGAGGGTGTAAGACTGTGTTGGAGTGAGCCTGTGTGAGAGAAGGAAGATTTGGGGGATTGCTTCACTGTGAGTGTGGGGGGAGTCCCTGAGTCCCAGAGCCTCACCATGTCAGGGAAACGGAAACGAGTGGTGTTGACTATTAAAGATAAGCTTGATATAATCAAGAAACTGGAAGACGGAGGTTCTTCCAAACAACTGGCAGTGATATATGGAATCGGTGAGACAACAGTTCGGGATATAAGAAAAAATAAGGAAAAGATTATAACTTATGCAAGCAGTTCAGATTCCACAAGTCTTCTGGCCAAGAGGAAATCTATGAAGCCATCCATGTATGAGGAACTGGACAGAGCCATGCTGGAATGGTTCAACCAGCAAAGAGCAAAAGGGAATCCCGTGTCTGGACCAATTTGTGCAAAAAGAGCGGAATTCTTCTTTTATGCTTTGGGAATGGATGGTGATTTTAACCCCTCTGCCGGTTGGTTAACTCGTTTTAAGCAGCGGCACAGCATTCGAGAGATTAACATTAGAAATGAAAGATTAAATGGAGACGAGACTGCTGTGGAAGATTTTTGTAACAACTTTCGAGACTTTATTGAACGTGAGAATCTGCAGCCTGAACAAATCTACAATGCAGATGAAACTGGACTCTTTTGGAAATGCCTGCCTTCCAGGACTTCAGTAATCAAAGGTAAATGCGCTGTCTCTGGGCACAAATCAGTTGAAGAAAGAGTCACTATCATGTGTTGTGCCAATGCAACAGGTTTACACAAACTTAGACTTTGTGTTGTGGGGAAAGCAAAGAAACCTCGCTCGTTCAAGTCAACTGACACCTCAAACCTGCCAGTCTCTTATTTCAGCCAAAAAGGTGCCTGGATGGATCTTTCCATTTTCCGACAGTGGTTTGATAAAATCTTTGTGCCACAAGTTCGAGAGTACTTAAGATCCAAAGGCCTGCAGGAAAAGGCTGTGCTCTTGTTGGATAATTCACCAACACATCCAAATGAAAATGTCCTGAGGTCAGATGATGGCCAAATATTTGCTAAATATTTGCCACCTAATGTGGCTTCGTTGATTCAGCCCTCAGATCAGGGAGTCATAGCGACAATGAAGAGAAACTACCGTGCAGGTCTTCTCCAGAACAACTTGGAAGAAGGTAATGACCTCAAATCATTCTGGAAGAAGCTAACTCTGCTAGATGCGCTTTATGAAATAGCAATGGCATGGAATTTAGTAAAGCCAGTTACCATTAGCAGAGCATGGAAGAAGATTCTCCCTACTATAGAGGAGAAAGAAGGCTTGGAGTTTGATGAAGAAGATATTTCAGTGGCTACTGTGGCCACCATTTTGCAACACACGAAAGGATTGGAAAATGTGGCTACTGAGACCATTGAAAGATGGCTTGAAGTGGACAGTACTGAACCAGGCTATGAAGTATTAACTGACAGTGAAATCATCAGAAGAGCACAAGGCCAGACAGATGAATCCAGTGAAAATGAGGAGGAGGAAATAGAACTGATTCCAGAGAAACATATTAATCATGCAGCTGCTCTCCAATGGACTGAAAATTTATTGGATTATCTAGAACAGCAAGGTGATATGATTCTGCCTGATAGACTGGTGATACGTAAACTTCGAGCCACCATCAGAAATAAACAGAAGATGACAAACTCAAGTCAATAATGGCATTTCAATGTTATTATTGTTTTGGTAATTGTGTTTGTAACTCTTAACCTCATTGCAATATGGCTTAATTTTCTTTGTGTGCTGAATTCTCAGACGGTCCTGTGAAATACAGATACAAAAATGTATCTGAAGTTGTTTGAGGATTATATGTTTTGCATCATCTGTCTCTTGTCCCTTTATTTGCACAGATAATTGGAAGCTGATTCTGTGTAGATATAAATTACATGTACACGTGTAGTCACTTTTGTAGATCTATAATTATCCCTTCCATTGCAGTGGCATTCCCCAAATTTTCTAGCAAAAGTTACAGGTAACAGTGAACAGATGGAGTGCTTTCCTGAATTCTGTTATTTGATTTGTGTGGGCTGCCACAGTAAACTTTTCTTGTGCTAACCATCTTAAATGGTCATCCGTTTTGTATATCTGCATATGCTGATGGAATGAGAAATATCTATATTGTTAGATTTCAGGGTGATCTATAATAATTCAAAATGAAGTCCAATCATTAGGAGGAAACAGTGATCTATGAATTATAAAAATAACTTAGAAATCATACTTCTATTACATTTGTTTGGGTGGGGAGAGGGAGAGATTTTTCTGGAAATGAAGTAAATATATAGGAAGTGGTTGCTAAATTAGAAAACTATTGGAAAGTTGATCTATAAAGAGATATTCTGATGTATTGTAGAAAACGGGGTTGAAAATTTTGGGAACTTTAGGTTATTTATACAAAGGGAATAAATAGGCTTGTTTTAATTGGGTCTTTTTATTATGAATTTGTTAACAGTATAGGTTTATTATTTATTCATCTAGTTATAGCACAGATTTTGTAATGTTACATGTGGTGATATGAGTTACCACCTTTTATGTGGGGCAATATCCTGGGAATTTGAAAGCTTTTTTTTTTTTTTTAACTGTGTACTTGAAAATGTCTATAATTTGTAAAAGTTTGTCATCCCTTCCCCTTTTATTTGGTATGAAAAGAAGAAAAGTTTTTATTATTTTTAAATAAGCCGTAGGTTGTGACCTCTTATGAAGAAAGCAGAAATAACTATGGAAAGTGTCATAGTCTAGGAATTTCATTTGTTATTTTGACACTTATAAAAAGGTATTATTTCTTCTGGAATTCGTCAGAACTTTTATAAATTTGCTTAGTAAATCAATATGTTTATTCAAGACATTGAAAAGACTTTACTTATATGAATATTAATTTAATTTGTAATTTAAAAGCAAAGTGTCTCCATATTATTTCATGTTTTGGCCCTAAATTAAAAAAGAAAATTGTTCTTTGTCAGTCATTTTTAAAAAGTTTAACTTTGTTATTGAAATACTTTGCATTTTATAGTGCCTTTCTTAGAATTCTAAAACTTCAAAAAGATTTTTAGCTTTCCATAATTTCTGCTATCTTCATGATCTGTGTCCAGATTTTTTTAAAAGACTAACCTGTGATGAGAACTGTTTAAAAATTGTTTGTTGCGTGAATTGCCTCAGTGCACAGAGGAAAAAAGCATCAGAAGTTAACATACATATTGAATCAGATAATTACACATTCTGCTATAAATTAAATTGTATATAAAAGAATTTTTCATTTTTCTAAAATGAAAATGTGTACTAAAAAGCTTCTTGGAATTTCTGTCTGGATTTGCTCACTGTTTTTAAAATTTATCTTGTCAGTGAAATTCAGCTGTATCATTGCCACCTAGTGGTAAAATTAAAGTTACTGTTAAGCTGTGTGGTTTTAAACTTGAGTATTTAGTAAAAGGTTCACTGCTTTGTGGCCTAGAGTGTGACTCTTCTGACTCTTTCTCCTGCCTGTGAGCGACAGGTTTTTCTTTGATTTACAGCTATTTGCTCTTCTCAAAAGCTGCCAGCACTGGTAGGCTAACAGTTCTGTTTTGGACCCTTGCATCCTTGAACATAATTATAAAAGCTGTCAATTACTGAATACCATGTTATGTTCTAAGCAATGTACTTATATAATATAATCCTCAAATTTTGAATTAGGTGAAAATATTGAGGCTTAGCTCATGCTTTTAATTGCTGAAGATCACTTGGCTACAGGTAAGAATTTAAACGCAGGGATTTGACGCCAAAACTTACACTTATGTTATCCAACCTAGGCTAACCTCCTACCCTTTTCCACTCTTCAGCATTTATTCCTTGCCAGCCCCTTCCGCCACCTGCCACATCTGCATTTACTTTTCTGTTTCCCAGTGCACTTGTGGCGGCATTTGTCCTTAGTCTTCCTCTGTCACCACTCTGTACTGTCTGTTCCACGTTTACCTGTTTATCCACAGCCTAACAGCAATTGAAACTTGGATTATCTGTTTTCTGATTTCTAGTTAGCCATGCTCAGTGAGGATCCATTCTCACTTCAACAATTTAAAACCTAGCATTGGGAAAAGAAACAGTTCATGCAAACATTTCTCTTTAGTTCGTGAGGCAGTCTCAAAGAGAATCAAAGAGTTGGCACAGTGCAGTACCAAAGATGCTGGAAACCACTACTACCAAAAGCACATGAGCATGTATACACTCAGATCCATTTGCATCAAAGGGAGAAAAAAATATAAGCCCTCAAATGGGACAATATAGGAAAGAGAATGAAGGTTAGGTTCAATACAAGAGGGGGTGGTTAGAGGAGAAGAAAAAAGTCTAAGGAACATGTGGTCTGTAGTGAGGTGTGTTTTGTAATGATGTGCATTTCAGCATCCTAGTGCCAAATTAAATGCATTTAATCAGTAGCTGGACCATTTAGTGAATAATGCTAGAAGCTGTTTCGTACTCTTATCTGCCCCAAAGTCATAAATCCTTACTTCCCAATTCCTATTTCCTCTGTGCCTCACTAGAGGCTGTGTTTGGCTTTCTATTTCTTCATTAAGAAATTAGCCATAGGTTCATGATCTTTCCCATTGTCATCAACTTGATAACAACATCTCTTAGAAAACCACCTATACATTACAATGTTTCTTTAAACCCTCACTACTTGTAGCCAAGAATTCTGTAAATTTACCTGCAGGGGTTGATGCAGGAAATTACAAAATTGCTTTTAATAAGAGATTTGGGCTTTTTGGGGGTGGATGGATGAGGGAAGTGGAATTCTTTGCCAAGTTTAGCGAATCAAAAATTCGTTGAGTTTTACTGTATGTGTAAGACTGTGCTGGGGGTGGAAAATATAAAAGAAGGGGGAGAGTGGTTCTTGTCATTTAAGGATCTTGAAATCAAGGTGGAAAAATAACATTTGAAAAAAACAAAACCATCTGTTTCAATTATAAGCTCATATAAAACAGGCAACATAATGTGATATGTACTATGTAAGGAAACCATCATGATTTATTTTGTTTATTCATTCCTTCACTGGCTTCTACTTTGTATACCCTCTACATTTTAAGCTTTTCTTTGTTCTTGATTTTTACTGCTCCTGAGTGCCTTCATCTATTTCCATTACTTGCATGCTTGTGTTCCCAAATCTCTCTCTTGTCATCCTGCCTTCAAAAGTCCAGATTTTTATCTTCAACTGAGAAGCATTAAGTCTGGAAGGGAAATTAAAACCGTTATTCTGCTTCCCATCTAAAGCAAACTTTCCATTAGCATCCTACTATCAGAGCCACCTAGACAGACTAAACAGTTCAAATAGTTTTTTAACTGAATGCCAAATTAAGCTATCTTGATCTGAAGTAGTAAAATAGGTAATTATCTATTTTCATATCTATATCTCCTCATTCTTATTTAGCCTTTCCTAATGTACACACATGCCCTTGCCTCTGACCCTTCCCTCCCATGGGCAACCATAGTGGTTTCTATTTTTGGTACCCTCATTGCTATGTAAGTACTAAAATTTTGTTTGTTATGTTCCAGCCACTAACCTCCTTAAAGACCATCATTCACACTCTTAAGACCAACCACACTCTTCCTGATCACTAATTTAATGCCAAATATTTGAGCTTGTTTTCACAGCAGCACCCACTTCAAGGTACCAATTTCTCTATTTATCTGGGTAACTGTAGCTGATGAAATAAACCTCAGAATTTAGAGGCTTAAAATAAATATTTTTCTCTCAGCAGTCTTATGATGATATAAGACTTGATGGGAGCATGACTTTTCTTTAAGTGGTGATTTATGGACCCAGCTCCTTCTGTCGTGTGATTTTGCGTTTGTTAGACCTTTCAAGTCTTCTGTGTCCATTTAGCAGATGGAAAAAAAGAATGAAAACTATACGCTGCTTCTTAACTTCCTTCTCTCAGAAATGATACACATTATTTCAGGTCACATTCTAATGCTGAGAGCTAATCACCTGGCCCTACCTTGATATAGGTGGTGCTCGGGAAGGGCTCCCTAGTTCAGCCGCTGCTTCCTAATGACAACTTTATACTATGCAAGGGAAGGCACAAATTTTGGTGAATAATTCGCCCTTTCTGAAACAAAATTAGATAAAGGCAATTATTCTCATAGAATCATCCAAGGAGCTTCTAAAAAGAACATCAATGCATGAGTCCTACTCCCAGATGATCTGATTTAATTAGTCTAGGGTAGTTACAGTGTATATAATTTTTTAAGTTTCCAGGTATTTCTAATATGCAACCGAGGTTGAGAACCACAAGATTATGAATTTTCAAGGTGAGTGGAGTAGATGATGTGGAGATAAAAGAATAATGGGCTCCTTTGATGGACCATGAGGTCAAGACTATGCATAGAGGCAGAGTAATGAGGAAGCTAAATAAATAAGCAAATAAGCATCTATATGTGTCTGTGTGTATGTGGGGGGTAACTATAGTATCATAGGAAAGAACATGGAACTTGGAGGCAGAAGACCTGTGTTTGAGTCCCAGTTCTACCATTTTTCAGTTGCATAATTTTTAATTGGTTCTTTTTTGTAAGTGCCTTTCCTTCTTTCATGTATACAATAATCTTCACTTATTTGAGTATATTAATTTTACTTCGTTGAAAGTTATATTTTGAATTATCTATGATCCCTGACCCCTCCCTACCTTTTACTGAGTTTGTACTCTTTCATGGAGTTAATGCTCTTACAACTTTTGGTAATTCTTTTCTTGATTATGCATTCCTCACTGCAGCTCAGGTTGCCGGAAAGACTATGGTCTCTGCTTATACAGCACATCTTTTGGGTAGTCTAGAAACATCTGCTAAGGTTTGGTTGGAGTCATTGATAGTGAGAATAAGGAATGAACATTATGTCCTGTCAGATGGGGAACTTGGGAGTTCGTTTTCTGAGCTTGGGTGCTCCCCAATCTTCCTGACTTTACCAGTTACCAGGGGCGTTGTCCTATGGATTACCGCAAGCTTTACTCCTTCCTAAAGACAGGCATCCTTTTCTCTTGTGCCTAGCCTGGAAGGTGGCAGTATGTGCCTGGATCCTTGCACTAGGCCTCTTGGTTACGTCTGGACTCCTGCTCCCACCTCTCACCACTTCATTACATGGAACACAATTTTCTCACACACGGTTTATGGTCCTCCAAAAGTTGACCTTCCTTTTTGAGGATGGCTATATTTTCTTCTTTTAAAAGTATATATATTTTTTATGTTATTTATATGGTTGATGTAAGATGAGAATACGCTATCTTCCCTCTCCATTTATCTTGATATCAGAAGTCCCAGCTGTGTGATCTTGGGTGAGTCTCTAAATCTGAGTCTCATTTTCTCCAAAATAGGGATAATAATACAGATTGTTAAGAAGATTAAATTAAATAATGTACAACATTTTGTGAACTATTATGTTTTATATTATTAATAGGAAGGATTAAAGGACTAGAGAGCATCAAAGATGAAGAGAAGAGTGGGGGAGTAAGATAAATGAAAGAATAGGAGTTTGTGGTTGAAGGAGGGATTATAGAGGTCAAGATTTACAACTTTAGGTATTTACAATGTGTGGGCCAATATATACAGTCAGGCGCTGGCACTTCATTTTCAATGCTCTAAGCTGATTTCTCTTATTATATGATGTGGAGACTAACCCTTTTATTCATACTCTAAATCAGAAGGCACTTTTTTTTCCGAGTTATAATTATACTATGTTTGTAGATTCTCAATTTGACGACATCTCTAAAACAGGAGAGGGGCATTTCAATAAATTCTAAAGGTATCAAGGCAATAAGAAGATCAATTGTGGTCGAAAATCCAAGTCTAATATTTTATGGAAAAGTTAATAAAGTTTAAAGAAACAGATAAGAGAAATCTGAAAAGGAAAGATGGATAAGTAAAAGGATATTGAATATATTAGTGGCAAGCATTTGTATAATCTTTTCTCTCTTTCTGAATGAGGAAAATAATAAATATAGTTATAAAACATGAGTGATAATGATGGTAGATTTATTTTTAAATCTTATTTTAAAAATACGATCATATTGGGATGATTTCAAGTTGATTGAGAGCAGTTGTGTGGTTTCAATTACCACTGAAAAGAAACTGGATAGCCATGGGAATCTACCATTTCACTAATAGCATTTTGACAAAATATGATACAGATGACTGGTATTTAATGCCATTCTGAAATTAAGAGAATAAATTGTATTAAGCAGCCAAGTAGCTCTTCTATTCCCCCTTTTTATATGTAATATCTTTTGTCTGTCATCTAACAAAGTATATGCCTTCATAGCAACCTTATTGTCTGTAGACTGGGCCTCAGTTCTCTGTCTTTTGCTGTTTGATCTCTGTGTCCTCTTACAAGAATGACAAGGAAAGACCCTAAGTGGATTTATCTGGTATTATAAATTGACATAAGTAATGGGGCTTGTCAGTACATATATGAGGGAAAAAAAGGTAAAAATTTCATTCTTTACAAAGACTTTTTTGATAAGGCTTTTTTTGTATAAGACATGTAAAGAAAAATCTTTGTTGCAGAAATGTATGAGGGCTCCACAGCAACTGAAAACAAGAGGCATTTGATCATATAATTAAGTACCACTATTTTCTATTTTCATTTAAGTATTTAAGACTAGCTTATTTTTATTCAGTGTATTACAGATATTTTAACAAATGAAATAAAATTAAATGCAATGTGGAAAATCAATTATCCATGAATTAATTTTAAGCTATATTTGTACTCTCATTAGCATAATCTCCTTTTTGTCTAATCTTAATGGGAAAAATTGTGTTTCATATATTAAACAATAGGATGTCTCGTAGATAAACATTTACCCCCTTTTAATTCAAGTACTTTGTTAGTTCCTTTAATGTGACTATGAAATTTTGTCATTTATTCATTTGTTCATTCATCTCAAATACTTATCTACCTACAAATATTTACCTACTCCATAACCAAAAATTTAAATAATCATTCTCCAATTTCTTTTTGCAGATTTATGTTGTCATGAACTTGAAATTAAGTCCTTATATATTTTATATGTTAGAAAAATGACTCTTGTTCTTTAGGTTGCTGTAGTACTTCAGTGATCAATGAGAGGATGAAGAGAGATACTCAGCAAGACTGATAATTTTTGATGAGTTTTAGCACACAAATTGGTTCTTAAAACCAGAATTACTTTGAGGTTATCATTTAGAAATGCTTACCATAGATAATATTTATTGATTGATTTTTATAAACACTTGATACAAATACTCTGTTTTGTTGACACAGACTCCAAATATATATACACAATACCCATTTTATATTACCTAGAGATGATTTGCTGGCTTAAAAAAAAAATTTCAAATACAAATAAAAGTAGCGAGTTAAAGAAAAATGTTTGATAATGACTATAAAGGTATTAAAATATCTAATATAGGAGTTTTATCTTAAATGAGTTTTCATAAAATCTCTCCCAAGGTAAGGAATGTTTTATTGAATTGCAAAGACTTCTGGTCTTTAATAAGCGTCTTTTATTTTTACAGTCATCATGATATATGCTTTAACATCAATCATATACTCCATAGCTTGACAGAGTTGCCTTCTTATCAGGCAATTATCATTCTTGCTTAAATAGCTGGAATATATGAATTTAGCCTAATTAGGATATAATTAAGCTAAACCTGATTTGAGTTGACAAAGAGTCCTGCAGGTATTCCAAAGAGGAAATTAGTTTTCAAGGATTCAACGTATTTTTTGTTAGTTCACAACAATATACAAAGTTACACTTTTAAAAAGCATAATACACAAAAAGCTTCAAAATAAAAGTAGACACATGGGACATTTATTTTCTCTTTACCATATTAGGACATCTTTTTTCTAATATTTAGCACTTAATAGCACTAAAAAAAAAGTACTAAAGAAAAAAATCCGAGCATAAATGACTATGATAAATTCTATCATCTAATGAAATAAAGTTTATTAAAGATGACTGGTGTTGTCCTTTCGTCCAAATTTGCTCAACATCAAGTGTGTAGGGTGAAGAAGAATGTGGTCTGTGAGAGCCAATGTAAAAAAGCTATGAATAGTTTAATATCAACCAATAATTAATGCAGAGTACGTTAACTATGTAACATTTAGTGAATATTTACAGAGGACTTACATATGCCAGACACTGCTCTAGGTATTTGGAATTCAGCAAGAGACAGTTATATATTACACTTAGCCCATGGTAACACACAACAAATTATTTTATTTACTTCCCTATGGATTATCTAACAACAGGGAATTAGTTTGTGACTCAATACAAGAATTAACTTGGTGCTGGAGTTGTCTCTAGATATAATGAACTTCCTCCAGAAGTATGGAGTTTTCCATCCTTAGTAGAGCTGAAAGATTGATTAGACAGTCAATTCACTAGACTTAGAGCAGGGGTTCAGTCACCATATCGGTTATCGGACGAGATGCCCTTTTCAACCCTGATGTTGGGTGATTCTTTCACATTTAAAGGTTGTAGGGAGAGCACTGATCAAATTGCACAACAGCAATAAAAATACTTTCAGAAGCTTTCATTTATGCATTCAATGAACATTTACTTAGTACTTGCTATATGTCAGGCACTGTTCTAACTCTTAGGGATCTAGCTTTTATAATCAATATGGTAGTTTTTGGAATGTAAGCCTTTTGTTTGATTTCTCTAGTTTCAAAGAACCACATTCTGCCATAAAAATATACCCAATTATAGAATCTAAGAAAAATCAAGGCAGGGGCTGGCCCAGTGGCATAGTGGTTAAGTTCACGTGTTCCGCTTTGGCAGCCTGGGGTTCGCGGGTTCAGATCCTGAGCCTGGACCTACACACCACACATCAAGCCGTGCTGTGGCAGCATCCCACATACAAAATAGAGGAAAATTGGCACAGAAGTTAGCTCAGGGCCAAGTATAAGTAACAGCAGTATCCCTTTTTACTGAAGAGGAAACTGAGGCATGGAAAGACTAACTTGCCTGAGGTTAAGCAGCTGTTAAAAGACAATACAAAAAGGCTATTAGAAAAGCCGTATATTGTGCTTATTTTCAATTTGGTATTATTAGCTGTGTACCATATAACCTTTCCAGATAAGAGACTCTGCATGCCTGGCGCACTGATTCTCATTTGCGTATAATTTTTCAATTTTGAGACATGACAAAAGGAAGTGGTTACAGTGAGATGGAAGAAGTTATGGTGGAAGTTCTTAAATGCGTCAACAACACTAATATGACCATTCTTTCTGATTTTCCTTCTTAAACTCCCCTTCCTCTACCTTCCTATTGAAATTAAGGTATTTTTTAGGATTTCATCTAGCTCCTCTACTCTGCTCTTCTTCATTACCACATAATCCCTGAGTGATCATATTATAGATATGGATTCTATCATTATTCTAAATTTTTATAAATCTCAACTCTACATTTCCAGTAAGACCACTTTGTTCCACTTCAATGTATCCAACAATCTAGGACAATTGAGATTTTGAATTGTATTTTTTTTTTTAATTTTTATTTATTTATTTTTCCCCCAAGGCCCCAGAAGATAGTTGTATGTCATAGCTGCACATCCTTCTAGTTGCTGTATGTGGGACGTGGCCTCAGCATGGCCAGAGAAGCGGTGCGTCAGTGCACGCCTGGGATCCGAACCTGGGCCGCCAGCAGCGGAGCGCACGCACTTAACCGCTAAGCCACGGGGCCGGTCCCAAGATTTTGAATTGTATTTTAAACTTGTTGTAATCATTTTCTTTTTATGTGTAAAATTAATTTTATAACTAGGAATGACATTTAGCTATCTCTCTAATTTTAAGAAACTCCATATAATCTTTATTGTATTTATTTAGTTAATTCCAGCTATCTCAGTGAAGTCTTAATAAGCTAATTATTACTAACATAAAATTAATCTCGTATGTCAACATAGATTGCCATTTAGGTGAATAGTAACAGTTTTCTACAGTTTTCTGACAAACATAGTTCCCTAAAAAACTTGAGATTAAAAAAATTTTAATCTCAAGTTTACGAAGCAGTTTTTGGATTTATTATATCAAACAATTTCAATATTACAGGAACTTTTTGCCATTTTTAGGAAACAGACCTAGATGCAAACTCAAATTGTGATGGGCACAAATAAGTATTGATTAGTATTTTATGACAACTTTTACGTAAACAGTCACCAAACCTCTCCTTTATCTAATTAAGGAGATGTAATGGTTTATTGTGAGACTTAATATTTTTAAAACATCCATGACAATAGAACTCCATTTGTTTGAGTTTCTCATTGAAATGCTAACTGAGATTTACAGCTTCTTACTCTTTTTAAGCTTTTTAGCCAGGGTGAATTAAATAATTTGTAGATGAGGCTTCTAATTATCTTTTTGCTCAATGAAGTCCAAGAGTAGAAATAATGAATACCACACACTTTATTCACTGGCTGTAAATGAAAACCAGAAATCAATAGGAAGGACTAAGTTATGAGTTGTTATACAACCCACATATACAATATTCATTCATTTTTTTCATTCAGTCATTTATTTGACAAACATTTAAAAAGTATATGCATGTGGCTAATGGGGATAGGATATGTTAAGATAAACAAGACATAATCCCTGTCAAGGAATTTAGGGTCATAACTGTATCTTCAATATTATGATCATGTTCACTAGAGTTTTCCATATCTAACAATAGGATCTTGACCCTGTAGTTAATGAAAAGTTCTTGTGATAAAATTTCTTAAAATGTAGGAAATAAATTACCTTGGATGACTAGACGACCTAGATGTATGCCATTTATGCAGAGTTTTCTTTGAAACTAAAATGTTATAACAGAGCTCCAGTTAATTTCACAAAGTTACTCTGAATAATAGTCATTACGAAGTATTATAAAGTGTGACATGATTACCTGTTTTTTTATTAATAGACCTTATTTTTAGAGCAGTTTTAGGTTTATATAAAAATTATGCAGAAGGTACAGAGAGTTCTCATATACCCCCTCTTCCCTACTGCCCACCCCTGCAGTTTACCCAATTATTAATATCTTCCATTAGTGTGGCACATTTGTTATAATCAGTGTACTGATAATGATACAGTATTAACTAAGGTCCATAGTTTACATTAAGGTTCACTCTTTGATTTGTACAGTTCCACAGGTTTTGACAAATGCGTAATGTCGTGTATCCACCATTACAGTGTCATAGATAATAGTTTCACTGCCCTACAAATCCTGTGTTCCAACTATTCAACTCTCCCTCTTGTCCTCCCTCCCTCTGAACCCTTGGCGATTACTGATCTTTTTACTGTATACTTTTGCCTTTTCCAGCATGTCATATAGTTGGAACTATACACTGTAGTCTTTTCAAATTAGTTTCTCTTACTTAGCAATATGCATTTAACACTCCTCTATATGTTTTCATGGCTTGATAGCTCGTTTCTTCTTATTCCTGAATGATATTCCATTTTATGGATGTACAACAGTTTATACATTCCTCTATTGGAGGACATCTTGATGGCTTCCAATTTTTAGTAATTATGAATAAAGCTTCTATAAACATTTGTATGCAGGTTTTTGTGTGGACATAAATTTTCAACTCATTTGGGTGCAATTGCTGAATCATATGTTTAACGTTGTAAGAAACTGCCAAATTGCTTTCCAAG
Organism: Ceratotherium simum simum; assembly: GCF_057802395.1. NCBI lineage: Eukaryota > Metazoa > Chordata > Mammalia > Perissodactyla > Rhinocerotidae > Ceratotherium > Ceratotherium simum. Next base: position 49,647,303 of record NC_141906.1, read on the forward strand.
GTTTGCTATAGCATTTTGCATTCCCACCAGCCATAAGTGGGAGTTCCTGTTGCTCCACATCCTTGCTAGTATTTGGTGTTGTCAGTGTTTTGGATTTTAGCCATTCTAATCAGTGAGTAGTGATCTCATTGTTGTTTTAATTTTCAATTCCCTAATGATATTTGATATTGAGCATCTTTTCATATGCTTATTTGCCATTTATATATTTTCTTTGGTGAAGTGTCTGTTTAGATCTTTTGCACACTTTTTAATTGGGTTATTTGTGTTTTTATTGTTGGATTTTAAGAGTTCTTAGTATATTTTGAATACAAGTCTTCTATCAGATATATCTTTTGCAAATATTTTCTCCTAGTTTGTGTCTTTTCGTTTCTTACCAGTGTCTTTTGCAGAGAAGAAGTTTTTAATTTTAATGAAGTCTAACTTACCAATGTTTTATTTCTTAAATTGTACTTCTGGTGTTTTATCCAAAAAAGTCATCATCAAACCCAAGGTCACCTGGATTTTCTACTATATTATTTTCTAGAAGATTTATAGTTTTGCATTTTACATTTAGGTCTATAAAACATTTTGAGTTAATTTTTTTAAAGATCCTTTAGACCGTCTACATTTTTATTTATTTTTTTTAAATTTTTTTTTTGAGGAAGATTGGCCCTGCACTAACATCTGTTGCCAATCTTCCTCTTTTTTCTCCCCAAAGCCCCAGTATATAGTTGTATATCATAGTTGTAGAGTTGTAGCTCTTCTATGTGGGATGCCACGTCAGCATGGCCTGATGAGTGGTGAGTAGGTCCGAACCCAGGATCCGAACCGGCGAACCCCAGGCCACTGAAGTGGAACGCTCGCTGGAACTTAACTACTATGCTACTGGGCCAGCCCCTGAGTTAGTTTTTGTGTAGGGTGTAAGATCTGTGTCTAGGTTCATTTTTTTGCATGTGGATGTCCAGTAGTTCCAGCATCATTTGTTGAAAAGACTATCCTGTTTCCATTGAATCGCTTTTGCTCTTTTGTCAAAGATCAGTTGACTATGTGCGGGTCTATTTCTGGGCTCTATTCATTTCCACTAACCTACTTATCTATTCTTTTGCCAACACCACACTCTTTTGATTACAACAGCTTTGTAGTAAGTCAGATGGTGTTAGTTCTCTGTTCTTCTGCCTCAGTACTCTGCTGGCCATTCTGAGTCTTTTGCCTCTCCCTATAAGCTGTAGCATCAGTTTGTCAATATCCACAAAATAACTTGCTGGGATATTGATTGAATCTTGTTGACTTTATAGATCAAGTTGGGAAGAACTGACATCTTGATGATATTGAGTCTTTCTATCCTTGAACATGGAATATCTCTCCATTTATTTAGATCTTTTTTGATTTCTTGCATCACAGTTTTATAGTTTTCCTCATATAGATCTTGTACTTGTTTTGTTAGGTTTATACCTAAGTATTTCATTTTGTTATTGGTGGTGCTAATGTAAATGGTGTTGCGTTTCTAATTTCAAACTCCAGTTATTCATTGCTGGTATATAGGAAAACAATTGATTTTTGTGTATTAACTTTGTATCCTGCAACCTTCTAGAATCATGTATTAGGTCCAATATTCTTTTGGATTTTTGTACATAAACTATAATGTCATCTTAACAAAGGTAGTTTTATTTTTTCCTACTCAGTCTGTATGCTTTTATTTCCTTTTCTTGTTTTGTTGAGTTAGTTAGGACTTCCAATATGGTGTTGAATAGGAGTGGGTGAGAGGGGACATAGTTACTTTTTAAAAAGAAAACATTTTATTATTTCATGAATTTGATAGTGGAATTAGGCAGTTGAATTCCACGTTAGATAAGATGTACAAATCTGATCAACAGGCAGCCAAACCACTTGTAAAAAAAATTTGCAGAGAAAGCCAATTTAAATTCACCCTGCAAACAGTGATTTCTGGCTGATGTAATAAATCAACATGAGACTTTCTCTTTTACTTTAGTCAGTATCCATGAAGCACATAAATCAATTGAATAGGAGACCCCTCCTATATCAAGTACAAGGCATCCAGGCGAATAAAAAAAATCCATACACACACACTCCACACTAGGCAACATATAAACATGTAAAATGTTTTCCTATTTTCTAATTCAGTTCAATAATAACAACTAATTTTAAAAATCAAACATTTAGTGAATATTAGGGAGAGAAATAGAAGAAGAAAGAGAGACAAAGGAAAGGGAAAATAAGAAATATATATATATTTTAAATTATTTTATTGAGGTCATATTGGCTTACAACATTGTTTAAATTTCAGATGTACATCATTATATTTCCGTTTCTGTATAGACTGCATTGTGTTTACCACCAAGAGTCCCGTTTTTATCCATCACCGTACATAAGTGCCCGTTTACCCCTTTCACCCTTCCTCCACCCCCGTCTTCTCTGGTAACCACGAATCTATTCTCCTTTTCTGTGTGTGTTTATCTTCCACATATGGGTGAAATCATGTGGTATTTGTGTTTCTCTGTCTGACTTATTTTGCTCAGCATAATACCTTCAAGGTCCATCCATGTTGCTGCAAATGGCACAATTTTGTCTTTTTTTATGGCTGTATTCCATTGTTTATATATGTAGCACATCTTCTTTATCCATTCATTCATTGATGGGCACTTGGATTGCTTCCACGTCTTGGCTATTGTGCATAATGCTTCGATGAACATAGGGGTGCATATATCTTTTTGAATTATTGATTTCGTGTTCTTTGGATAAATACCCAGAAGTGGAATAGCTGGATCATATGGTATTTCTATTTTTAATTTTTTAAGAAATCTCCATACTGTTTTCCATAGTGGCTGCACCAGTTTGCCTCATTCCACCAGCAGTGTATGAGGGTTCTCTTTTCTCTACATCCTCTCCAACACTTGTTATTTCTTGTCTTGTTAATTATAGCCATTCTGATGGGTGTGAGGTGACATCTCATTGTAGCTTTGATTTGCAAAAAGAAATATTTTTTGAGCATGGTTATGCACTATCTGATACCACTGTTGTATTAAGGTTTTTTTTAATGGAAAAATAAGAGATGAAGAATAGGAACAGAAAGGATGGCATACCAACAATCTCACAAGACAAATGCTGACACATTTATTTGATACTGGGGTTGCAATTGTGAACTAGGCACAATTTAATGGGAGAGATAATCATAATGATACACAGAATCACCACATGAGATTAATATGGAGCAACAGAGCAACAAAGGGAAAGAGTAATAAACACCTGGAAGATAAAACACAAATACACACACACACACACACACGCACACACACACACACACACCTTGAAGCTCCATATGAAAGACAAATGCATACAGCCAGCAGAGAGACAAAGACGTAACTCATACTCCATTGACACATTTTAAAGTGGAAATCACTGTTACGGTTTTGTTATTTAGATGATTTTTGACTCTAACTTCATTTGGAAGCATAGATGATTTTAAAATCTTAATTTTTGATGAAGACAGAACAAGTTAAGCCCTCTGGAGAATGTTGAAACAGTTAAAAAAAAAAAAGACGTTTTAAATGGAGTAACATCCCCATCTTGTGGTGTTTCAGAATATTGGCTTTGCTTTTTTTTTTTTTTTTTTTTAAATTTTTTGTTTATTGCAGTAACATTGGTTTATAACATTGTAAAAATTTCAGGTGTACATCATTGTACTTCTATTTCTGCATAGATTACATTATGTTCACCACCAAAATACTAATTACAACCCTTCACCACACACATGTACCGAATTATCCCTTTCACCATCCTCCCTCCCCCCTTCCCCTCTGCTAACCACCAATCCAATCTCTGTCCCTATGTGTTTGTTTATTGTTGTTATTATCTACTACTTAATGAAGGAAATCATACGGTATTTGACCTTCTCCCTCTGACTTATTTCACTTTGCATTATACCCTCAATGTCCATCCATGTTGTCACAAATGGCTGGATTTCATCGTTTCTTATGGCTGAGTAGTATTCCATTGTGTATATATACCACAGCTTCTTTAACCATTCGTCCCTTGATGGGCACTTAGGTTGCTTCCAAGTCTTGGCTATTGTGAATAACGCTGCAATGAACACAGGGGTGCATGTACCTTTGCAAATTGGTGTTTTCAAGTTCTTTGGATAAGTACCCAGCAGTGGAATAGCTGGATCATATGGTAGTTCTATCCTTGATTTTTTGAAGAATCTCCATACTGTTTTCCATAGTGGCTGGACCAGTTTGCACTCCCACCAGCAGTGTATGAGAGTTCCCTTCTCTCCACATCCTCTCCAACACATGTTGTTTCCTGTCTTGTTAATTATAGCCATTCTGACGGGCGTGAGGTGATATCTCATTGTAGTTTTGATTTGCATTTCCCTGATAGTTAGTGATTTTGAACATCTTTTCATGTGTCTGTTGGCCATCTGTATATCTTCTTTGGAGAAATGTCTGTTCAGGTCTTTTGCCCATTTTTTAATTGGGTTGTTAGTTTTGTTGTTGTTGAGATGCATGAGTTCTTTATATATTTTGGAGATTAAGCCCTTATCAGATGTATGGTTTGCAAATATCTTCTCCCAATTGTTAGGTTGTCTTTTCGTTTTGTTGATGGTTTCCTTTGCTGTGCAGAAGCTTTTTAGTTTGATGTAGTCCCATTTGTTTATTTTTTCTATTGTTTCTCTTGCCCGGTCAGATGTGGTGTTTGAAAAGATGTTGCTAAGACCGATGTCGAAGAGCGTACTGCCTATGTTTTCTTCTAGAAGTTTCATAGTTTCAGGTCTTACATTCAAGTCTTTAATCCATTTGGAGTTAATTTTTGTGTATGGTGTAAGGTAAGGGTCTACTTTCATTTTTTTGCATGTGGCTATCCAGTTTTCCCAACACCATTTGTTGAAGAGACTTTCTTTTCCCCATTGTATGTTCTTGGCTCTTTTGTCAAAGATTAGCTGTCCATAGACGTGTGGGTTTATTTCTGGACTTTCGATTCTATTCCACTGATCTGTGTGTCTGTTTTTGTGCCAGTACCATGCTGTTTTGGTTACTATAGCTTTGTAGTATATTTTGAAATCAGGGAGTGTGATACCTCCAGCTTTGTTCTTTTTTCTCAGGATTCCTTTAGCTATTCGGGGTCTTTTGTTGTTCCATATAAATTTTAGGATTCTTTGTTCTATTTCTGTGAAAAATGTTGTTGGAACTTTGATAGGGATTGCATTGAATCTATAGACAGCTTTAGGAAGTATGTTTAGGAAGTAATTAACTATGTTAATTCTTACAATCCAAGAGCACAGAATATCTTTCCATTTCTTTGTGTCTTCTTCAATTTCTTTCAGAAATGTTTTATAGTTTTCGGTGTACAGATCTTTCACCTCTTTGGTCAAGTTTATTCCTAGGTATTTTATTCTTTTTGTTGCAATTGTAAATGGGATGGTATTCTTAATTTCTCTTTCTGCTACTTCGTTGTTAGTGTACAGAAATGCAACTGATTTTTGTATGTTGATTTTGTATCCTGCAACTTTACCATATTCGTTTATTAGTTCTAAAAGTTTTCTGGTGGATTCTTTAGGGTTTTCTATATATAAAATCATGTCATCTGCAAATAGTGACAGTTTCACTTCTTCCTTTCCAATTTGGATCCCTTTTATTTCTTTCTCTTGCCTGATTGCTCTGGGTAGGACTTCCAGTACTATGTTAAATAGGAGTGGTGACAGTGGGCATCCTTGTCTGGAAGATATAAAAAAGAACCAATCAGAAATGAAGAATACAATACTGGAAATGAAAAATTCATTAGAGGGACTCAAAAGCAGAGTAGAGGATACAGAAAAACGGATCTGTGAGCTGGAAGAAAGACTAGAAGAAATTACCCAAGGTGAACAGGTAAAAGAGAAAAGAATTAAAAAGAGTGAGGACAGTCTAAGGGACCTCTGGGACAACATCAAGCGCACTAACATCCGTGTTATAGGTGTCCCGGAAGGAGAAGAGCGAGACAAGGGGGCAGAGAATCTATTTCAAGAAATAACAGATGAAAACTTCCCTAACCTAAGGAAGGAAACAGACATCCAGGTACAGGAAGCACAGAGAGCCCCAAACAAGATAAACCCAAAGAGGCCCACACCAAGACACATCATAATCAAAATGTCCAGAATTAAAGATAAAGAGAGAATCCTAAAAGCCGCAAGAGAATGTCAAGTTACATACAAAGGAAAACCCATAAGGCTATCAGCTGACTTCTCAGCAGAAACCTTACAGGCTAGAAGAGAATGACACGATATATTTAAAGTGCTAAAAGGAAAAAACTTACAGCCAAGAATACTCTACCCAGCAAGGTTATCATTCAAAATGGAAGGAGAGATCAAAATTTTCCCAGATAAGCAAAAATTAAAGGAGTTTGTCACCAAGAAACCAGTGCTACAAGAAATGTTAAAGGGACTGATTTAAGGGGAAAAGAGAAGACCACAAATAGGAAAAATTATCTATTTCCACGATTAGAACGTAATGGATACAAATGCACAAAAAAGAGGTTAGATATGATATTAAAAACATAAAAGGAGGGAGGAGGGGAGTTAAAGAGTACAGCTTTCAGACAGAGGTCAAACTAAAGTGACCATCAATTCTGTATAGAAGAAGTAAGGAACAGAGAAGGAATACTAAAACACTGAGAAAAAAAAAAAAAGTTAAAAAATGGCAGTAAGTACATACTTATCAATAGCTACTTTAAATGTCAATGGACTAAATGCTCCAATTAAAAGGCATAGGGTGGCTGACTGGATAAAAAAACAAGACCCATATATATGCTGCATACAAGAGACACACTTCAGACCTAAGGACACTCACAAACTGAAAGTGAAGGGATGGAAAAAGATACTCCATGCAAATGGCAATGAAAAGAAAGCTGGGGTAGCAGTACTCATATCAGACAAAATAGACTTTAAAACAAAAACTGTAAAAAGAGACAAAGAAGGGCATTACATAATGATCAAGGGAACAATCCAACAAGAGGATGTAACACTTGTAAATATCTACGCACCCAGTGTAGGTGCACCTAAATATATAAAGCAATTATTAACAGACATAAAAACGGAAATAGACAGTAACACAATAATAGTAGGGGACTTTAACACTCCACTTACACCAACGGATAGATCATCCAAACAGAAGATCAATAAGGAAACATTGGCCTTAAACAACACACTAGAACAGATGGACCTAGTAGATACATACAGAGCATTCCATCCAAAAACCGAAGAATACACGTTCTTTTCAAATGCACATGGAACATTCTCCAGGATTGATCACATATTAGGCCACAAAACAAGTCTCCATAAATTTAAGAAGATTGAAATAATACCAAGCACCTTTTCTGACCACAACGGTATGAAACTAGAAATCAACTATAGGAAGAAAATCAGAAAGGCCACAAATACGTGGAGATTAAACAAAATGCTACTGAACAACAACTGGGTTAACGAAGAAATCAACGAAGAAATCAAAAAATACCTGGAGACAAATGAAAATGAAAATACGACATGCCAGAATTTATGGGATACAGCAAAAGCGGTTCTAAGAGGGAAGTTTATAGCGATACAGGCCTATCTCAACAAACAAGAAAAATCTCAAATAAACAATCTAACAATGCACCTAAAGGAACTGGAAAAAGAAGAACAAACAAAGCCCAAAATCAGTAGAAGAAGGGAAATAATAAAAATCAGAGCAGAAATAAATGAAATAGAGACCAAAAAAAAATAGAAAAAATTAATAAAACCAAGAGCTGGTTCTTTGAAAAGATCAACAAAATTGACAAACCTTTAGCTAGACTCACCAAGAAAAAAGAGAGAAGGCACAAATAAGTAAAATCAGAAATGAAAGAGGAGAGGTTACAACAGACACCTCAGAAATACAAAAGATTATAAGAGAATACTATGAAAAGCTATATGCCAACCAATTTGACAATCTGGAAGAAATGGATAAATTCTTAGAATCATACAACCTTCCAAAACTGGATCAAGAAGAAGTAGAGAATTTGAATAGACCAATCACCAGTGAGGAGATCGAAACAGTAATCAAAAACCTCCCCAAAAATAAAAGTCCAGGACCAGACGGCTTCCCTGGTGAATTCTACCAAACATTCAAAGAAGACTTAATACCTATCCTTCTCAAACTCTTCCAAAAAATTGAGGAGGGGGGGAAGCTCCCTAACTCATTCTACGAAGCCAACATTACCCTGATACCAAAACCAGACAAGGACAACACAAAAACAAAGAAAATTACAGGCCAATATCACTGATGAACATCGATGCGAAAATCCTCAACAAAATACTAGCAAATCGCATACAACAATACGTTAAAAAGATTATACACCATGATCAAGTGGGATTTATTCCAGGTATGCAGGGATGGTTTAACATTCACAAATCAATCAACGTAATACACCACATTAATAAAATGAAGAACAAAAATCACATGATCATCTCAATAGATGCAGAGAAAGCATTTGACAAGATACAGCATCCATTTATGATAAAAACTCTGAATAAAATGGGTATAGAAGGAAAGTACCTCAACATAATAAAGACCATATATGAGAAACCAACAGCTAATATCATCCTCAATGGTGAAAAACTGAAAGCTATCCCTCTAAGAACTGGCTTTGCTTTTTAATGGCGCTTTGAGTTTACATAGTTCTAGGTAAAATATAGCTAACTTGATTATTCCTTGGAACAGGGGAGAGTAATCACACAGAAAATTGAATCTACAGTTTCTCAAATCATTAAATTTTTTATCAAAGCTAAACTACTTTAATGAAAGAGTTACATTAGTAAGCAGTAGGTGCTGATTATTTAAAGGTTGGCTGCTCAGTGTTCGCCTTAACTTTACTAGACTCAGAGCAAGAACTAAGAGGTGATCCACATTTATATCTACCTTTTCTTGAATTTACTGGCTAGAGGTTTCATTTTTTTTTTTATTACAAGCACTTGTTATTTTCTTGAACTCTATGGTACAACAAAAAGTGAGGACCTCTACCACCACCAACAATGCTTACTTTGCTGCAAACCCTTCCCTCAGACTGGGACCCTTCTGGCTATCGATAATATAGGATAATATATATAATATTTAGGTGGTGGACTTAATGCTTTTTCTTTTTGCATAGATATATTTTCTAAATTTTTTATAATACACATTTATTAATTTTGTAATAAAAAACGAAGTTATTTTTAAAAAGTGTTCTTGTAAGAAACTCATAAAATTGGATAAGAGTGATTCAGGGTTAAGAATTCTAGTGTATATATAACAGCGTTTCTGAGCTAAGCCCAACAGAAGAGTGAAAATGCTTGGCGGAAAGACTCAGTTACCAGTTACTGAGAGAAAAGGCATTGATTTCTGGAGCAAGTTTGGAAAGGCAGGCAGAAGTCAATTTCTTCTCTCATTGTCTGCAAGCTAAACTCTTACTCGAGGCTCTGCTTAGGAAAAGCTTTGGGGAAGAAGAGCATATCATGCCTTAAGCTTCAGCAGAAGTGGAGTTTGTTCTACGATCTTTAAAATATTGTAGGGAATAACAGTAGCTGAAAAAGAACTGTCATGTCAGAACTGCAAACCATTTATCTCTTGCAAGAGGCTCTGATCAGGGCGCAAGTTTGCTGCAGAATCTTCCTTCTTCTGGGAAAGCCACCTTGTATGTATACAAATATAAAAAAGAGAACATTGTGAGAAAATAGAAATGTTTGAAAAATGGCAAATAAACTATGCTAAGGATTAAATTGCTTTTTAGGATAATGCAAAAAGTTGTCTTTATGTTGCTGGCAGAGTTCTCTCTCTGTATATAATGTTTCCTTTGGAAAGATATTTCTTCCCCAAATGTATATTTAAATTGCAATGTGCCTTCATTGTGTAAGTACCTGTGGGTGAGTGTGGGTGTAGATGTGCTTAGTTTTCTTGATTCATTTATTTATTTATTTGTATGTTTGTTTACATTTGAGTGGTATTTTAGAGAGGTCAGGAATTTAGACCAAAAATACTGCAGGGTTGAAATGAAGTCGGCGAAGAAGGACCATAAAACAGGACTAAACTGGTTTGCAGATGCTCAACCTTGACTAAACTATTGAAATACTATACATGATGGAGAAATGGAAAGCACTATCCTTTTTACTGTTTGGGAAAGTGATGTTTAAGGAAAGAATCTTTTGCTTCCGTGTGCATATTGCTTGAGCTGCAGTTGGACGTATCTGTGATGAGATTGTCCCATTGGGGTCATAGCTGGACACACTATTATGGATACCAAGTGGACTTTTTCCTGAAGGAGGTGGATTTTCATGCTGCCAGTTCTCTGGAATAGAAAATGAGGATGAGGAGGCAGGCTTCAGGGTTGGTTAGAAAAGGAACTCCTTCCTTTCTGAGTGTCCTCCTCAATCTACCTAGATATTCTTGTGGGCACTTCCAATGGTGGTAGGAAGTTTTCTCTGCTACAAGGAGGCAGGCTAGGAGCTACACGTGGAGGCAGCTGCCAAAAGCCCCATGAGAATGATACAGAAGTCTGGATTCAGACAGCTGCCATATAAAGTAGTCTAAGGTAAGGTTATTGATTTTTTTTTAAATGTCTTAATTCCCTTCACTTATTCCTGTCTTCAGTAAAGTTCAGATGCAGAACGTGGTTTGGGTCGTGATAAACGGAATTAGTCAAAATCTGTATCCATGCTTATAAAAAATTGGAGAGAGCAGTAATTCTACTTGAGTCTCTCCTCCAGAAAATCTGATTTAATTGGCCTGGAGTACCAGCATTTTTTAAAGCACCTCGGGTGATTCTAAACTCCAGCCAAATTGAGAACTGCTGCTTTAGAGGCTAGTGTGTGAGAGGCGGCAGCAGCAGCAGCTCTGAGGTGATTCAGTCGTTACCTAATTGCTGGCAGCAGAGACATGAGTTCAGGGGATCATGGATATAGGGATAATTGCGATGCAGACTTAAGAAAGAGCAAAAGCCAGGCACTGAGAAGAGAGTATAAATGCTGTGCTTCGTGGTAGAGGGTATTTCAAGGAGAGGGGACCTGACATCTTGCTATTATGCAGGTAGGAGCTATAATGATCTTGACCTTTCAGGTTACCTAACAATTCCTAGGAAGAAGTGTCTTCAGAAAGAAATATTTAAATTCTGGGAGTCTGAAGTCAACATAATGTCAGAAATATTCATGACTATATTTGATAGCTATTAAAGATATTTCCCATAGTTTGATGTATGAATGAGTAAAAAAGATAAGAAAGTCTCCGAACCTTTGCAGATAAAAGGATAGTAAAGAGATATGATAGTGAAACATTATATGAGATAATGGACTGGAAAACAAATTGCTATAAAGGCTATCATTGGGACAGTTGATGAAATTTGCATATGGAAAGTAGATTGGATAATATTGTTGTATTAATGTTAAATTTCTTGATTTTGATAATTGCATTCTAGTTCTGAAAGAGAATGTCCTTATTCTTAGGAAAGACACATGAACATATTTGAGTAAGGGGGCATAATGTCTCCAACTTAAGCTCAAATGATTTAAGTAAATGCCATATACATATAAAAATATATAGAGAGAATGAAAAAGCAAATTGGGCAAAATGTGGCAAATGATGAATCTGGAAAATTGGTATACAGGAGTTCATTTTACTATTCTTGTAAATTTTCTGTAAGTTTGAAAGTATATTTTAAAAAAGTTTCCAAAACAAAAAAAAAGAATCAACATGAGAAGAGTCCAAAAGAAGAGAATTTGAGGCAAAGAAAACATACTTGAAGTGGGAAAGAGCTTGACATGTCGTAGGAACTGAGAGACACCCGCTTGGCTGGAGTGTGTTGACGAAGTTGTCAGACAGTGAGTGATGAGGAAGTCGATGAGGAAATAGAAGCAGGGGCTAGATCAGGAGTTCTCATAGGCCATAGTGAGGAGTTTGGACTTAATTCTAATGAGAAGTCACTGTAAAGATCTGAGCAGGGATGTAACAAGGTCCACTTACAGTTAATTCCAGGGAATAATTCTGATTCTGAATAACTCATTCACCATATCTACAGAAAGAAGGAAAACGAATAGCTAGGCTTCTTTGAGCCTTTTTCCAGGAGAAGAAGGACGGGGAAAAAGACCTCACTGGGACCCTTAGGACAGCCAAGAACAATAGCTGCCACTGCCCACACTTCGCCATGCCTTGGCTGCCCAGTATACCATAGATCCTGACCCCCCAGCAAACTTTCATTTCACTCTCACAGTTCTAGAATCATTCCAATCATATTACAAATGATCCCATATTAAACACCAAGAACAACAACAAAAGCCCACCCTTAAACCCTCTCTAAAGGGAGACAACCCATCCAATTTCTCTATTCTGTTCCAAATCCAGCATCTTTGGATGATATTTATTTCACTAGGTCAGGTTTGAATGTGGTTCCTTTTGACCCTGCAGTTGAAGGCCAGATGACAAATTTAATATTGTAAGGGAAATGGAAAGATGTTCGGCATCTTAGATACAGAGGCTCCTCCTCCCCCAGAAGGAGTGTCTGTGGCTGAACCCACAGTAACAAGATCTCCTTCCATCAGCAGCAGCCCACTACTCACAAGTTACCCCCGGCTCTGTTGGCATTTATAGTCAGACTGTTGGGTGCCTAAAGTCTTTCTATTTATACCCCTTCTCCCCACCTTATCATATTGCATTTTAAGACAGTAGAGAGTCAGGATCCCTCCCCTGTGGGACAGGGACCGGTGGTGTATCCAGGAGTATGCTGAACTGATTTTTGCAGACTTCTCTTTGTGATGACCAGAGAATGAGGACTATATGCCTCTTAATTTTTATCCTTGATTTGTATGTTTTCCCAGTAAATCCAGTTCCTTATATCCTTACACATGACATTGTGGAATTTGTCTTCACTCACGTTTAATTACAATAAAAAAAATTCCTATTTCATAGAAGGGAATGAATACAGTGAAGTCGCTGTCCTGTAATATGTGCTACATCTGCTAGATAGGTTTATCAAAGATCACCCTGCCCTGCTAGTGGGCTGATTTCCTCCAGGGTGCAGACTGATTTTTTCAGGTTCTGCTTGCCAGGAATATCTCCCTGGTCCATCGTCATCAATGGCTATTCCTAAGAGGGGCATAGATGAGGATTCCCCTTCTGAGTATAGAGACCTCAATATATTTTGTTTCCTAGCATACCATCCCTTTCTAATCACAGAACTTGACCTCTCTAAGGGAAACAGATTCCATGTGTTTTGGGTGTAACTCAGCTACAGAGATGGGCACTTGACCCTGAACCAGGGCTGTCAGGCTAATCCTCAGAACTCCTCTTCAGAGGTTTTGGAGAAGATGTTCTCATACAACTGGAGCTGTTAGGCTGGTAGGTTGTGAGGCTTGGGGTGCTGGGGACCACTGTGCCTGCTACATGGAGAGAGTCTGAGGGCCAGAGCTCTGATAATAGTATCTGTGCACTTCATCTAGCTGTGCCCCACACCAGTGTGACCTATGGATTTTTCAGCTGAGTGATCTAAAAATACCCCTTTATTGCTGAAGTGATATTCTGTCATTTGCATTCAAGAGTCCTGCCTAATTACATTGGGGCTTTACTGCTTTAGCTGAACAGTTTGTTGGCAAATTTATAGGAGACTGGGCATTGCGTTAGGAGTTGAGCAATCTAAGGACCTTGGCCAGGTTTGCGTTTTCCCTGGCAATTAAACTCCTTTAACATCCGATCACATTGCTGGTGGGTTAGATTCTGAGGAGCCGCATTAGCTTGTAACATATGCCGGAAATTTTACTGAGTCGTGATTCCAGAATCTGGACTCTGCCTTAGAAGTTTCTATCTCTTGGCAACAGGAGTCAGGCCTCTCCCATTGCTCTGGGCCTCAGTGAGTACTTTTGTTTTTGTCCCTGCCTTTAAAACCATGGACAGGAGGGGGAGACATACAGATTTCATTCAGCGAAAGCATTTATATTTTTTATTAAACATGAAAGGAGAGGATTTTTTTCTTTTACTATTTTAAAATTCCTATCAGTAAAAACTTTAAATAAAAAGTTTGAGTATATGAAATAATATTTCTTAGTATATCTACATTATTTTAGCTATATGTTCTGTGAAAGCTAAAATTTTATATTTGAAATGTTTATAATTTTCAAAAGCCCTTGATTCTGACTAAAATTCTATAATCAGACATTTTAATTCCTTTTACCTTTATGAACCATGATGCTATATTTTTATATAGCCTTTTTCCTTTGAGTTCTGAAGAGCCTTTTAAAATATTTCGTTTCTGGGTAGTTGCATGAATGAATTGTATATAGAAATATAAAGATTGTTAGTAATATGACAATTATTTTTTAAAGTTTAAATGGTATGAACTGCCTTCATTAGAAAGGAGGAAAAATGGGGCAATAGTCTAAATAAGAGGGATCAATTAGAGATAAACTATTTAGAGGTAAACTAATTTATTCACAGATGGTTTCACATTAGCTTAATTGTAACATATTTACTAAAACCATTTTTAAAATCATTTTCTTTGCTAGTTGATTTTGACTGAACTTTGTAGTGAAACTTTGCTCTTATGGTAACCACTTAGTAGCAACATAAGCAAGAAAGACACAGCTTGCTTTAAGAAATCCCTAAATACAGGTTATAAAATTCTGATGTATAATAAAAATGAAGGAAAGTAGGCAGGTGAAGGAAGGATTCTTTCGAAGAACTGATCACATCTTATTTAAACAGAGATTTCTACTAGTGATTTATTTTCCAAAATGTGCTTTTGGCCATTGTATTAGTTTTCTATCCCACATAACTAATTGCCATAAACTCAGCAGCTTAAAGTAACACCCATTTATCAGTTCACAGTTCTGTAGGTCAGATGTCTGGGCGTGGCACTGTTGTGTTCTCTGTTCTGAGTCTCTCAGGTGGAAACCAGGGTGTTGGCCTGGCTGGGTTACTTTCTGAAGGCTCTGGAGAAGAATTCACTTCCAAGCTCCTTCAGGTTGTTGGAAGCATTCAGTTCCTTGTGGTTGTAGGACTGAGGTCCTTATTTCTTTATTGGGTGGTGGGGGGTGTCACGTGGGGACTGATTTCAGCTCCTAGATTCCACCCACATTCCTTGCCACTTGGCCCCTTCTGTATTCAAAGTGTGAAATAAAGAATCTCTCTCACAGTGAACCCTGCTCACACTTTGAATTTCTTTCATCAGGAGGAGAATAGTTTCTTTAAGGGGCTCACCTGATTAGGTCAGGCCCACTGAAAGCTCACTGAAGATAATTTCCTTGTCTTAAAGTCAACTGATTTGGGACCTTTATTTTATCTATATACTCCTTCATGCAACACCTAGACTAGTGTTTGATTGAATAACTGGGGGAAAGTTTGTACATATCATGGGGTGGGGGTGGGGGGGAACCTTGAGAGCCATCTCAGCAGTGAAATGTACCATGATTGGATTTTTTGAAAATCCATTTAAAAATATGACTCCTAATCCAAAATGAGAAGTTAGTTGGAAGACTTGAAAGTTATTTTAAGGGAGTTAAACCCCTCTAGTTGAAATTTCTGTATTTCCCTGGTCCCCCAGGCTGTCAAACCCCAGACACAGAGGGATGACACTGTCTGTGTGGACTTCACTCCAGTTCCTTTCCCACCAAGACTGAGTCCTGCTGTCCTCCCGCCAGCAAGACAATCCCTGTACTATCTGCATTGTGCGATTTCTCTTGTCAGCCGTCTGCATTGCAGAAATGGTGCGCTTTGGGTGTCTATGAAAGGAAACCTTGGGAACCTGTGAGTACATCCTTAGCTTGGAGCAGGGGAGGGCCCTCACTTGTGTTTTTGTAACCTCACATATGGCTTTGTCTCCTCCCAGGAAATGCCAGTATAGGAGAGCAGCTGCTCTGTCAGCCTCTTCTCTTTCATCTCCATGCCCTCCTCCTCAGAAGCAGAAAGGTAGTCCCAAAGGCTCAGCTGTACTCCAAATCACTTCTCTTCTCTCTCCTGAGGCTAAGCCGCAAACACACTCCTCATGTTCTGCCAGCTATTTCATCTCTTTTTCTTATTTCAAACTTTAATATACTCTTTCAAAAAGAATCGTACCAAAACCTCCCCCAAAGCTAAATGGCATAAGCAGCTCTGCTTCTCGGAGCCTAGTGCCCCAGTGAACGTTCGTTCATAGTGTTGTCTTCGATCATTAAGAAAGTGTTCAATCATGTGCCATACCCTGTTTAAGTGTGTGGGGAAGTGTGTAAAACTGCCATATTCCTAGTTAGTGGTCATCCCAGGATAGAATCACCGTGTTCCAGAGATTCATTCCTTTCAGAATCGAGTTGATTAGTTGTAACTGCTTTGTTATGGGTTTTCTGCCTTGGTGGTGAGTTTGGGACTGCTGCACTTAAGAAGTTACCCAGATCCACCCTTGGTGCATCAGCTCCAGCTGTTTGTCCCAGAGTCACCAGATCTCAAGTCTATAAAGTATGCCTTAACCAGCGAGGCTGTGTGAGGAGTGGGGATGTGTGAGGGTTCCAGTGCCAGATGTTCGGGTTCAAATCCCAGCTCTTCCGCTTACTAGCTAAAGTCATTTAATGTTTCTGAGCTTTGGTTTCTACCTCACAAGATGTACTCTTAGTATGACTGGCAAGTAATAAGTGCTTACTACGTTAGATATTATTTCAAGCATGCCCACCTCCTGCATTGAGGGCTAAGTCTCTTGATGCAGTTCTTGTCCTTCGGCTCAAGAGCTGAGGCAGAGCTGGGTCAGTGGACGAGGCTTCTCTTACTTCCAAAATATATGCAGAATCTAGCCACTTCTCTCCATCACCAACCCCAAGCCAAACATTTCTTACCTGGATAATTGCAATAACCTCCTACCTGGCCTCTCTGCTTCTATCCTTACTCCTCTGTGGTCTGTCCTCTATATGGCAGCTGGGGTGATCCTTTAAAAATGTGAGTCTGGTCATTGTCATTCCTCTGCTCGGAATCCTGCAATGATTTTCCATTTTACTCAGTGGAAAAACGGAAGGTCTTACAATGGCCCATAGGCCCTTTATTATCTGGTGCCTCCAGTAAGTCGCTGACTTTTCTCTCACTCACTGGGCTCCTGCCATGCTGGCCTCCTTGCTCTTCCTCAGACATGCCAGACCTTCTTTCACTTGGGGTCTTTGCACGTGTTGTTTCCTCCGTCTGGAATGCTCCTTCCTCAGATGTGTGTCATCTCCTTATATCTTTGTTCAAATGTCTCCTTCTCTGAGGGTTTCACCTTGACTCTCTCCTCTCATACTCCTGACCTACCTTACCTTGTGCTGCCTTTTCTTTTTCCAGAGTTTGGATCACAATTTCTACACATTATGTATTTTACTTACTCAGTATGGCGATTAGTTTCTGTTTCCCTCTGCCAGGATGTAAGCTCCACCTGGGCAGGGATATTTGTCTGTTTTGTTCTCTGATATATCCCACGCGCCCAGAGCAGCACCTGATGCATAGTTGGGGCTCAATAAGTATTTGATGAATTAAAGAAAGAATGGATGTTGTGCTGGGAAAGACAAAGATGAAGATGGATGTGATGACAGTTTAAAACCTGGTTTGTCACAAAGAGGAATGTGGAATTTTAAATAATAGCATGAATTAAACAGGCAGAACTCTGCAAAGTTTGATTACAGTAACCAAAGTACCATCTAAACCCGTTGGTTTTACATTCATCTTTTCAGGTATGTGTCCATATGTAAGTGGTAAGCTAGTGCTCCACCCAGTGTTTGATCATAGGTGTTAAATATATTTTTATTGACTGTAAGCTCTGTAATTGTCAAAACTCAGGTGTGCCTGTGAGGCAAATGTTAATGATCACCACAGTGCAGGCAGGTGAGGAAAGGGAAGAGGCTGGGACTGAAGGTTGCTCAGTGATCAGTGATCTGAATTATAGTTCCCACCTGAGAGGGCGCGATGGACAGATCTCGCTTGGACCTTGAATTCCAGCAGACATGGATTTGGGTTCCAACTCTATCATTTTGTTGCTGTGTGGCCTTGGTTAGGGTGTTTTACACCTGAAGCCTTCAGCTTCCTCTGCTGCAAAGTAGGGAACAAGTAATACCTGATCTAGTAATATTATCCTAAAAATTAGAAATAATTTGGTGAATGGAAGTGTTTAATAAATAGTCAACATTGTTGCTTTGTTATTGTTGTTTGTGTTGAATGTGCACGGAGAACTTAGGCTTGATTTAGATTTAGATTAATGTTTATATCTTCTATGGGCTGAATTATGTCCCCCCAAATTCATATATTGAAGTCCTAACCCCCAATGTGACTGTATTTGGAGATAGGACCTAGAAGGAGATAATTAAGGTTAAATGAAGTCATAAGGGTGGGGCCCTGATCCGATGGATTGATATCTTTGTAAGAGGAAACACCACAGTCTGCTCTCACTTGCTGTCTGCCCTGTGAAGATGCAGCAGGAAGGTGGCCATCAGCAAGCCCAGAGGAGAGACCTCACCAGAAACTGAATAGGCTGTCACCTTGATCTTGAACTCCCCAGCCTCCAGAACTGTGAGATAAATTTTTGTGCTTTAAGCCACCCAGTCTGTGGCATTACGTTATAGCAGCCCGCACTGACTAAGACAATATCCAGTGGTGTTTCATAGAGTGAGGTTTTTAGGTGAACCTTCAGTTTGTAGTTAGCATTCAGGATAACACTGGGCAGGTTCCGAATCTTGGTCATAGGGTATTCTCAAAGCCTGTGCATTGTAAGGACTCCTGCAAGTGGACTGGGATTCCAGGAAGGGCTCTTGTTTCAGCAGAAAACTGGACTGCTGCTTGGGATCTGAGGTGGAAGACTGGCAATGGATTGGGCACACGATCAGTGAGAAGGGAGCCCAACTCTCCTATACTCAGACTCATTCCAGATTCCAGATGCCACTTCTTTCTCTGCTCGTGTCTTGTTGATGAACCAGACAAAACTGAGCCTACAGATGAAGGACACCTGTGCCCAGAGCTAATTAGGGCCAAGGAAGGTGAGGTCTGGTGGATCATCTTTGGCTCTGAAGTGCTCATCCCCACGAGACCTTACAGAGCTTTTGAAGGCAAAACCTAACACCACTGCACATTAAAATATGGGTTCTTTTATAATTATAGGTGCATGTTTGTTATCATTTAAAAATATTTCATATATAGTTAATAGAATTAAAAGTGGTTGTCTAGCTATATCTAAAGGACTAAATTCGCTAAAATATTGAGAGATTTATACAAGCCCTTTTATGATTACTCTCTGCATGATCCTATCAAATGATTGTCCTTTACTTGAGGTCTGGGTTGTGGTTCTCAATGTACAGTCTTTATTTTTACCATCAGTGTATTGATTGCTTAGCACAGATAATATTTTCTGCAGCTCGAGAGATTTATCCTCCAAATTGGATATTGTCATTTCCCTTGCTTGGGTAGCCAGAATATCTGAATTTACCCTAATTGGAATTGACCATTCTGGGTTGACAAAGAGCCCCACAGGCTAAGTCATGATGTGCATAAGGAGTAAACTGAGTTTTCTCAAAAGTCAATACTTTTCTATTTGGTTTTTCCACAATTCAGGAAGTTCCATAAAACCTTTTGTAGAAATAATTCTGAAAAATTTTCAAAGCATAAAATGCACACATGTAAAATGTATTTACTACAATACGAAGATTCACTTAAACCCATTCTAGTCAATATCCTTTCATGTAGGAGGTTTAAACTCTCCATATATAGTCAATAGAAATAGTTTAGTGAAAATAAGTATCAGTCATATTGCAAAGCACTGGGGAACATCAGGATGAAGAAAGCATAGTTCTTGGCTTTGGGCAGCTTGTGGCTTAGTAGCGGGGAGAGGCAAGTTTGATAGCAATTATAACACAGTGTGAAATCTGCTGAGAGAGATAAATTTATTCACGAGGTGCCACGGGAACAAAGAAGAGCAGCACTTAGCTCAAGATAATTGGCGAGGAGTATCATGGAAGTTTTCTCAAATACATGCTGCTTAAGTTGACGGTTGAAAGATAAATGGAAATTGTCCAGGTGGGTAGGGAAAGGCAGGAAGAAGAGATAGACACTATGTGCAGAAGGAACAGCGTGTTCAAAGGTCTGAAACAGCAGGGGGTATTTGGGGGAACGTCATGTTTACGAGAGTAGAGTATTGCAAGTGAAGAGGCTGAGGCCAGACCATGAAAATTCTAATATTTTAAGACGTTTGAATGAAGATACATGATGTGTTTAAAAAAGTAGAGTGTTGTGATAGTCTTTGTACTTTAGAAATTTCACTGAAGGGTAATTATAGTATCTACCTATCTTTTTTCATTTAATTATCATCATAATCTGTGTCCAGCTGAGTATTTAGTAGAGCTGACTCTACTAAAAAGATAGTAGTTCTGTGCTGTCCCCTTATTTACCCTTCTTAAATTTTATCTATATTCAATTTTCAGTTATTCACAGTAGCTAATAATGACAGGATAGGTATAGTATTAACTTATGTAACTCTCCCTTCTATCCATTTATTAGCCTGAATTTTTCTGGTTAAATGGGAACATGTTCAAAAGAAATTATGTGGCTACTGAGAACCAAAACCAACAACATTCCTTATATCTATGTTGAACACTACCAGGAGTAGATATTGTTTCTTGTCCTTATGTTAATCGGTGCTGGGACCAGGTGAAAATAACTTAGTGGTCTGTTTCAAGAAATGCCTGGTCATGAAAGAAAAGAAAATCAATGAAAGAAAAAGAAAAGGAAATCAATGAAACAGCTTACTTATCATGGCTAATAGCTTGCTCATCAAGACTTGCTTCAAGACCCCTGCCTTGTTGTCTCTTCCAATCCAAAGCTATTTTAATAATAATAAAAAAAATCTCTGCCCAATCTCAACTAGTTTCCCCTCTTGCAAGCCCCACCTTAAAACTACCCAGCCAAGTACCTAAAGCTCTACAAATACTCTGCCCTAATTTCTCATTTTGTGACATTATTAAGATCCTATCATGGTGGTGTTCTCCCTTACTGGTCCACGGATTTTCTTTTAGTGTTTTTCTTGGGAGGAATTGACAGTCGATGCTATTCTGCTGTAAATTAGCTTTGACATTCTGTTAGAATATAATTTCCTCTATGGTATTCTGATGAAGTTACTGCAGCAACATTACTCATAAGATAGTATTTGAAGACTTGATGAGACATGCTGGATAGGTGAGAGCATAAATTAACTAATCATCTTACTGATTAGTCACTTACTTTTTGCAGACAAGTTTATCCAGTGACGTGGGATAATAGCTGGTGGCAGAGAGGGAGTGGAGATTTTGAGTGGTGGTTGTGAAGGGGGATGTTTCATCCATCTGCTAAAGTGGGCACTTCACTCCTTGAACTGTGCTAAGCACTAGTATATTTTTGGAAAGGAGCAGAAGAAATTGTTTACCTAAGGTTGTTCAACACTTCTCTATGGCTCCTCATTACTCTCATGATCAAGTCTAATTTATGGCTTTTGATCACCTTTATAATCTGACCTCTGTTTAGTCCTCCATTTGTCTTATGCATCCTCCCATTCGTGTTCTTATCCGCACATATTCATTTGCAAACACATGGTAGTCCTTGTCTCTGGGCCTTTGCACATACTGTTCCCTCTGTTTGGACCAAGTTTCTTTACATTGAACCAGTTAACCTCTACACTTCTGTCCTATCTCAGCTTGGTTACTGCTTCCTCTGGGGATTTTTTTCCTAAAGCTCTAAGACTGTGCTAGGTCCCCCTCTTACATAACCATATAGTGTTCTGTGATTTTCCTTTTATAGTACTTATTATACTGCATTATAATTAGAGTTTACTTGGCTGTCTCTCATCCACTCTAAACAGTAACCTTCTTGAGAGAGAAAGATTATATATTATATTTTTCCCATGTATTCCCCATCTAGCAAACTGCCTGCATAACAGACACTTAATAAATATTTGTTGAGTAAATGAATAAACACTTGCCCTGCTGTCTTCAATGATCTCCTAAAATTCTACCTTCTCTGCTGTGTTAGTTGCAAGACCATTTCCTGTTGGATACGATGCCTGACCTGAAACTTTTGAAAATTTATTTTACGTGTTGATTTTGCTCTAGTGAAGCACAGTTTTTTTCCTTCCCTTCATTGGTTTTATGTACCAGAGGGATACTTGAATTCTAGCTGGTCATAGGACTTCAACTAGGAGCTAAATAGCAAATTTTAAAGCTGCAAGCACTGTTACCTATCTATTTCCTGTACCCTCCCTTATTTAGTTTTTGTTTCCTTGTTGCAAACATTTTACTTTCACGCATTGGAATCTCATCCTCCTGAATATGCAAGCTTCGGTTTTCCTTCCATGCATGAGCTCAATCCTTAGGATGCAACATTGTCCTAGCAACCTTGCTTCATAACATCAGCACACTAGTTCCTTTGGTCTTTCATCTTATGCTCTCCACCCACTGCCCCCACACATCTTCTCCCTCCTACCCAAGAGGTTACTTTCCATTGAATTATTGTGGTTGCCTGAATTTCTCCAAGACATCAATGCCATTGAGGCATGTTCCTTTGTGTTTGTAGAACATCAGTAAGTCTCTGCGGGAAGCTAACATAAGGGTGTGAAGGAAGCTGAACAGAGCTGATATTATGGGGCAGGGTCAATACCTAAGCTGCCAGTCATCTTGGGATGACTACATGTAGCAGTACCATCCTGATGAAGAAGTCCAAATGTTGAGATTTGAGGAGTACCAAAAGCCTACTCACCCCAAAATATCTTGTTTACCAGGTGTCAAAATTCCTAATGATCACTGTTTGAAGACCATCTTTTATTTTAAAAAGTCTTTCAAAAAATGTAAATATCACAGAAAAGGATAACACAACTTCATATTTATGGTGTCCACTATAACTTTAGTGGAATTCACTTTATAAAGGTGAAAGGGAGTCTAGATGTCAGATCCAGCTTTGAGTAATTGAACCATAGAGCAGAGCTCTGGAGAGAAGACAGGTGTTCAAAGACAAATTTCAGGTCCTTTGATACAGGTGTAATGCAGTTTATAATGGTTCCCATCCCATTCCGCATTCAGGACCTCAGACCTCTCTTAGAGGTTCTCCTCTTCTGAGTGTCTATAGGAGATATTCCAGAAATTTCTCTATCAGTTCCTTTTCTATCAGTTCTATCATTTCTTTGTCTCCTGGGTTGCCTGACTTTGGAATCCTCATCTCCACTCTGTCCAAGGCTACAGCTGATGTGTCTGCTGATTGCTTCCTGCAGTTCTGAGAACTCGGACTTGCGTCGTATTTATGCTGTTAGCACTGTGATAGACTGTGGCGCAGCACAGCTAAGGCAAGGCTCTAACATTTGATAAGGCTTTAGAAACAGTTGTGGGGTAAAGAAGGAAATGGCAACCCAGAGAGCAACTTACAATTGCTAAAATGTAGCCACTCTTAGAACCCCCAGACTCAGTTCCATCCTTGCTGGTTTCTGTGTCAAGCATTACCAATGTCTATTACAGTTTGTTCTCCTCTTCTTTTGGGCACTCAGAATACACTTTTAGCCCCCTTGCAGTTGAGTAAGGTCGTGAGACTAGTTCTGGTCAATGGCTTGTGAGTGGAAGCAGGGTCACTTCAGGGTGTGGGGGGGTCCCAGACAAAATTTACTTTGCAAACTAAATAAACAGTTTGATCTAAATGTATATTATAAAATTCATGGGGTCGTGTAAGGTGTAGTTATTTGTCAATGAAGATTTAGAATAATGTATAGAAAAAGTACTTTGGTATTTGATTATTGTCTAATCAGTGGAAGTAAAGATTTTTTGTAGTGTTCAGATTTAAGAACTATCTTTTTGACTTTATTATGAAATGCACCATTTCTGGCTAATCTCATATCTCCCACTGGGAGAAAAAGATGGCAATATTATTACACACGATTCCATGGCTCTTTGGAAGCTGTTTGTATTGAAACTATAGATCCTCCTGCCTCTGTGGTTCTCTAATTCCATGTGTTTAATGCTGGTTACATCATCGCTCCTGACACTGCATTATCCATCCTGCCTCTCCTGAATACTGGCTTCCAATGATTCTCTCAACGGTGGTTACTATGCTTTTTTGACGATGACCACACATGCAAGTCTTCCCCGTGAATGAAGGAAAATATAGATGATAATTTGTTTTTGGTCATGTTAAAGGTACTGCTTAGAATTTTATAGACACATCTTCCAACTGTGTCTTCTCTTAAGCTGTACTCACTAGAACGTGATCTCTTTAATGATGACCACATTCCTGAATTCCGCACACTGACACCAGCAGGGAGGATAGGTGAGGAGCCCATGGGCAGAGTAAGAAGAGCAGTCCCATTCACACAAAGAATGTTTGGTCCCTCGCCTAGCATGGCTTAAGACAGACCTGGAAGAATATGATATCACCACAACAATTGGAGGCAAGAGAAGACATCAATTGGAAGAGCCCTTATCATTGAGGAGCAATGATCTAACAATTTGTCCTTGAAGGAGACAGGCCTTCCCCCCCTCCTCCCAAGACTCTCTGTCATATGATGCAGAGCCTTCAAAAGGAGTGGCATCTGTGCTGCATGTCACCAATGGGAGGTACACGGAGTAAAGGTTGCCTGATGCCACCCTTGGGTGCCGTAGAGTGGAGGTGGTGTTGCGAATTGAACACAAATGGGTGAGAGCTGTTATAGGGGCCCAAACATGATTCAGGCCCAAAGGGTGGTGGGGGACAGATGGTAGCTCAGAACACAGAACTCATCTTGTGTCAAATGTGAGTGAGAGCCACCCAAAATGAGCATGTCAGTACCATGCTCGTGACCCAATCCCATGTGAGTCCCTAAAAGAAATATCATGCTGGCCAGCAGGAGCAATCTGCTTTACCAGGCTGCCCTCCTGGGACCAGAGCCAGACACGTGGTACCAGGACACCACCATAGGTGTAAGTCCCACGGCTCCTTGGGGCATCTAGTTTACTCCATGCATGAGATAGAGGGTCACAGAGTGTCCCAAAGGGGGAAAATGAGTGCTGGGACCCATGCAGGTCCTGGTCTGGGCTTGGGGTGCTCCTCCTGGACTGCAGTATCAGCCTAGCCAAGTCCCAGGCACTGATAGGACAAATTTCAGAGCTCCCTAAGGTGTGGGGCCCAGGAGCAGTACTGAATGGAAGTGATGTGACTCACTCCTGGCCTGAAACGTGGAAAAGTCTTTCCACTTTCCTCCTGCAGCAACAAGGAGGCTGCATGTTCCAGATGATGCAGCTAATGGTGGAGCCCCAGTCAGCCTGGGATCTTGAGGGACTGTGTGGAGCAGAGCTTCTTGCTGATCCATAAGGGGCAAGTAACGTGAGTGAGAAATAAGCTGTTTTTGTGTTAAGTCTATGAAGGTTTTTGTTACCACAGGAAAACCTAACCCATACTGACGAATACAGATCCTGTACACAGTGCTTGCTCTCCAGACACAGCCCAGCCTCCCTACTTAATATTTCCTACTTTATAGGGTTGAACTGAAGATTACGTGAGTAAATACACGTACAGCATTTAGAAAGGCAAATGTTAGCTATTATTTTTATTACTACTCGCATTTGTTCTTGTGTTAGGGACTAACTTAACAGTGAGATATCCTCCAGAAAGTACGTATTTCATATAGGTCAGGCCCCAACTGTAGTTGAGAATTCCTTCGTTTGACCAGATCAAGAGCTGCCCTTTGTGTTCTTTTTTCTAGTCCTATAACTGCTTTTTCCACAATTATTGCCAGTGAAAAATTTTACTCCTGCTAGTGAGAAAATTCCATCCTTCACTCTCAAGGGGGTAACCTCCCCCTATGGTCCAGACAGGACCACAATAATTTAACGAACAGAACATTTATTGAAATCTGATTCGTAGTTTTGGGGTCCAAATTGAGCTTCATGACGCTTTATAATAATAACTACAAACGTCGATTGACTGCTTGCTGTTTGCCAGGCAACCTCCTAAGTGCTTTCATATGTTAACTCATGCAGTCATCCTCACACAACCTTATGCTGCAGGCACCATGGTTTTTACTACACCTACTGTGAGGAACTGAGGTACGGAGAGGCTAATTACTTTGTCCCAAGTCATGGAGCTGCTAAGTGTTTGATCCACAGGTTCAATGTGGGCAGCCTGTTTTCAGAGTCCACACTCTTAACCACTTTACTCTGCCTCTGCTTATTCTGATAACATGTTAACTTGAGGCACTAGCCTCGTTTGCTGTTTTTTTTTTTTTTAATAGTTGTGCTTCTAGATGGAGTTAGAGGTCAGAGATGAGGCCTGCACCATCCTGTTCTCTTCTGGATCCAGTTTCAGAATTCTTAAGCACACACAGACTCAAATTACCTCAAGTGCAGTGGGTAAATAATGGTTTTCTGAGACGTACTAAACCTTTACCACAAGGCAGTGTTCAAGTCTTCATTCATTTATCCAGGAGTATTTATTGAGTGCCTACTATGTGCCAAGCATTGTACCAGGCACTAGGACAGTAGATAAGACAGACAGTCTCTGCCTTGAAGGAGCTTAGAATCTCAGAAATACTTAATAGCATTCTAATAAGTTTTTACCACTCCTACCATCCAGGTTTCAGGATGCTGTGCCACAGTTAATAATTTTCTTGCATTATCCACATCCTGTCCATGCCTATTTGTTTGTAGTAAATCATTCAGAGTGAAGTATGGGCCTCAAATCAATTTCTGCCAATGGAACTGATGAGGGGTGGCGAATGATGTAAATGGAGAAGAGGGATTTCTAGGGTAGAGAGAGGTTTGTGGAAAGGACTTCATGTGGTATGTGCCAACCACTGTACAAAGTCAGGGAAGGAGAACAGGAGCCCCCTTTCTGGTTTGGCAAGGTGTCAGGGTGGGAAAGTACAAAACAAACAAAAAATAAACATAATCCTAAAGCAGCAAATGAGAGTTTAACTCCCTGGGAAGGCTACTTCTGGGCCAGTCATCTCAGCCAGTGAGTCTCAGAGC
Source organism: Ceratotherium simum simum (assembly GCF_057802395.1). Taxonomy (NCBI): domain Eukaryota; kingdom Metazoa; phylum Chordata; class Mammalia; order Perissodactyla; family Rhinocerotidae; genus Ceratotherium; species Ceratotherium simum. The sequence goes on from NC_141906.1 coordinate 49,674,226, forward strand.
CTGGCATCAAATTTCTTGTTGAAAAGACTGGCATGGAAGCTTCTGGAAACTGTCCTGAAGAATCCATGAACTTCAGCATTGGTGGGGCAGGGGCCTTTGTCACTTGAAGTGGAGGTTCTCTTGGAGTTTATTTGGTACCATCTCAGTGGCTGAAAGACAGGAGCTCACAGAGGACACTGTGAACCGTTGCTATGTGGAACATTTCCCTCTTCAAAGCACTAACAGTTACTAAGTGCTATATGGCGGGCACTATGCTAGGTGCTGCTCATAAAACAATGAATAAAATGCAGACACTGTCCTCATGGAGCGCCCAATATTGTGGGGGATACACTTCCATAAATGAAAATTATGACACAATGGGGTGCATGTAATATTTGGGTGACAACGTTATTAAAGATGTCAGAGGAAGGGCACTTCTCGTTAGGAGGGAAGTTGGGGTACAGATGGAGAATAGAACTTCCTCAAATCTTCAGATGAGGCTAAATTATATTTTAACATCATCTTATTACCAAATTGTGCCTCCTAGCTGAGAAAAACACCCATCAAATATGATTGTATGTCCTCTTGATTTGTAAGCTCTAAAGAGACAGAGTCCATATCTTTCAACTTTGCAATTGCACTCAGCGCCATACTCTGCTTGCTGCTGATAATGCCAGCGTGCTTCTGATTTAAGCAGAGAGGTATTATTGACTTCATCTGACCTCTGTGCTGAAAATAGATCTTTGGTGAAAAGAAGGCAATGCAAAATGGGACCCTCATTTTGATCCTTATCTATTGGTATAAATGCTATCTATTTATTTTCAAGTGTTTTGCATCACCAGCATATTTTAAAGACTGACTGTTAAATATGCTTCAAGGAAAGTAAAACTGCATGATAAAAAAATAAGAGAAATTTTAAAAAGATGGATAATCTTGTAAAGGGCAGGGGTTGAGTGACTGAATAGAATTCAAATGATTCTCTTTATCAGGATAATGGAAAGTCTTTCTTTCCTAAAATGAGAGTGGTTGAGGAAGAGGGGAGCATTTATTTGTTAAGAACTAGCCTTCCATGAATTGAAGAATAGACGAAAGGCATAGTTCTAGTAAGTGGGAATTGGCTGACTGTGGGCAGAAGAGATGCAAGGAAGGTGCTTGAAATGGACATAAAGAGTTAGAGCCATTCATGCTTTGTGAAAAACAATATGGAATCCAGTGGAACAAACTGGTTAAAAGGATGAAGATTCTAGAGCCAGACAGAAATGTATTAAATTCCTGGCTCTATGTTTTATCTCATTGATCTGTGCTAAGTTACTTATTTAAGATTAGTTACTTAAGAAATATGTAAATATTCAATAATATTTTTGAAGTAGGATAATCGTTCTTGTTGCATTAGGTTGTGTGATGATTCAAGGAGATAGTGAACCATGCCCAGCACAAAGGAAGAGCTTAAAAAGTGGAGCCCTTTATTCTTTACAATGTTGCTGATTGTCAACATTATTACGTGAACACAGACTTCTTAGGGCTTCTGCTAAGATAGAAGTATGAAAAAGAATTTTACATAATTATGCCAGGAGGGTGTGCCAAAGGAAGAAGCATATATGGGTTCTTACCCAGGATGCTGGCAGACAGGGACTCTTTCTTGCTAGACTAGATCTTGAAAGAATGTGAGGCTAGGTCTACTGCAGCCATCTTGTTACCATGAGGAATAAGCCTGGAATTTCTAGGGGTAACCCTGAGGAGCAGAAGAGTACAGGCAATACAGTGGAAGAAAAAGCAAGAGATAGAGAGAATCTCACTCCACATAACATCATTTGATCTGTGAGTCCAGCCATGCCTAAAGCTGGCACTACTCCTGGATTTTCTAATTCTTGTTATACCTTATTCTCTCTTGTGTTGTGGCTGTGTGTCTACAGTGATGAGGTTAAATCTATTTTTGATGAGTTTCTTCCTTTGATCTTTGAATTTAGTATTTAAGTGGTTGCTAACCTATTCCGGTAAAGATTTACTATTTTTCTGAGTTTATCTACCTATTTTTCTCCTTGTTCCAAGCTTTGTACTCCCTTTCTCTTCTTTTTTTCAGGCCTGAGGGCCTTCTTGAGTATTTCTTGTAGTGGGAGTCTCATGGCCATGAACTCCCTTAGCTTTTGTTTATCTGGGAGAGTTACTATTTCTCCATCATATTTGAAGGATATTTTTGCTGGATAGAGTATTCTTGGCTGAAAGTTTTTGTCTTTCAGTATTTTGAATATATCATTCCAGTCTCTCCTAGCCTGTAAAGTTTCTGTTGAGAAATCCGCTGAGAGCCTGATGGGAGTTCTTTTGTACGTTATTTTTTGTTTTTGTCTAGCTGCCCTTAATATTGTTTCTTTGTCATTGACCCTGGCTAGCCTTACCACTAGGTGTCGTGGAGAGGGCCTTTGTCTGTTAATATATTTAGGTGACCTGTTGGCTTCGCTTACTGGTATTTCCTGCTCCTTCCCCAGATTTGGGAAATTCTCAGCTATTATTTCCTTGAATAGGCTCTCTGTTCCTCTTTCCCTCTCTTCTCCCTCAGGAATACCTATAATTCTTATGTTACATTTCCTAATAGAGTCAGATATTTCTCGGAGACTTTCTTCATTTCTTTTTAGTCTTAGTTCTCTCTCCTCTTCCATCTGGAGCATATCTGTATTCCTATCCTCTAAAGTGCTAATTCTTTCCTCCATATTGTCAGCTCTGTTCTTTAAAGTTTCCAGATTCTCCTTTATCTCCTCCATTGTGTTCTTCATCTCCATCAGCACTGATTGGTTTTTCTTTGTGATTTCAATCTCTTTTGTGAAGAAACTCCTAATCTCATTGAATTGTTTGTGTTGTCTCGTATTTCATTGAGTGTTTTTATGATAGCTATTTTGAAATCTCTGTCATTTAGATTATGGATTTCTGTGTCTTTGGGGTTGATTTCTGGGTGCTTGTCATTTTGTTTCTGGTCTGGTGATTTCATATATCTTTGCATTGTGGTTCCTGTGTTGGTTTTGTTTTTCCTCATCCTGGAAATCTCTGGTTGCAATTTCCACCCGCAGCCACTGTGTGGTGGTAAAGGGCTGTGTAGTCTAAGCCCCCTATGCTCTGCCCCGGTTTTTCTGCTGTGATCCGCAGTTTTTTTTTTTTTTCCATTGCGATCCACGGGTCTGGTCGTTTGATCTGGTCTGCCGCGGATCGCTTGGTCTGGTCTGTCACAGATCGCTTGGTCTGGACTGCCGCAGGTCGCTTGGTCTGGTCTGGTCGGTTGAGCTGCAGGGTCTGGTTTGCGGGGAGGGGGGAGCTCTCTCTTTTGCCCTCTGGGTCCCTGACGGGGGGAGCTTCTTGTTCACCCCTCTTTATCTGCTCTCTGGGGTGCTCAGATGTTGATGGTAGCCCTGTGGCTCTTCTGAGTCCTCTGTGCGGGAGTTTCCCACTGGCTCTCCCCACTTCCTCCGGGGGCCCAGCATGTTCCACTCTCACATGTGCGGCAGTGTGGATCTTTCCGATCTAGCTTTTCACTGTCTGGGATTCCGTTGTTGGTCTGTGACTGTTCCTTTTGTTGTATCTTGTTGGGGGAAGAGTTCACGGGAAAGCTCACTCCGCCGTGACGCTGATGTCACCTGGATTTTCTAATTCTTGAGCCAATAAATTTTGAGTTTGAACCTCTTTGAGTTTTCTGATACTTGCAACAAGAGTGTGTGAAAAAATAACAAAGTCATATCATTTAGTTTTCGATAAAAAGAAGGGTATTTTTTTGCCTCTTTTGCTTTCTTGGATATAGACATAATGGCTGGAGCTGTATTACCTGGCTATAACCATGAGGCAAAAACCTTGAGGGAAAAGCTAAGAGAAACACTGGCATCCCCTGGCATTATGGAGTCATAGAAATAACACCAACCTCACTTTTTGTATTAGTTTGCTAGGGCTGCCATACAAAGTAGCACAGGCTGGGTGACTTAAACAGTAGAAATTTATTTTCTCATAGTTCTAGAGGATAGAAGTCCAAGATCAAGGTGTTGGCAGGGTTGGTTTCTTCTAAGGCCTCTCTCCTTCGCCTGTAGGTGGCCATCTTCTCTGTGTTTCTTCACATGGTCTTCCTTCCATGCATGTCTGTGTCCTAATCTCTTCTTATAAGGGCACCAATCATATTGGATTGGAGCCCACTCTAATGATCTCGTTTCAACTTAGTTCAAGACCTTATCTCCAAATACAGTCACATTCTGACATACTGGGGGGTTAGGGCACCAAGATATGATTTTTTGGGAAAAACAATTCAGCTCATTACACTTTTATTGCAGAAAAACAACATCTACAATAGCAACCATATTTTGGATTACTTTATTAATATTTTAGCAGCTAAATGAAATGGTTAAACACTAATGGAAGAAGTTCATTCTAATTTCTGTTTCTGCAAATATATTTCTTTTGGATTACTAGGAGCTAGGCTATGATCTCATGCTTGACAAAACTCATAATTCTCAAGAGAAAGGCATTTGCAGACAAAAGATGCTTTGCTCCTGAGTTCAGGGAACACAGATTATGTTTCTCCTTCATTTTTTTTTTTTAAGATTTATTTTTCCAGAACTCCAGAAAATGTATTTAGAGCTTTAACAGCTTAGAGAGACCATAGAAGAAGGAGAAAATTTGAAAAAGCAATGTGGATGAGGCTTCATAAAGGCAAGATTCCAGGCTTACAGATGGAAGTCTGACAGAGAGCATTAATGATAGCTCCTGCCAATACCAGAGCACTTCCTAACTCCTGGACACCCCCAAAATAGGCAACTCCCTCTTCTTTCCAAGACTCTATTGCTGTGCTCAATCATAAAATGTGAGCTGGTAACTGCAAATGTTAACATTTTCAACTACACAGTGGACACATTGCCTTTTGGGTAGCTTACAGAGCACTCCAGCAGACCTATGACATCTCCCCAGGGGGTAAAAAACCTATGTAAGTTGGATCCTAGGTCTGTTAGGTAGAAAAAGAAATACATCTCAAAGTGCTGAAAAGAAAGTCGGGTTTTAAAATGTTGTCCATGACTTGTTTTCTAACAGTTTCTAATTTCTCCCAAAGGCAATCAAATTGGAAATGAGATTTGAGTAATAAAGAAAAGCATGGTATTTGAAAACTATTCATACAGATACAATAAAGCTATAATGAATGTTTTCTTCCAACATTTTAATATGAGGCCTGATTCTATATGTCTGCATAGGTTGAGCTCGTATGTCTTTTTAATGGAATTTTAGCTGGAATAGAAACTCCCGGAAGAGAAGGCTGAGCCAGAATAGAACCAAGACAGCTTGTGTACCAACTGCATTTTGTCCAACAGAGGGCACTTGAAACTCACATATAAATAGCAGCAACGACATTTAAGATATCCATTTTCATTGCCATGGTGATTTTTAATTAATACATAGCGTCAGGTTTTCACTGACACCAGTAAAATGAGGTGACTGTGACCTTGATTAATAAAAAGTGTAATCATTTTGGAAATATCGGGAGTTAGAGACTTGATAGGTATTTCTTCTTGGTGATTACACTTCTGTAATCAATAAAAACAAAATCTAAATTCCAGACTATTTATGCTCCGTCTCCAGGGTAAAAATTTTGTTTCTTCTTAAAAATAAAATTGAATATATGTTTGTGACAGTTTAAGGATAAGAGTGTAACAGACTAAATATCATCTTTTATTATTATGTGAGGAGAATTGAATTGCTTGATACTTCTCACAATCAAATAAACAAGTTCCAGACACAGGGGAATGGAGCTTTAGAGTGTTATTGATATATTCCTAAAATTCTACCTTTTTTTGAGAATCCAGATCAAGAAGAAAAATGAAGAAAATGAAATTCTCTGTTCTGTTTACAAAGCAAAAGCTTTGACTTACCACTAGAGGGCACTCTTCACTCTGTTATCTTTCTGAAGCCTTTAGCCCAGCAGGGCTGCTATTCAAATGAAAACACTGCACTTACTAACGTTTGTGAATTGTTTGGGAATAATCAGAAGCACTCCACAATTCTGGACAGATTTTTTTCCCATAACGCTTCTGTTGATTGTGACACAAAGTCCTTGACTGCCTCAAATTTAAACTGGAAGTATTCAACAAATCCAGATTGCCTGTGCAGCCATACCTAAAATGTACTTCACCATCATAAATGTTTTATTCTCATAAAATAGACAAAGTACACAATTAAGAAACTTTTTGCTTCTCCTCTCATGTTTTTACATTTATAGAAGCAATTCTGCATATTAATCACCTTGGTACTATATCTTTGTGTGATGTTTCATAGCACAAAGCCAAATAGTTCATTGTTTTTTTTTTTCCAGAATGGTGAATAAGTAATTGATCTCCTAAAAATCCTGTTCATTGCACTAATTTTCTGGACTTGGTCTAGCATCTCCCCAACTCGAAGGTTCTATAACTCTGGTTCTCAGCAGGGCATGTGGTAGATTGTATTATTATTTCAAAATATTTACTCCATCTTCTTCCAGGTAGGAGGAAAATACTTCCCCACTCCACCATTCTGAGCTCAGTCAATGCAATGTGAGAAGTAACTATGCGACTTTCAAGCAAAGCCTTAAATGGGATTTAATGCCCCTTGCTCTTCCTTTCCGTCACGAGAATGCGTATGTTATGCATAGTGGCTGCCCCCTCAGTATGGATCCCTGAATGTGAAGATATGTAGCATAAAGCCAAAGTACTCATAGCCAAGTGGCACGTGCTGACATGTAACGTCGGCAAGCAATGTGTTTGTTACTGTGAGCCACTGGAGTTTTGGGGTTGCTTTTTGTGCAGCAAGCTGACTAATACAGAAATTGACATGAGGAGTGGGGTGCTGTTGTGTGAAACTAAAAATAGGTGGCGATTGCTTCGTGATGAAGCTGTAGGTGGTGAGAAAACTACTGAAGAAAACTGCAAAGAGTGGTAATCAACGTAATCTAGTTTCTCTGCAGCAGCAATAACTCTGGAGGCAGATAGTATACCTGATGAACTGATGGCTTTGGCTGGAAAGGTATTTAAACAGCATCTTACTAGTGTGAGTTGGTTGTTATTAGCTGCACTTGATAAGATATAAAAAATGAAACAAATCCAGAAAATAACTGACCTATTTGCAGGAACGGGTGAAAGAGAAAATAGAGAGCCCTAAATTCTGGGATTTCAGGGTTGAAAAATGGGACTGTTTTTAATCTTCCACTGGTAAAAGATAAAATTGAGAAATGCTTTGAGCCAAAATCACTGATAAAGATATAGGCTGACATGAAATTATGAGAGTGGCCACAATTCCTAAAGGTAAGATTCTACAATAGCTGGACCAGCCCACAGTACCCTTAATTAAGTCTAGAGGAAAATGTATGCTCAGAAAAGAATTGTGATGGGGGCTACTGGCACACAGAAATGGAATCAAATAGATAAATAGCTAACAAAATCTTTGAACGAATTGTACTGCCAAAAGCACTGTCATCCTCAACTAAGAGATTGTGACTTTTTGAGGCTGTGTTCCAACTTTCTTGGGCAAGAAGCAGGCTGAGAAAGCTGCTTATTCCTCCAGGATGGCGTAGTCTCCAAAGCCCTCTTCAGATCATCTAAAAAAGATAATGAAGAGGAGAAGATGTCCTGGAGGGTGGAGTCAAGAGCCATAGAGAATGATGGACCGGGGAGCTACCTGCAGAGCTGGGGTCTACTCAAGCGACGTTCCTTACCCTAGGATCGGTAGCCTCATAATGTTTGTCCTGCAAATTTCAAAATTGCTGTGTACCAGTGATTGCTAAGTGCTTCTCATCCTTCCTCTTCATGAATTGGGGCATTTATTGTACTTGTTATGTCCCTGTTCCACCATTTTACTTGGGTGTGTATGGGTTATTTTATACCTGATTTAAAGACAGTCATGAGATCTTCAACTTTGCACCTGATGCCATAATGGGATGAGACTTTCCGGGTATATTTCTTGGAAGTGGGTGAATAATTTTGAGTGAGAAAGAAAGGAAAGTGAATATTCACAAAGGTGGTCTCTGATAGATTGTATTACATATTTACTCCCCTGTCCTGTCATGGGCAGAGTGTATTTTCCTGTTCCATTGATGTTGGGCTAGTCCATGGACATTTTTTGACCATCGGAATATGAGCCAATGAGACATATGCTATATTTGGGCAGAAGATTCAAATGTGATGGACTCTTGTTCTTAGTCTCTGCCATGAAAATGAGCATCTCTTGCGTAGGGGATATGCCTTTATTGGAGGCCCTTGAATGAAAAAAGAACATGCAGAGCTGAGCAGAGCTGCAGCAGCTGTATCCATCCACAGATGCAGATATGTGAGTGGGAATAAGCGTTGGCTGCTGCAAGCCAGTGAGATTTTGGATTGTCTGCTTCATAGTGAGCTGACTAATGCGGGGCTTGAGACCTTGTCTGAGATTCCCTTTGCATTTTATTCAAAGGAGATAGTACACATATAAATATAATTTGTTTTTTAAAAAGCAATTATTTTAACACAGCGTTCCAAAAAATCTTAGCTTATCTGCCAAATAAAATGAAGTGTATTTTTCCTTATTAAAATGAAGCAAACACTTGCTGATGTTGAAACTTCCAACACATTATATTTCTAGTTGAAAGATAATTCCGTAAGAGAATAGAAAGTTACTGGTTTAGCTTAGTAGGACTCTGTGATATATCTGTAGTGAAATAATGAGTCAGATTAAACTGTTTATGATGTCTTCCCTACAGGTGAACTGGACACTTTCAAAAACTATGTATGAATTATTGATAAAGTGTACTGCTGAGAAATGTCTGTTTATATTTCTCAGTTCATCACTTAGCAAGTGATTCTCCAACTTGGTACTGTGTCACACTAGAGTGTAGGATCATTTAGGAGTGCATCCTAAATTCACTAGTAGTGAAGTAATATTTGCTGACAATTTCCTTCTTTTACAAATTAGAGTGAATTCAAGATTATCCCTATAATAATGCTAGGCTTGCTTTCATCAAAATATGCTTTCTTATGGGAGAGAGTAAGGGATGGAGTTACGTGTAGCTCCCAGTAACCTCACAAAATATCAGGTTGATTTTGTTTGTGTTTCAGGCCACAACATAAGCTGTACCTGGAAATGTGTTCCACATATGAACCTCATCCGTTGTACGAATGTGTAGCAAGGGCAAGGTTGCAATCTCTTGAACTCTTATAAGAATTGATGTGGCTTCTAATGGAGATAAATCAAAGCTCACAGGTGGAGTTCCAAAAAGCAGGGCGCCTCTGCTCTTCTGGTTTGGAAATAGGCTAAGTGGAGGAAATGAGAGCGATACTTAAGAGTAAGCTAAGAATGGCAGAAAGATTCTTCTGCTCAAGGAATCGTCCCACCTGAATTTCTCTATTTGGGTCAATATAATAAGTTGTCTTCTAAAATACAAAAACCCACTAGGAAGAGTAGAGTTTACACTTTTCTAAAGTCATAGGGAATAATTTCTGGAGAGTTGGGAGAGTCTAGGAAGGGGGATCTTTCTGGAGTGGGAAGAGTTCAGGTGTAGGGAAGACCTGGGTGAGGCTACAAGCAGGAGCTGTGCAGACACAGCCACAGGTTGTAGGCCATATTGGACCTGTGCTGGGCGCTCAGCAGATGGGAATGGATGAAAGGACAGATAATGTCAGTGGGTGCCTATGGACATTTAGAGCCTTGGAAATCTTCCCCAAATGACTTTGCTTGCCCCACACTGTGCCATTCTCCCATACTAAATCCCACTTGGAACATGGTCAATCCCCCAATTATATCCCCAACTACAAGTCTTCTGCCTGAGTTGTGTTTTGCTCTCTGTCAGCCATAAATGCTTGTTGATCCTTTAATGTCCATCTCAGTGTTTCTACCTCCATGATGTCTGATTGATTCCCTTGGCTGATTAAGCGCTCTCCTTCCCAATTTATTCTCACTCTCCTACATAGTTATCACATTGCACTGTCCTTATCTGTTGGGGTTGTGTGGATATACCGAGGACAACGTCCAAGTCTTATTCATATTTCTAGCCCCAATCCCCTTACCTGAGCATTTACACATAATGGACATTCAATGAAAGCTTACTCTTGGGGTGGAGAGAACAGGAGGGAAGGAATCAGAAAAGTTATATAGATGCAAAAATGGCAGCAGATAGCTTTCAAAACAAACTTCATCCATTGTGAAGTTTTCCCTATGGACAGCTGGCCCCTGAGAATCATTTTGCTTGCAGATTTTGGCACATGATAATAGTCCTAGATAAAGTTTAGTGTTGCAAAGTCTTCTCCTTTGTGGTGGCAGTGGGTATGTGGCCATCAGTCCTTTCCATGCTCCTGCTTTATCTTTGACTTATGGACACAGCAGAGAGCTTGTGGCTGGTTGGAGTCCTGCCTTTTTACCCCCAAAGGATGTTGATTACTTTGGATCAAAAAATCTCTCTCCTTCTGACTTTGCACGCCAGATTGGCTGCAGAAGTGTTATGGACATTTCCCAGCTTTTTTCTGCTCAAAGGTGTGCTTTCCTCGTTATGGTACATTTCCTTTGCTTTGACCTGCTTATGGTCACCCCTACTTTGGCTTGTAAAACAGCATTGTTTGGGGACCCTGCTGTCATGCATCCTCTGAGTACATCCTGCCTAGTGATGCTGGTGGCAGAAGGCTTCTCTTTTTTTGCCAGCTACACAAGTTTTGCTGTTGTGCAATAAAGGTGCAATTATTTATTTCTTTATTGGAGAGTATATGTGTGTATGTGGAGTGGGAGAAAGAGAGAGCAAGACAGAGAGAGGGAAGGAGAATGGGAGGGAGGGGGAGGGAGAAGGAGAGAGAGGTATAATGTAAAGAATATCATTTCATTTAGGCTTAGGTTAAACCGTGCAGTTGGTTGACAAAATGCCTCTCTGCCTTATTTGGGAATTTTCTGCCTCTAGTTGGTATTTCCACATACCTATCATGCATGCTGTTCCTTGGTTTCCCACAATGTCATTCCTCGCTGGATAGTGCCAGTACTATTAGTAATTGCTGCCATTTATCGAATACCTACTTGGGCAAATACTGCAGATGTATTTGCATAAGTATTACAATATAGGAACAGTACTAGTTTCAACACTCTCTAGATGAGAAATCTGAGCATCATATGGTTTAAGTGATTTGCTCAGTTACCCATCTAGGAAAAAGCAGAATATAGATTTGGGATTCAAATGTCGGGCTCTCTGGTTCCAAGACCCGTGTCTTTCCTCTATGTCATGCCATTTTATTCTAAGTTTCTCTCCATCACCTAGACCCGCTTTTCCTGTCATCCTTCTTCCTCAGGCTGGAAAATAATGGATAAATCAGAAGCTCTAATCTCAGAGATGATGGTACTTAGGATATGTGCTTACTCTGTCAGGAGACATTCACCCATTGAAATAATCTTTTTTCGCCTAAAGGTTCTGAAGGAGAGACTTTTTTGGGAACTCAGCAGGCTCAGCTACCCTAACAGACGATGCTCTGTTCAGAGGGTCTTTTCAGTGTAAGTCTCCACGACCCTGGCTGCTTCTTAATGGTGCCCCAAAGCCGGGTGGGATGCTGCAGCAGGTGAGGTCCTCCGTCAGTCCGTGCTTCCACTCAGGCTTGACACCACAATAAAATCTCACTCAAGTCTATTTAGATACAGAGAATCAGGGAATCTCGGATTTGAAGGAAACGTTAAAGAGAAAAATAGAATCCAATGATTCCTAATCTGGGGTGTGCATCAAAATCATTTTTCAAGCTTTAACATTACAGATTCCCAGGCCCAATACCATGGGATCCTGGTTTCAGAAGTCTCGGGTGGTGGCTGGGTTCAATGAGTGATCCTGAGGCGCAGCCAGGTGGAGAACCATAAATTTAATTTACCTCTCATGATATATGAATACTTTCTTGCTTGATTTGATTTTCTATTTCTTCATCTTTGCATCCCTGGGAAATATGCAGAAAGCAGAACAGGAAGATTGTTTTCTGCTCAATTCCACAAAGAAAATCAATGAATAGGGTACTGAATTAGGAATGACTAAGTCTTCAGGTTTATTATTGGAATAGCACACTGTGTCAATTTTTCAATATATTTTCTTACAAAGAGAGATTTCACCTCTTCTTGTGCCTCTTCCTAGGTACTAATTATGAGGACATGGATGCTCCTGGATAATTGAGTCAAGAATTTCATAAATGATATTAGACTTTTAATTTGGAAGAAATTTCAGAAAAAATGGGAAGCAGAGGTACAGAGCTCCGGGTTCTAGCTCTGCCACCAAGAGCTGTAAGCCTTGAGTAAGTCAGATCACGCCTCTGACACTCACTTTCCTCACGTGTACCCTGACCAATAGACTCTGAGAACCCCTTCCATTCTCAGACCCCAAACTTTCACAGTTCTTTCTAATCTCCTTATTGCCCATTTGCACATGGATTCTGAGGAGCCTTGAAAACAACTCCAGCCTATGTTGTTGTCTCGTTTCTCTGAATCCCTGCTACACGCAGTAGCCTGCATAGTAAAAGAATAGCTATATCCTGTCATATTGTTCTCTGCATCAATGAATGTGTCTTGTAAAAGATTCCAAGATGTTTGAGAGGCAGTGTCACCTCATTCATCTTTTTCCCCCTACAATTGAAATTGTAGCATTGAACATAAGTAAGAAGAAAATAAATACAAAGAATCACAGAGTTCTAGAGTGGAAACCATTTTAGAGACCATTGATTTTGCCCATGTGATTATACCTATGAGGAAGCGAAGGCTGAGAGCTGAGCTCAGCCTCTCAGCTCAGCATCTCAGCTGGAGGCAGCCATGGTAGAATGAGGGCTCTAACCAGGTTTGTTGACTTCCAGGGCAGTGTATTTTCTCTGCCATGCATCTTTGGTTGCTTGACTAGAAGGCACTGGATTAACACCATTAACTCCAACAAAACTGGCCTTGTCTTAATGATTTGTTATGAATTTCTCCAAAACAATCTACACATTGGAATAATTTGATCATTTTATATTACAGTTTAAATCTGCATTTATCACTCAACACCTCAAAATACCTTAGAGATATTATCAAGATGGTCTTAAACTGGCATATATGATCATTAAGGTGAAAGTATATGCTGGTGCTATTATTCCATTTTAAAATACAGGGGGGTGGGCTGGCCCCGTGGCTTAGCGGTCGGGTGCGCGTGCTCTGCTGCTGGCGGCCCGGGTTCGGATCCCGGGCACCGCTTCTCCGGCCATGCTGAGGCTGTGTCCCACATACAGCAACTAGAAGGATGTGCAGCTATGACATACAACTATCTACTGGGGCTTTGGGGGGAAAAAAATAAATAAAATCTTTAAAATACGGGGGGAAGAGTTTCATTAAGGAAAAGTAGTTCAAGGTCATAAAAGTCTATTGTAAATCAGGGTGGAAAAACTAGCTTTATCTTTTGCATTCATCAGCACACACTTTGCCTGGTCTAAGGGAATAGATTATGTTTTTAAAAATGAAGACATAATGTGATTAACATTTTTCTTGCTTAAAGTTAAAAATAGAAAGCATTGACTTCAGTAATCAATTAGTTGTTGGGTAGGGAGGTGAGGGGACATGGATTCAGCAGGGCCAGCTCAGCTTGTTTTCAACCAAATATCACTAGGTAAGCAGCGTTCTCTGCCCCCTGTGTTCTGGGCAGCCCCTTAACTGCTGGACTAGTACACTCTCAGATTATTTTAACCTTGTATTTTTTTTTTTTAAATTGTTAGCTTTGGTCTATAAATAGATTCCTGAGAATCTCAAGTTCTAATAATAAAAACTGATCGTTTTTTTCTCCTGAGAAATTAAACCATATTATGGTCACTATTCAAATCACTTAAAATTAATTATTGCTCCTGAAATTTGTCCTCGTATGCTGTAAGGTGGTGAGGCTGCCCTTTTAACTCATATATGCTGCTGATGCTACTTTATGCCATTGCTTCTCAACCAGGGACTAGTCTGCCTCCTAAAGGACATTTGGCAACATCTGGAGACATTTTTGGTTGTCACAACTGATGGGGTAGGGGAGTGTGTATTACAGGCATCTAGTGGGTGGAGGTCAGAGATATTGCTAAAAATCCTGCAATGTATAGGTCAGCGCCTCACAACAAAGAATTATTTGGCCCAAAATATCAATAGGGCTAAGGTTGAGTAACCTTGCTTTGTAATATAGATTTACATGAAGATATTACCTTATCCATATAGATAGGACTCATTACTGATAATTTAAATCTACACACATTAATTTACACCAAATAATGAGGGTCTGATATTGTATTAATTCTGCTTGTCACAATCACTTAATTTGTCAAGGTTATGAGCTGATGTTTTGCTCTCAAAAGAGTATGAGGACTCCTGAACAGATCTGCTCTCCTTGTCAAAAATAATATGAATATGAAGGAATTTTGTCAGCATTCCCAATTCTTTGGACCATTTTTGATTAAGATTTTCAGCATTTAGGTCCTAGTAAAAAGTAATTCACAAACTACTCATCATCAAATTTAGTAAATAGTCTCCTAGCCTCTGATTTCTGAAACAGGCTTGCAATAAGATGCCGATACATTCATGTAGTCATTGCTGCTGCAAGACTTCAATGCTAATTCCATTTTTAGTTACTGTTTGTAGCAACCATTAATGGAGAAATGAGAGAGAAAGTAACATTTTTTTTAAAGCTAAAATGTAGTCAGTGGCTCTGTGGCTGCAATTCCCAGTGCTCTGTGATTCTGCCTTTAAATGTAATTTCAAAACAGCTGTAATGGCAAATTAGTTTCTTTCTATTAGTTAAGTGATTATACACCAATCAGAACTGAATACACACACTATTAAGTTTATATTATATTTTAGAATTTCACAGTCCACTTCATCTTCCTTTAGGACTCCTTGAGTGCTCCCTGACTCTCACATTTCTTCTTGAAGGAGTATTTTACCAAATGTTTAAACATGGTTATCTTGGTTGAGAGTACTTCAAGGCAGGCTCAAAGGTGAATCGAATCCTGATAAGTTTTCAAGGTCTTCATTACTCAGACCCCAGTCAGAATCCACTTTAATAGTGAGTGAAATTTACTGTTGATAGCAATTTTCTGGTGAAGATGCAGTAACTTGGCTATCTCTATCCATTTCTTAATGGACACGGCTTTGAATTGCTGCCACCTCCTTGTCATAACAAAGACCAAATATTAAATGAGTTGGCCATGATGCAGTGGCCAGGTTTAGAGGAAATCCTTACGAGGATACACGGATAGCCATAAAGGACTTGGATTCTGTTACCTTTTCTGAGAGCCAAATTGTGGCAAAAGAGAGTATTTATTTCTTCAGATAGATTTGTTTCTCTTCATGGAACTTGATTTCTATAGCTTTTACATTGTAATTCTTTTATAATGCAGCTTGCTATTGCATAGATTCAATTATATTTATTCAACGAATATTTATTAGGAGCCTGCCATGCTCTTCAATTTATAACAATTCTGTACGGTAGAAGCTTCAGGGAGAGCATAGTGAGTGCATAAGATTGTTCCTGCATGTCAGTGAGAAAGCACTGTGGCATAGTGGTGACAGCACTGAGGCTCTGGAGTCAGACAGACCCGTGTTCAGAGCTAACCTCTGCACTTTACCAGCATGTGACCTTGGAATGTAGCTGAACTTCTCTGAGCCTAAGTTTCCGTAATTATTGGATGGACAGCTACTTAGTCTAGGGGTCTACAGCAGAGATTGTAAAATCAGACTGTGCACTTTCAATTACCTGTCCCACCACTTGTGCTATATTAGGCGAGTGCCTTAACCAAGCTAGGCTTCAATTTCTCCATTGAAAAGCAGGATTGAATGTTATCATATTTTAAAAACTCTTAGCATAATTTGTAGCCCATAGCAGGTGGTCAGTGAATGATAGGGGTCATCATCCTTATCATCTTCACCATCATCATCATCATCATCATCATCATCATCAATCAGGTAGTAAATACATCACTAGAAGTATTTAATCAGAAGGTAATTGATTACTTTGGTTAGCGTCTAGTATATCCATTCAGACAGTCTTGATTTGATTTAGATGACCTCTTTTGTGATTTTATGAATAATATTCTAATGGTAGAATTTCAGAACTGTGGCAACCAGGCAGAAGATATTTTTAGGCAAGAGCACCTTCACACCATGTGGGCAATTGCCTCTTCTGGGGATACATGAGGCTGACACCTGAGAATCCCAATTAACTTTCTCTTCCCAAGGTTAAACTATATGGTTTTTTAAAAGCTTTTTCAAAATTATAGTTGCTCTCTTTTGAGTCATCTCCAAATTCTACACATCTCCCTTGAATTAATTTAATTACATAGTCCAGAAATGCCACATGAATTCTTCATGTTACTGCTTCTCTTGTTTATGCATCCCAAGAATACATTTCCTTTTTTTCCGCTAATAACAGAACCGTTCCTGACACCTGTTTAGCTTGAGGTCAGCTGTGTCTGTGACTCTCTCTTTGTAGCTCCATAACGTCAGCTGTTTCTCATCTTGAAGTTTTGCACTTTGTTTCTCATTTCAAAATGCACTTTTGCGCTAGTTGAAAGTCATTATTTTTATTTCTGACTCCTGCTGCTGCCAGGGTCATTTGGAAATCTAATTTTACCTTCTCAGGGTGAGTGACCTACCCTTCTTCTCCACCCCTGGTGGCCATGTTATCTGTGGATGGAACGAAGAGCTCTTTCTTCCCCAGATGAGTGATGGAAGAAAGTGTTAAATAGCTTCAGGCCAGGATGGTCTTTTGCATGAATTTTAGTAAAAAAATTCAGGAACACAAGCAATTATGTGCTTAAATCAAAAGATAGTCTTATGAGCTCAAAATCAATTAAAACAAACAAAAAGTAGTCTTATGAGCTATAGGGATTACTTAAGGAAGATGTTTATTCATACCAACTGAGCACTGGACATTTCACGTGGGTGTATTTGGACTAGTGTTTTGAAATGGAGCAAAGAAATTTTCAGTGACACACTAAATCAGTTAAAATACCTCACTTAACCAGTAGCTTCTACCATCTGAAACATGGCAGAGAACTAGAAAATAAGCCTCAAAAAGTCCTAAACAGGGTGTTCTATGGGCCAGATCTTGAGCATTTTATTCTTGGGAAATGGGAAGATCTGCAATGACCCACACTCACGCTCTATTTCTTTTTCCTTTTCACATACTGTATTAACCATCCCTTTTGTTTTCTATCTTCTAATGCTTTGACATCTGGGGCTTCCTGACCCTGGAGGGACTGCCCCTCCCAGGGTTAGCCAGTTCCTAGAGATAGTAAACCTCTTGCATAAGAGCATGCTTTTCACATGCAAACCAGCCAATCCAGAGCCCACACCCCCAACCACCTTCTTTATCTAGCTCTCACACTCCAGTCATTATTCCATTTGCCCGAATCACCCCAAGACCAGGTACCAGACAACTAGGTCCTGCTGGAATTGTTCAAATTAGCCAAGCTTAAGCCTGCTTACCCTTCCTTTCCTGTTCTTTCCCTGGGAAACCACAGACAGGCTGTTCTCCACAGGGTCTCCCCCTTCTCTCTGTCTCTTGACTGACCCTGGTGCTTCCGGTTGTGGCCTTGTGTGATGTGGCATGCCCTCACTTCTTGGGAGCTGTGAGTAATAAACTTTCAGTGGCAGTCATCCCCTGATCTATTGGCTTACTATACCTAAATAATAATAAAACCTATTAAAACACATACTTCTTACAAGTTTGGGCTTCTAGTTTCCTAAATTATAGCAAATATAATGCTAGCAAATATAATTCTAGCAAAGGCTAGAATTGAAGGAAGGTTCTAGAGCCACCTATGATGGTGGTACTGTAGGATGCCATTTCCTATTGGTTGAATAAATGCTTTCTTGCCAAGTGAAATAAAGAATATATAAGCAGAACCAAACTTAGACTGAATTGAGAACAAGGTAAAATGTGCTTCTTCCTGATTTATTTAATCTATTTTTTTGTTTTCGTTTTTTTTGCACTTTCATCCCTCGTCTGTTGCCTCCAACCTCACATTTTGAACTCATTTTTTTGTGTGCTGCCCTTGGCTGTACAGAATCTCATTCCCATTTTGGTATTACTAATGATAATAATAATGATAACAATAACAGCAACACAAAAAATAATTTTAAAAAAGGCACTATATGGAAAACTCTGTACTAAGTGCTTTATGATTCATACTTTGAACCTTGCAGCAAACCCTAAAATGTAGCTTTTGTTAGTGCCTTGTTACAAATGAACAGACGTTTATGGAGGCACAAAACTTGTGCCAAATCACATAGCCAGTAAAGACAGAGTCTCGATTCATGTGTGTGTGTAAATCATCTCTTCTATCTCACATTGTTCACTGCAGCTTGTATGTGAATATACTCTTTTAGTAGTAGCTTAAAAAGAACAGGGATGTAGCTAATGTCTGGATGACATGTCCCTTTGTACTATAAACTCAATGATTTTCCCCTGTGGAGAATTCATTAATTCCTTCTTCTTGCTTTGAAAGCACATTGCTTGTATTTCAAGTTACATGTCACAGTCATAATTATATTAGAGATAAGAGTATATGTATCATCAGTTCAACTAGCTGGTTGTCTATATGGAAGCAGGAATTGTTCCTCATCTTTGTATCTGTCACAGCACTTGGCTCAGGGCCTTGAGCTTATTAAGTATATGATAAATATTTGTTGAATTGATTTGAATTGAGGATCAATGCATTAACGCATGTTAAATCCATTTGGAAGGCACTAGCCACACGAAAGACAATACGATTATTTGAGTCATGGCATGTAGAGAAGGGAGAGAGAGAGAGGAGAGGGGGAACCCATTCCACAGACTTTCAAATCCTTTTGAAAGTGAAGTCATGAAAAGATAAATCATGGAATATTGTTCCACGATCCATTCATCATGAATGGATGAAACAATCCATTCATTCCAAGATGAAATGGAATTTTGCTAGTTGCCCCTAGTGCAGAATTTTCTAAATTTCCACTAGAAAACTTTAAGAAGCTAAAGGAAAGAAGATGAAACCCTATACAACATTGACAGCAAAGACTCAGAAAATAAAAGCCGAAATCTGGAAGAAGTTTACTCTAAGAGGATAATTATGCTTCTCTTAGTTAGTTGGATTTAGTTAACAAGTAAGAGAATACTCTAGCAGTGCCTAAAACATAAGGACATTTATTGTTTACTTATACAAATAGCCTGAAGTTAGGTGTTCTCTGTATACTTCAATTCCCCGATGTCAACATCAAGAAAGTAGGCTCTTTCATTTATTCTCACTGCTATTCTCAATGTGTTGGCATTTTGTCCGTAGGTTTTCATCTCGTTGTCCCAGGATGGCTGCCACAGCTCCAGATATTTCATTCCAACACAACAGTATCTGAAGGAGGAAGGAAGAGGGAAAGGGCAAAAAAGGCTGTTTCCTTACATGCTTCTCTTTTATCAGGGAGGAAAAATCCTCCATTCCCTCATCCAAGCCTTCAGTAAACTTCCCTTTACATCATTGCCTGGAACTGGGTTACATGAGCTCTCCCTAGCTCATTCACTTTCAAAGGTAAATAGAATTGTTGTGAGCAATAATTAGTCTAGGGATAAGCACATTGTCACCCACACACCCACACACGTGCATGCATGCACGCACGCACAATCATGGTTCTTTTAGCAATGAAGATGGGAAAATGGCTGTTGTATAAATAACCAACAATGTCTGTTATAAAACTGGTTTGAGAAAAGAATTTTGGCTGTCACATGCTTTGACTCATAAAACATGGCAGCCCTACCTGTCTGAAAGAATGTTAGAAGGTACTTCTTCTCCACCTCGATGTCTGGACAGAGATCCTGATTCTGTGTCCACCAGAAAACTAAGCAGTGATCCCTTTATTCTCAAGGTGTGCTATTTGAGACCATCAGTTCTCTGATTTTCTCATATTTCTGAATTCCCACCCACCATTGTCTATATTTTTAAAAAGACTGCATCTTCAAGAGGACATCAGGGCAAGATATAGGAGAAACTAGTCATGGTCTCTTATATTCTTGCAAGTATGGTGTCGACAAATAAATGATTACATTGGGAATAGGAGTTGGTTGGAAATGGTGATTTCTGGAGATTATAGCTTTTCATGCATTTCGTTGTTTCAGAGTATTAGAGCATCAAGCTGTGGGGTTATCTGAAATTCTATCTTCTGTTTATGAAAACAAACAGCACCACGGATGAAGGCATGTTACATCCTGGAAATTGAATACATTTTGAAGCATATTAATATGTTTAGTATTAATATTTGAGAAGGCAATTTGATCAACGAAAACAAATTAACAGCAAAGCCAGTGACATCTACGTATCTTTTCTATAGTCAATGATTTCTTCTTACTTGAGTAAGGAAAGAGGAAAAGAAATAACATATGGGCTTATATGTAAATATTACCAAGCAAAGCAAAAGAAACATCATACTGAAATTCAGAAAGAATATACCTTTTAAAATGATCTACTACAGGTAACAAAAGAATAACTAAAAAATGCTTGTTCCTGAGTGTATAGTACTTTACATAGAGTAGTCAAAAGAAGAGAACAATAAAAGTTGAGACAATAGAATGAGATAAAAATAGAAATGAGTTATCTAAGGAAGCATTGCAAGAAACGTCTTAATATCATCTCTATGGGTAAAGCTTGGCCCTCCTGGGTTTCATTCAACTGATCTTCTGCTTCCTCACATTTCCTAACACTAGGAAACATATTTCTTGTGCTATATTTGTTGCCACAAAGTTCAGATGAAATTTTTTCACTTATCTGATGATAATCTAATAAAACAACATTTGTTAAAATAGCTAAAGTTTTAGAAACTTGGGATACTATGGAAGGGGAATTTAAGTCAAAATATATCAGTAAGGACATGTTAACTTATGCTTGAAGTCATAAATAATCCCTAAGTTTTAGTGACTTAAAATTACAAAGTTTTATTTCTCATTCATGCCACATGTCCATCTTGCGTGGGCAAGGAAGGCTCTTCTCTACATGACCTCATTCCAGGATCTAGGCTGTCAGAGCAGTCACTATTTGGTACATTGCCAGTCATCATGGAAGAGAAAAACATGACCTTTGGATGGTCATGCTTTGGTAGTTAAATGGTCTGGCCTGTAAGTGATTCACGTTACTTCTGTTCACAATTCATTTGCCAGATGGAGTTTAATAGCCTCACTCAACCAGAAGGAAGCTAGGAGTATAATCCTACTTGTGATCAGAAGGTGAGAGACTAGAAATATATAGTGAACATCACTCAAGACAATCACATTCCACCTATTTGGTCACAAATATTTGGCTCATTCTTTCCCGTGAGCAACATATACTCTCTCTTTCCCCATTGGAGAAAATTAGAAAGTTCTATCCAGTCATAACACCAAGTCATTGTCTAGGATATTTGGATGATTCATGGTGATTTCTAAATTGTGGGAGTGTGAGGAAGGCCACAGTGATTTCTTCATTAGGTCCAGATGTGGCTCCTCTTGGTCCATAAATCTGTGAGCTAAAAAGATTAGTTATCTGTTTTCCGCAACCTAATATACCATGGTTGAGCAGGACAATCAGAGTAAACATTCTTGTTTACTCACAGAAGTTATTGATTCATAGCAATTCTGAAATTCTACTAGGTAGAATTTGCAAGAGCCTGCTACCATGGGGATGTGGAATATTCTTTGCCTCCATCTTGCTTCTGGTTCCTAGGAAGGGTTCTCCAGTCCATTGTTCTCTAGCTCCTTAACTCCACCCTTTCTGAGATTCCTCCTTTCCCGTTATCTTCTTTGATTCCATCTCAAAACGAGAATTAGAGAATATGCTTTCCCTTCCAGTCCGCTTATCGGTCTGCTTCCTTCTCAAAGAAGGTTAAGGGTCCAAGAGTCATTTTAACTCTTGAAGATTCAATAATTTCTTCTCCCCCTTCTTCTCCCCGCTCCTCCTCCTTCACAGGCTGCTGATTTATTTGACATTACAGGTGTTTTATAAACTTAGGCTTCTTATTTATTTGATTCCAGTACCTCCTTTGGCCAGTAGGCATATTTTTATGTAAAGGGAGAGCCACACTTTAGGCTTTTTTCTTCTTGAACAATTCTGACAAATTGAAAGGATTAACTGGGTTTCACCTTAATCCATTCAGAGATTTTAAGAATAAGTGTAAGGACATATCCTTGATTTAATATTGCTGTTAGATTGAGTTTTAATTTTTCTTATTTCAAGAATAGGAAAAGAATTAAGAAACACTTCCCTCTTCCAACTCTATGAGTCCCTGAATGTGTAGACTCTCTCTATTCTTGTTATTCCTGCTTACAATTGGACCAGTTCTTTTCTGAGCCTACCCTCTTCTTTTAATACTTTGTAAAGTGTAATTGGAACATGTTGCTAGTATTCCAATCTCTCCCCTAGAAATACAAGTTCATTAGGTGCATGATCTATCTTATAAATTATTGCATTTGATGTTGAGGGGGTAAATATTTAATAGCAGCTCTTCAGGAAAAGAAAAAGTATGATTTGTAGTGCTTCCCAGCTTCAATGGTATAAATTCTCCCACTATGGCAGATTTAAGGTACCAACATGACATCATAAAACCTGGAGTTGGAAGGAGAGACTCATGATTAGTTCAGGCACAAGGCAGCCCCAGCACACCCCTGATTGCAGGTGATTGTTTCACCCAATGTTTTGCCATTGCTTAACCTGGAGTGTCATCCTTCCAGTCCTTCTCACAACATGCTGCCTAGCCCAAAGCCAATGCCATATATTTCAGATTACTTTTTATGGCAGCTCTCCACTTCTGGATGCCAATTTCTGGATTGGATAGAGTAGGCTAGGTTATGCCACAGTAGCAGTCAAAGCCAAAATCTCTGGCTTAAAACCAGAAAGGTTTATTTCTCACTCGTACTACCATGCCCATCACAGCATGTCTGGGGCCTATGCTCCACATAGCCATACTCCAGGACCCAGGCTTCAGAGCACCACCACCTGGAACATTGCAAACCAGCCTGGTAGAGGGGGAAAGAGAGCAATGGAGGGTAGGGAACTGGCAACTAAATGGGTTGTCCTCAGAAGTGATGTGTACACTTCTGTTCACAACTCATAGGCTAGAATTAGTGATAAAACTACAAGAAGGACGAGAACTGTGAACTTGCCATATACCTGGAAGCAGAGAACAGAAAATATCTGCTGGTCAACACTAATGGCTGTCACAACTCTACAACAGTAGAAGTGCCTAGAGCCACACAATTTATGCCGCTTGCCAAGCAACTTGAACAACGTTTTCTTTTTTTTCCTATCTTACATAAAAGATTTTAGTCAGTAAAAAATAAGAAAATGCACAATAGTAGTAATTATCTTTTACCAAGCTCTTCTTCATATCATGATCTCTGAAGGATTTTTGAGTATTCCTGTGGTAACTCTGCCCAAAACCAGTATATACACTGTGATATCTAATAGATTAAAAGACACACACATAAAATATCATAAGGAAATAAGAAAATTTCTATCATTGAAATCTCTGAGTGGTAGTTTTCTGAGTTTGTTTAAATTTTATTTTTTTCAAATTTTAGTTTTTGCAGCTACAAACATGTCCTTCCTTTATAATGAGAAAAAAAATCAGATATTAAAAAGTTCATATAATTTTGAAAAATTTATTTTAGTACAGCTATGCAAAAATGTAATCACAGAGTTGAAAATCCCACATAGAAGTACATCAAAATATTCTCAGTGCTCGTTTCTAGGTGATGGGATTAGGTATGATTTTTAAAAAACATTTTTTCTTTTCCTTTTTAAGATTTCCTATAATGATTATATTGTTATGTTTTACAAATGACAAATGGGGCATCTTTTCCTTTATTATTCCTCATCCTTGTAATTAATTATAATTTCATTATTATGATTATGAACAAACTGTATCTTATTGAAAATTTTCCTTTTCTTCAACATTTCTACTATTATAATGTCTATATTTAGTGTCTCTATTTCCAATGGCATACATATATATATAAATAAAAATTGTGTATATATATATCCTTCTATTTGTGTTCATTTTGAAAAGCTTAGACCAAGCCAGGAGGATAGGCTGGCTACTGAGGATCAAGACTCAGGTCTTGATATATAAAGAACTCTCAAAACTCAACCGTAAGAAAACAAACAACCCAATTAAAAATGATGAAAGTCTTGAACAAATACTTTACCAAAAAGGAGATATGGACAGCAAATAAGTACAGATGTTCAACATCATTAGCCAATGGAAAATGCAAATTAAAACCATGATGAGATACCACTATGCACCTATTAGAATGGCTTAAATTAAATAACCTGACAATACCAAGTGCTGACAAGGATGTAGAGCATCTGGAACTTGTGTATTGCTGTTGGGAATGTAAAATGGTACAGCCACTCTGGAAAACAGCTTGGCAGTTTCTTACAAAGCAAACATACACGTATCATATGACACAGTAATCCCACTCCTAGGCATTCAAATCCTAGAGAAATGAAAATATATGTGCGCACAAAAATTTATACACAAATATTTATAGCAGCTCTATTCATAATCACCAGAATTGGAAACAACCCAAATTTCTTTCAACTCGTAAGTGTGTAAACAAACCATGGTACATTCATATAAGGGAATACTACTCAGCAATAAAAAGGAATGAGCTAGTGATAGATACAACATCTTGAATGAATCTCATACACTGAGTAAAAGAAGCCAATCTTAAATGGTTGTATAGTCTATGATTCCATTTCTATGACATTTTCAAAAATCCAAAGCTATAGTGACAGAGAAGTATTTGCTAGTGCCAGGGATTAGGGGTGAGGAAAGATATGATTACAAAGGGATAAAAGAAGGAATTTTGGTGGATGATGGAAAAAAAATGACTCAGGTCAAATGTTCTCTATTCAAAAAATTTCCTTAGAAACAGCCATCAGTCATTTCTTTTCACATTTCCTTTGATTTTCGTTATGGAACTTAGTACTACTTAAAATCATTGTCCATTTACATTTGTTTGCTTACTGAATTTCTCTCCCCATTAAGAAGTCGGCTCCATGAGAGCAGGGTCCTCACCTGTCTTGTTCTCCACTGTCTTCCCAGCGCCTAGACCAGTGCCTGGCACAGAGTTGGCACTCACACATTACTTGTTAAGTGAATGAGTGCTTGACAATGGACTGTGGTCTATTTTGATCAGGAAAAATGATCACCCAAAGGAGTAGAAGGAGCAGCTGCATCTGTAGGCAGGAGCTGATTCTTCCCAGGACTTAATGGTCAGAGAAGCCACATCAGACAACAAATCTGAATTACTTGCAAAGGCCTGAGAGAGCAAGGTAGAACAAGATGTCAGGAGCTTGCCAAGTGCAAGAATAAATCAGGAAGTGATTTGTAAAATTGAACAATGGGAGAGTGGAATGTACACTCAGTAACTTTAGAAGGTCATTTGGTCAGGCTGGAGTTCAATGTGCAGTCTGGACAAATAATCCCACTGTCCCCGTTGTCTCTGCTGTTGTAGTGTCTACAATGAGGTTGCATGTCTGGATATTATGTAGATTTTCTAGTGTCTGTTTTGCTGTCCTACAGTACCACAGTGTGCCTGTAGGGGCACGTTTTGAAGGCCCCAGAGGGTGCTACTCTTCTGTTTAAGCAATTACCATGTCAGTTCGGGACAACGCTCGCTCCCCTGCTTCAGAAATAAAAATGCCCGAGGGCTTAAGTGAGCAATGTACAGCATCCTAGATAATGGATAGTTTCCTTAAGGAAAGCAGCTTGAGAGTAATGGGAAGGTGGCTTAAGAGAGAACACTAATCTAATATGTCAGTGAGAGAGTTATTAGAACAAGAGTTGTGCACGGAATGTCACTTCAGGATTTGTTTGAACAGCACCACCCTAAATGTTTTCTAAAAGTTCCAGTTAGGGAGTCTTAAGAATATTTTATCCTCAGGCAAAAACTATTCTGTAAGGCCCAGATTTTCCATATCACCATGGCTATTTGGAGATGGCCTACTGTAGGCTTCCTTCTCCTGAGCTGACAAGTAGGCCAGGTTTGCCTCTGGTGTTCCCAGTCTACATCTTACATGATCTCCTGTGAGAAACCCATTCCCTTGGGGGAGGGAAAAGGAAACTAAAATTGTTTACACTAGAATATATTTACATATGCTCCCATGTCATGTTTTCAGAGACCTCCCTGGCCACTCTATCTGAAATTGCTTCTTATTGACACTCTCCTTCTCTTGCTTCGTTTTTCTCCTTTGCACTTACCACTATCCAAAAAAAAAAAAATTATTTACTGTTTGTTCACCCCGCCCCCCCCAAGTGTAAGTTCCATAATGGTAGGTATTCATATCTGTTGAATTAGCAGCTTTATTCCTCAGTATCTAGAGCAGTATCTGGCACATGGTAGACACTCATTTAGTATATTTTGAATGAATAAATTAATTTATACACTGAATTGGCAGTCTTCCAAAGCAGTCTATTAGATTCTATAGCTTGTTAAAATGATGCTGCTAATATTGAATATTCGTCTATTAGTGATTGCCTGCCTTCCTTACAATTTATAATGTAAGGCCTATGATGGCAAAAACTGTGACTGGAAATTTTTAGACTATAAAACAGCAGCAGGCACTTTTTGAAATAAATGAAAGAATGAATGAATATACAAGATCATTTTTGGAACTCTTCTTTCAGAACTGCATTCAGAACCAGTCAATGCCTGGATAAGCAAATCAGCCTAATAATTTTTTATCCACATGTTGCTTTTGACCAAAAGTTGCTAGGCTTAGTGAGCTGTTACTAGAGAAAATAATGCCCATGTCATAACTTTGCTTATGGACAATATTCCATATACCCTATTATGGACAATAAAAGATGGGAAAGGTAAACAAACAGACCTAAATCCTGTCAGGTGACAGTCTCATAAAACTTGACTTCAATTTAATATCTAGGGGCCTATTTGTGTGATGAGCATTTGGCAAGCTGCCTTATATTTTGCTGTGGTGCATAGTGCAGACTAGCTGAGAGTCCAGTCTTTAAAAACCCTGGGGGAAGAGTACAAACATGAAATATTAGGAATCCTTAATGATGTCTCCTGAGTTTATTCTGCTTGAAGTCTGACTGCCAAAAATATCCCTACCTCTCACATTAATGGTCTTTCATTTTTAACTAACGTATCAGGAATGTAAAGGAAATGTAAACCACTTTGGATGTCTAACTAACATGATTCATTTCATTTCTGCTCACTGCTGATAGTAGCACATTTATATTTCATGGTTTCTGAATTCGAAGTACTATAATATCCAGATGTGGTCGACTGCTTTCAGGACCAGATGATAAACAGCATTGTCCCTTGAAGTTAGATAGCAATGCTGAAGAACAGTCCATTCAGCAGCAAATCAAAAGATTTATATTAAGTAGGAAAGTCATATTAATCTTGTGTAGGTATCCCTGGTGTTGGAAACTTATTTGGGGGGAAAGTAGAAAGCATTATAGGAAGGAAGTGGCTTACACTATGGCCTGGAAGGAGAATGGTATCAAAATAAGGAGAGAGACTCGATGTATAATTTAGAACTAATTTTTGAATACATGATATAATGGAAAACACATATCACAAAGCACAACCCCGCTACAGTTTTGCCAATCAAAAGGTAGGCATGCGATTTTGGAATATTTCACAATCTAGAAAGAAGTCTTTGCTAAAGACACAATGGTATTCAATTATAATAGGACTCCTTCTATGAGTTTCCTAGAATATGATG
Organism: Ceratotherium simum simum; assembly: GCF_057802395.1. NCBI lineage: Eukaryota > Metazoa > Chordata > Mammalia > Perissodactyla > Rhinocerotidae > Ceratotherium > Ceratotherium simum. Next base: position 49,701,909 of record NC_141906.1, read on the forward strand.
CTTTTAAAATGTCTTGGTGATGTAAGTGTTCACACTACCACTTGATTCTCTGCTGCTGAAGATAATTTTCTAATGTTACTGCTCATGGTTGTTGTGGATCTGAGGATGTTGCAGCACAATGATCTAACACATGCATGAGTGTTTTGAACAGGCAAGCAGTTCTATATAAATTCAAGGTATGGCATTTTTCTCATTTTTGTTTTAGTATACATTTATATATATGAAAAGAGTGCTCTTTGTCATTTCCTTGCAGTGCGATTTTAAGCCTTAAAGGAATATTTGGTCTTCAATCTTGGCAAATATACCTATAAAGTAGATGGTAGGGGAGCTGATGAGATAAGAAACTTTCTACTTGGTTAAGGAAGGGTATCTAATGATCTTCTTTATCATCCTTGATATATTTATATTCCCCTTTTCTAAAAATAATAAACTGTACTTGGTTTAGCTGAAATTCAAACAGCGACCAACAGTAGTATAAATTTAAATTCTGAGGCAAGTTTACGAAGTAAAACCACCTTTTCTTCTATTGTTAACTCAAAAGTCAATTTTTAAATCATGCTCCTTGGATAATTTCTTCTTTTTTCTTGGCTATTTAGCACTTCTAAGATATCTCTCTAGTTTAATATATCTTGATTAATCTTCCTTTTATAAAATAAGTCTCTATAGATTGTCCCTCAAAATTTATCAATTAATTTGATGCTGCTTCATTTTGTTTCCTGTACATGTGTGTTGTCTTATCTTCCAAACACAGCTGTGTGATCCTTGAAAGCAGGATATCAACAGAGTTTCTCATGGATTTAAGGAGGCTAATAAGCATTAAACAGAAAATAATGCAGAAAATGTGAGATATACTGAGTGTTATATGAGATAAGCAAGCTTCTTCAGTGTAGAACTTCTCCAAGCCTCTGGTGCAATAGTTAGTAGTTGTGGCTCTGGAATCAGGCTGCCATGGTTCAGATCACAACTCTCTTCAGAGCTGTGTGAACTTTGACCTTAGATAAATGGCTTAACTCTTTATATGCTTTTGCTTCTAGACTATAAAATGGGTTACTTCATACAGTTTTTATGAAGCATAAATGAATTAATGCAATTATCATTAATGTGCAATTGTGAGTTTCTATAAGAGGAATATATTGTGTAGTTTCCATACACATATCTGACCATGGAATTCTTTGTTTTCCTGACATATCATGTGACTAGTGTTCCTGAAAATACACTCAGGGGAATGTCCATAGACCATGTGCTATGATTACTGGTGCTTAACACATTTTTACTGATTGATTAGTATCCTTTCTTTCTTCAATTTTCTCCAACTTTTTATTACGAAAAATTTCAAACTTACAACAGTGTAGAGAGAATAGAACAATAAATATCTACATGCCATTCATCTAGATTTAAAAATTGCAATTTTTTTTCACTTTTTCTCTCTCTCTTTGTATATTTACCCCAAAACCATTTGAGAGTAAATTGCAGACTTTGTGACATTTCAACCTAAAATACTTCACCATGTATCTCCTAAGAATAATGACAATCTGCTACAGATCACATAATAATGCTTTGGAAAATAACAATAATTCTATAATATCATCCAGTCAATATTTAAAATTTCCTCAAATATCCCCAAAATGTCTTTTATAACTACTTTAAAAAAATCCAGGATTCAATCGAGGTGTACACATTTTATTTTGCTGTTAGTTCTTTCTTTACTCATTTTTAATCTAGAATCATCCACCCATATTTTTTCCTGACAATAACTTTTTTTTCAGCTTTATTGAGGTATAACTGTCAAATAAAATTGTAAGATATTTAAAGTTGTCCAATGTGAGGATTAGACATACATCTATATTGTGAAAGGTTCCCGCTCATCAAGTTCATTAACATCCATAACCTCATATATTTACCTTTTTTTTGGTGAGAACATTTAAGTTTTACTCTCTTAGCAAATTTCAGTTATGCAATACAGTGTTATCAACTATAGTCACCATGTTATAATTAGATCCTCAGACCTTATTCATTTAGTTACTGAAGGTTTGTACCCTTTTACCATTCTCTCCATATTTCTTCCACCCCTCAGCCTTGGCAACCACTTTTCTACTCTGTTTCTATGAGTTTGACTTTTTTTTTTTTCAGATTCCACATATAAGTGATACCATGCAGTGTTTATCTTTTTTTTGTCTGGCTTATTTCACTTAGCATAATGCCCTCAAGCTTCATCCAAGTTGTTGCAAATGTTCATTGTGTGTGTATAATATATATATCCATTCATCTGTTGGTGGACACTTAGATTGTTTCATATCTTGCTATTGCGAATAATGCTGCAATGAACGTGGGAGTACAGATACCTCTTCAAGATAATGATTTTGTTTCCTTTGGTTATATACCCAGAAGTGGGATTTCTGGGTCATATGGTAGTTCTATTTTTAATTTTTTGAAGACTGTCCATTTGGCTTTCCACAGTGGCTGAACCCGTTTACGTTCCTACCAACAATGTGCAAAGGTTCCATTTTCTCTACGTCCTCACCAGCACTTATCTTTTATCTTTTTGATAATAGACAACCTAACAGGTGTGAAGTGATATCTCATTGTGGTTTTGGTTTGCATTTCCCTGATGATTAGTGATGTTTAGCACTTTATCATGCACCTGTTGACCATCTGTATGTCTTCTTTGGAAAAATTCTATTGAAGTCCTTTGCCCATTTTTTAATTGGGTTATTATTATTTTTGCTATTGTGTTGATTGAATTCCTGGTATATTTTGGATATTACCTCTAACTGGATATATGGATTGTAGATATTTTCTCTCATTCCATAGGTTGCTTTTAAATTTTATTGATGGTTTCCTTTGCTGTGCAGAAGCATTTTAGTTTGATGTATTCCTACTTGTTTATTTTTGCCTTTGTTGCCTTTGCTTTTGGTGTCAAATCCAAACAAATTGTTGCCAAGACCAATGTCTACACGCTTACCCACTGTGTTTTGTTCTAGGAGTTTTATGGTTTCAGGCCTATGTTCAAGTCTTTAATCCATTTTGAGTTGATTCTTGCGTATGGTGTAAGATAGAGGTCCAGTTGTCCTAAAACTAATTATTGAAGAGATTATTCTTTCTTCATTGAGTATTCTTGGCTCCTTTGTCAAAAATAATTAACTACATATGCATGGGTTTATTTCTGGGCTCTCTGTTCTATTCTATTGATCTATTTGTCTGTTTTTATGCCAATACCATGCTGTTTTAATTACTATAGCTTTGTTAATATAGTTTGGAGTCAGGAAGTGTGATGCCTCCAGCTTTGTTCTTTCTCGAGATTGCTTTGGCTATTTCAGATCTTTTGACACTGACTTTTTAAAGAGCTCTGATGAGCTGTCTTGTAGAATGTCTCTTTTCTCTGATTATTTTCCTCACAGTGTTGATTAACTTGTTTCTCCATTTTCTGTCTCTCTTGGAAACTAGAAGTTAGATCCAGAGTTTTGATGGGATATATTTTAAGCATTTTGACAGGAGTGCTTGATAGATGATCTATATTTCATAGCATATCCCATTCTAAGGCATATAATATTAGATTGTTCCTGATAAGTGATGATGTTTGATTACTCATTTAAGGTGATGACTGCTAAAAGTCTCAATTGTAAAGGTATATTTTTCACTTTGTAAATATCAAATAATCCATAGTGTAATGCATTATAATTTGTGAATATCTTGTTCCTTAACACTGGTTTACCAATGCTTTCTGTATCCATTGATAACCCTTACCTAAATCAAATATTACCTTGGGTCTGGAAAATGGTGATTTTTTTCTAATTCTGTTATTCCATGTATATTGATTAGTGGGCTTTCTTCTGTAGACGTATTACCTGTATTTCACTGGAGTGTAACCTATGATGAACTGATGGAATGGCTTGGAAGAGCAGACACATCCTTGATGGGTTTAGGCAGCTTTATGATGGTTGTAAAAGAAAACACTAGAGCTTTTTAGAGAAGAGAGGGCTAACCATAAGGGGAGGGAGGGACACATACACACACACACACACACACACACACACACACACACACACACACACAGATGCAGAGAGAGAGGGAGAGATAAAGAGAGATTGATTGACTACAGATTTACCATATGACCATTCCAGGAAAGGCTCTTAAGAAGGGGCCAGTAAACCAGGACAGCCTGTTTTATATTGGTGCCATAACTCCCTTGTTTCTTTGACTTTTTTCTTTCAATCATTTGATTAACCACTCTCCTTTTTTCCTCACCTTCATGGTTTTTATCTTTTTTTGAAGATGTCATATTTATGATTAGTTTACATCTCTCTTCCTTATGTAAATTCTTAGAAGTGTTAGCAGACAGTAGAGAAGTCAGCATTTAGAAAAATACAAGAATCAAAGGCTCTAAGATAGTGGGAAATATATGGCACACCCAAACAGGGTCATGAGAGGAGTTTAGCAAAGGTGTGGGCAGGATTAAGATAACTCACAAAAGATATTGCGGTAGTCTCAGTTGGACAAGTTACCACCTCTAAGCCCTAGTATCAGGATACAGTAGGTTTGGGGAGAGAGTCACCTGAAGGAGCAATAGACTTAGATGAAGGGACACAGCCAACATACTTAATCCTTGTTGGGAAGGAGCTAGAGAATAGATACTCTGACTTCACTCTCCTCCACCCTCTGATTTCCCAAAATATAAGTTCTGTGAAGAGAGAAACTTTGTCTCATTTACTTATGTGTATAGCAGAAGTAGTGCCAGGCATGCAGGAGGTGCCCGATAAATTTTGTTTAGTGAATAAGTGAATGAATGAATGAATGGAAGAATGGATGGATGAAATAGACTCAGAGCACTCATACTGAGTTCCTTAGTTTGTCTCTTGAAAATTAAAAAGCAAAGTGCACTTTCTTTGCCTTACTAATGTGTATCAATGCCATGAGATCTCATTATTTTATTTTTAGAAAAAACGATCAATGAGAACATTGTACCAGAGGCCCCTCATTGGGACTTTTGAGTTGAACACATTACTTAGCAGTTGCTAACACGGGAACTTGAGGATATTTAGTGAACCTGCTGAAGTCAACACATTAATGCAACGGAAACCAATAGAGAGGCAACTATCTATTAACCTTGGCATTGTGGGGTCTAAAAAAGCTTTTACCCACCATTGGGCTTTGTAACCTGTAAAATAAATCAAAACATAACAACAGTTAACCTTGAAAACCTTTTGATTACCTCCCAGGGGTTAATTTTCTTGAAGGCAGCATAGTGGGGTAGAAAAAGCCTGTGTTTTGAGTGAAGCAAAACTCTACCAAACCCTTGCTGTGCTATTTACTAGTCATATAACATGAGAAGATTACTTAAATTTTTTTAAAATCTCAATTTTATCATTTGTTAATCCAGGATAATCTGTTTGTTTTTTAGCATTGTGTCAAAAAGTAAATGAGAGAATGTATTTGAAGTGTCTTGCACATGGTAATATATGTTCTATGCATGCAAGTTTACTGCTTTCCTTGAGGTTGATTAAATTTATAATATTTCCTTTTATTTTGTAAACTTTTGGAAAATGCTTGATGTTATTATATAATTGATCAATATAGAATTAATTTCAATAAACTCTATCAAAAACGGAAGAAGAAAAACAGCATGTTTTTACATAACTATATCCCTTCTTTTTATTTATTTTTTGAACCCAAGATCTAGAAATACTCTTCATCTTGAGATAGCAATAGCCACAAACTCAATTTAAAAATGGAAATAAAGATAAATAAACGATCAGAGTTCATAGAAATCTTCATTCCTGTGTGCAAATGGCAGTATTGAGCAGAAGTCCTAGAATTCTCGTATAGAAAATTTGAGTATTTCCATATCATTTTTATATTCTATTTTTCCTGTTGTAAATGGAAATATAACCAATTTTTGAATCTTTTATTCTTAGTAGAATTCTATCATTCAACAATATTGTTTTGTGACATACAATGAAATAATAGTACTTTTTGTGGGTTTTATTCTTTTGTAAAGGATCTAATTTAGCATTGAATTAAGATGAGTTCACCACTCATTGGAAGGTAAGTTATTTCTTTGTGGATTGTGGAGTACCACTCAGTTTTTTGGAAGAGGTAATAGATAAGTGAGACTCTAAAAGAACAAATGTACATTATATTAACAGGTACTTTACAAAAAAATGATTTATTCCTGCCAGTTTTTAGAGGATAAGGCTTTCAAGTTTTTTATACATAAATTCCATTTATTTTAAACACACGTACACTGTTAACTTCTTTTTAATTAATTTTGTTTTTAAGAATTATTTGTTGGGAAGCTTTTTTATCTCAACTTCAACTCATAATGTAGTGTGGTTTATCCTTTAAAGCTAAGCTATGCTCCCCTCAGGATTAAGGTGTGTGCAGACATGTCTGTAAGGGCTGGTGGGATAGTCTCCCAGCAACAGGGACCAAGGAATCCCTCTGGGAAAGAACTAGTTATAAGAGAAGAAAGAGTCCAAGTGCATAAGCTTGGTGCAAGGATAAAACTAGAGTCTATTTACCAGAGAGGCTGAAGGCCTAAGGGAAGGAAAATGGTAATGGGGACTGTGGTTGAGACAGACACAGAGCTGGTTTGGGGGGCTAGAAGAGAGCAGAAGTCCCGCTGTCTCATGAGCAAGCAGTACCTTCCTCCAGGAGGGTGAGCTGGAGGCAGAGTTATTAAGGGCTTCTGTGATGTTATTCTATCTAAGCATTCTACTGATCTAACATATAATTGTAAATTATTGTCCATCCCCCTTTACTTGTGGGTTGTGAGTTTCTAATGAGAGAAAAGGCGTTATTTTCCCTCTTGGGCAGGTTTGAACCTGTAGATAGTAGAAAATGAGTGGCGCTGGTACAGGCAGAATCCATAGCCGGTGACCCTAGTAGATCATTTGGGTGGATGGGGAAGGAAACAGAGATAGTATTTCTTTTGGAGCAGGAAAGACTTGCTGCTTGCCCTATTTTATATTTGCCTAATATTTAAAATTAATGAGATATGAACCGTCTACATTTTGAGCTATCATTTGACATAAACACTTTGTATTTTTGAAGGCTAACTCTGATTTCCAAGCATAAATTGGCCTGCTTTGGGAAAATTTAATAAAATTTGCTTACTAAAACTTAAAAATTTTAATTTAAACAAACCTTTAGCTTCAATGAAATAAAATGTTTTCAGAAGCCATCAAAATATGTAGCAAGCAGAGTGGAGCTCTCTTAGTAATCCCACGTTAAGAAAAACACATGAGGGCCGGCCCCGTGGCTTAGCGGTTAAGTGCTCATGCTCCACTACTGGCAGCCCGGGTTCGGATCCTGGGCGCGCACCGATGCACCGCTTCTCCGGCCATGCTGAGGCCGCGTCCCACGTACAGCAGCTAGAAGGATGTGCAACTACGACATACAACTATCTACTGGGGCTTTGGGTTAAAAAAAAAAAGGAGGAGAATTGGCAATAGATGTTAGCTCAGAGCCGGTCTTCCTCAGCAAAAAGAGGAGGATCAGCATGGATGTTAGCTCAGGGCTGATCTTCCTCACAAAAAAAAAAGAAAAACACATGACTTATTGCAAATATTGCTCCAATTTACACATTCTAATCTCCTCAGATTTATCAATCAGCTTATCAACTTCCTATCACGCACTTTACAATCTCAGAGAAAGATTATTTCCCCAGAAACAACGAAAAAGAGTGTAAATGTCTATGCATCTATATATTACATATATAGATTGCTGTCTAACCTCTTGAGAAGTGCTTACTGGAAAAATCTTTCCAAAAAGCAGGTCATTCCCTTCTTTAAGTTGTTTGAAGAACATTGTCCCTAGTTTTCAAATCTCACAAAATATATTTCCCTTGCTACACAGCAAGTACTTTGTTTTTCAATGTTTCTGCAAAGCTGTTAAGAGTCTGACATAAGATGCATGTGCAATGTTCAGATGTTTGGCGGATATAATGTGACTATCATGATTGAAACCAACCAAGAAACTCATTTTTCAGTCCTCTTCAGTCCCCTCTGTGAAACATTTTGATCTACATCATCAATTTAGAATTATACAGCTTCATGCTGAGTTTCACTAAGGGTTACCAAGTTCGTGAGTAGGTCTGGAAAGAGTTCTTTGCAATTTTTCTTTGCTAGAAATAAGGTTTACATGTATCTTTTCTGGTTATGTTTTTCCAAACTATCAGAATTAAAGGGAAAACTTTTGTGGGATAGCATTTTCCATAAAACAAATATTTTTTTTAAGCAATGAATGAATAAAAATATTAGGACTGAATTTACTGTGCAGCTAATGAATGAGCTTTAGCCATATACTCATAGGCCATATGTTTTTGAAAAATTTGCAAAAGTGGTACTTTCTAAGAGCAATCAGCTAAAATCTAATTGCTGTCTCTTTCATGATTTCCCCTTCATCACCGTCACATCAGGGACACTGGAGTGGCTGTGGGCATTTTTGGAATCTAAGAGGAAATGGAATTGCAGACACAGTTAGTTTGGGTTTAGTGGGATGTTTATGCGGTTTGCAGTCACTTCTCTGTATAGACAAATTATTGCTAGGTGTCACTGCGGGAGTGGCTTCCAGTCTATTATTGCCCCTTCTGCCAACTTACCCAGCATTATGTCAGGAAAATCCAGTGCTAGAGATCTCACAGTGATGTGAAAGTTCCCTTCAGTATTTGGTACCAGGAGTGTGTGCGTAGCAGACAAGACACACAAAATTTGAAAAGTAGAAGCTAACCTGAAGAGAATTTTTTCAAACACCAGAATGTGTAAAATCTTAAGTAGAGGATTCAGTTCTCATTAATGCCTGGTCAAAATGACTCTCTCTTTTTAGTAATATATTTGCTGATGGCATATATAATTATAAATACCATACTTTTTAACTTTAAAGGGAAATTTCATAAAATAGAATTTATTAGAATTCATAAAGACACATTTAGTATCACTATACACAGAAAGTACATCTGTAATAGCTCATATATGAAAGAAGCATGATAGAGGAAGTTCTCAAATGTGACAACTTCTTTAAAGGTCACATGACATTACCAATAATGTGTTAGAATGCTAAAAAAAACTTTCATTTTTTTTTTTTTGTGAGGAGGACTAGCCCTGAGCTAACATCTGATGCCAGTCCTCCCCTTTTTTTCTTGAGGAAGATTGGCCCTGAGCTAACATCCGTGCCCACCTTCCCCTACTTTATATGAGACGCCGCCACAGCATGGCTTAACAAGCGGTGCATCGGTGCACGCCCAGGATCCGAACCTGCGAACCCCGGGTCGCCGAAGCGGAGTGCACGCACTTAACTGCTTGGGCCACTGGGCTGGTCCCATAAAAGAAACTTTCATAAACCACCAATAATAAAACAAAATTTTAATCAACCGGGCTAGAGGAAAGACTGAATGATGTTTTCATTCTTTCCGCAGAAAATATTACAAAATCATTATTTTATGAAGAGTTAAAGAGTATGTAGTGAAAAAATGTAGGAAGAAATATGCTCTGGAGGTGCATCATACAGTTAATTAATAAAAATCTTATCTTGCTTTTCTATATTTTGTAATATTTGTATTATTTGTTGGTTTTTAATATCTGTAATTTGTGGTGGATTCATTTCTCATTCTAAGTAAATGGTAGCTATTAACCTAATTTTGTATTTTTTATTAAGGAGGCTACCCAAATTCTGTAAGCTTCAGGCCCCCAAAATCTGATATGTCCCTGTAGATGCAATTTATCATAAGGTTTTTACAAACGAACTTTATGGAGATATAATTTGTATACAATAAAATGCATACATTTTGAGTAGAGTTTGATGATGTTTGACAAACATAAACACTCATGTAGCCACTACCACAATCAAGATATAGAATATTTTATTCATCCCCAAAGGTGCCCTGTGTCCCCCCTCAGTCCATATCCACTCTTCACCCCCAGCTCTAGGCAACCACTGGTCTGCTTTCTATCACTGTAGGTAAGACTTGTCTTTCCTAAAGTTTCACGTAAATTGAATCATACAGTATGTACTCTTTTGTGTCTGGCTTCTTTTGCTCAGCTTAGTGTTTTGGATATTCATCTGTGATGTTACAGGAATTGATAGCTAATTCCATCTTATTGCTGAGTAGTATTCCTTGAGAGACATTTGAGTTATGCCCAGTTTTTGTCTATTATGAATAAAGTGTTGATCGTGTACATGTCTTTGTGTGGACATATGTTTTTATTTCTCCTGAGTAAATAACTAGAAGTGGAATTGCCGGGTCGTATGGTCTGTATACACCTATGAAATTTTAACTTTTAATTATTTTGTGGTGCCCATTAAGATCTAGCTCAAAATTTGATTTATTAATTCAATAAATACTTACTAAATGCACTGTGCAAGATACCAGGGAATCATAGGTGAATACAACACAAACACTACCCTAAAGCACACAGGAGAAAAAATGCCAAAATTTCAAAGGAGGAATTACTCAGGATTGGTGGTCAGGTAAGTCATAAGCTGGATCTTATAGGAGATAAGGGAGCCCATCAGGCAGGCATTGGGTGAGGTCACAGCAGTGAAAGTTATTTCCATGTGCAAAGGCAGGGTATATGAACATACCATATAGCATGGCATCTCTGGGAAACTGCCAGGGGTGTGGTATTTCAGGGAAGGGAAAAGTATTAGATGAAAGTAGAGAAGAAAGCTGGGCAGATTAAGGAGGACTCTCATTACTGCGGAAATGTGTTTTCTTCTCAGTGAGGCCTCATCTCACCCCTGGGACAGCTAGTCCCTTCTTTCCTATGATTGCATCACATTTAGACCATAGTTCTCTTTAACATATTGTAATATCTTTATGTGTCTGTCTCCTTCACTATACTATAAGTTCCTAGATGGTGTCTTTGCTATCTTCAGTGTGTAACACAATGCTTGGCACTTACTAGGGCATTAGAAAATTAGAGTTTATGCAAGAATGAATGAAGAAATGAGAATAATGGAATGACCTACATTCTCTGCCGGAAACAAGTTCAGAAAAAATTCTTCTTTACCAAAGACCTGTGAAACATCCTTTGAGAAGACACATTAGAAATACATATTTATTTCTCCACTGAAGCAAGGTCATGTGTATAATCTTATGAGCTTGATTTATTAATTTCAATTGTCTTTATGATCAATACTGATTTCATAGCCTCATTGACTTCGGAGTGATCTGCATGGATGGCTGAGATAGTTGAAATGAATGGGATCAACTGTGCAGCAGTTTCCTTAATTTTGTGGTAAAACTGGCCTCGAAATTGTAACACTAAAAAAAAAAAAACTTTGTTTAAGAAAAGCTAGAAATCTTTACATATCATGAGCTACCCAGTCTTTGGCCATAAATTGATGCTGTATTTTCTAATGAGTGTTTTCATTTGTGCTAGAGCTCAAACTCTTTTATCTTTATGATCTTCATTTATGCAGGCTTAAACAGGCCAAGAGTCCACCTTTACTTACCAAAAAGTGTATGTTTTGGCAGTTTGTTTTAATAATAAATAGTATTTATTTCATTGCTCATTCACTTTGGTAATGGCAAAATAAATACAGAATGGGAGAGGAAGGCAGTCTGAAAAATAAGGAAAACAGTTTAGAAAAATAGAGTGAGAATAGAACCAAATAGGAAGGAGATTTGAGATGTTCTGAATTGTTAATGAATTAAAATTAGAGCAATCATATAATTAGTCAACTAAATCAAGGTACTTTTGTTAGTGAAAGGGGCAAGGCAAATAATTATGCCAGAACAATAGGTGGTATGTGAACTGTCCCAAGCAAACAAAGAAGGATGGTCATCCTAGTTAAAGTACTCTTTCCAAATCCTTTTGTTTCAGATTGTTGTCATTTTTTTATCACTGCCTTATAAAGTGCTAATTAGTAGGCCTAGGAATATCTACAGCTCTTTAACTTTTTTTATGCTCCCCACAGATACTTTTCTTAATGGGATGGCCATTGTAGTCCAACAAGGGAGAAATTATTTTTCAAATTGCTGTGGAAGTATTAAGAAAGATACTGACCTCAGGGGATAGTTGACATGAAAGTCAGAATAAGAGTCGGTGGGTGGCTGAGAGTTTTTCCATCAAATTATATCCTCTTTTGATTCGGAAAGAAGGACATCTCAATCTTTCTCAGGTGGGGATACATTTGTTCTTTAATTTTTCATTCTACAAACATTGACTGAGACCTAGAAGTGCTCTGTGGACTATGGTGAACCAGATGTAGTCACTGATCCTAAGGGACTAAGAGAGGAGATGGATAGTAAGGTGAATATTAGTGAGAATAACTTTTTTGTGTGTGATTCTGAAGGTAATTTTTGGGAGAAGTTCAAAAAATAATTTCAACAGTGCAGCATAGCTAAATTAAATGTGCAGAATGCCAAAGGATGATTTGAATAAACAACGCCTTTTTAGATGCATATGTTCTCTTATGCTTGTTGTTTTGCTTAATTAACGATGTTCATCTTTCCTAATTTCCTGATTTCCAAGCAAAAATTGGCTTGTTTTGGGATAACTGTTTTATATTCCTTAGCGTTTTCTGTAGTTTGAACTCAATCTGTAATCTTGAAGTATTTAAAAAATAAGTCTTAGAATTTCTTTTTAAAAAGCAATTTGAGTTTTATTGATCTGCAGAGCTCGAGTTTAGAATGCACAGATAGGCACTTAAATGCATTTTGGTAATAAATGTTTCAATATTAGATGGCTTGAGAGTTATTAAAGAGAAAATTGAGTTTTAGAGTAAATCTGTTGTGAGATTAAGAAGGCAATTGTAATATTTTGGGTTTGTATATTTGGTGAGAATGCACTTTTTTTGTGTTGTTCTTTTACCTTGTTCACTTTTGTACAAAAATTAAAGCATATTGATTTTTTTATTCATTTAATACACTTATGGAAAAAGACTGCTTTGGTAGATGAGGAGGATGTGAATATAAGATGGAGTCCTCCCTTTAGCTTGTATTCTATTAGAAAAGAGAAATATGCAAACAAATAAATGCTGTATAGCATTTTACTAGCCAGTAAAATAGTTAAAAGAAAGGGCTCTAGTGTCTTTCAATCCCAGGTTAGAGTATTAGTCTGCCAAGCCATGTAACCTCGGATAACTTATTTAACCTCCTCTCACTTCATTCATGTCTAGACTGTGTCTTTTACTAGTACCTACTTCATGGGGTGATTGGGAGGATTAATTGATTCACAAAAGTGCTTAGCTCAATACCTGGTACTCTAAAGTGCTCAGAGAATGAGGGGATTATGATACCATCACTGTGCACAGTTAGATTTCACAGGAGGGAGTGGTCAACTGTACCTGAAAGTGGATTTAAGAAAAAGTTCACAAAAAAAGGAGACAATTTTTAATGTCCTGAATCTATTACAGAGTGATTGCATTGCCTTTAGGACCAAATATTCATGAAACAGCTTTGATGATGCTATTAACCATTATTTTTGGAGATTTTGAAACATGAAACTATCAAGAAAACTCTCTCTGATCCGTTCTTCTGGAAGTGATTACACCACTTTTCCTGCAGTAACCTTGTTCTAGGTATACTGTATTCCTGAGGTACCCAGTGACTCGTCACAAATCAGTAGCTAAGGACACTGTCTTTGACCCTCCTTGGAAAAAGGCATACAAACAAAGAAAGAGGGGCAAGGAGACTGAAACATCTTACTAATGGCAAGGGTGAAATTTTCGAGTGTGCAAGACACTGGCCGGTTTGATGTCAGATCCATTCCCTGCCATTTCCCTGTTTTTATATGACTATTGCAAACTACATTTTTCAGGCTTTTTTGCACTGCTTTCCAGTTAGGCTTTACATTGAGAAGCACTAGTCGAGATGGATAAATTAACAGGCAATTATAGAATAACACCCACTATTCTAGGGATAAGCACATGATGGAAGGAAGGGATGGTCTAGGTCTCTCTCCCTCCCTCCTTCCCTTTCTGCGTCTCTGCCTTGGGCATCTCTGGCAATGACTACAACTTCTACATGGTTCCAGCTCCCTCTAGTCAGCCTTTTCCTCTCAATGCTCAGCTCCTGACAATCCATCTTCCACCAGTGGCCAAGCTTTGGAGTTTCAGCAACTCCACTGCCTTCCTTTGTCCCTCTAGCTATAGCGGCTGTTAGGAGTGTTAGCTTTTTCCTGTAGTTGATCTAAGGGTTGCCTCACCTTCACGTAGCTGCTCTTTCAGCAGTTCAAAAATGTTTGTAATTAATTTCTCTTATTAAGTTCTCCGTGCTGAATCACCTGGTGTTTTTTTGTTTGTTTGTTTTCTAGTGGCTGGGCACTGATTAACACAGAGGGCAAGTGGTGAATGTTGTATTATTCTTGCTAGACCTTGACTGAGAGTTTCTGTGGCTGATCAGAGTATCTGTATGGAAAAATTAATCTGGTGTGGCAACTTAAAAAATCACCCAGAATATTCATCAATTTGGAAATTTTTTAGAAGTCTTATCACGATCATAGGTATAACTGATGGAATGGTACAATTTATTAACAAACATTGTTTATAATTTGTAGATACTTTCAGAACAATTAGGGAAGCGAGATGATGTTATATGCTTTCAGTGCTGCTTGCAGCATCCTAGTAGTTGGAACGTGACTAAGGCTGCCTTCACGTAGCTGAATGACTTTGAACAAGTTATTTTACAGCACTGTTCTCCTTTCTTTTGTTTATAAAACGAGGGAGCAAAAGGATACCTTGTTCCTTTTTATTTCCCTTAGTTCTTAGCATAGTGCTTCAGAAATAGTAGGGTCTCAATATTTTTGTTAAATTGAGATCAAGACCATTCACATCCTGGATCCTGGACATGTGCTGGCCTCTTACTTGCTTTCGTTTACCTGTTTCTGTTTTTGCAAGGTAGGAGGGAAGATGTCAGGTAGGAGTGAAGATGACCTGATTATGTAGTAGGGACAGAAAAACTCAATCTATTTGCTGGGTTGTCTTATTTTGATTTCATTCAAATACGTGTCATTGCTACTTTTCTTATTACTGCTACGGTAGCCCGGTGAATAATTCATCCTTGGCAATAACTTTATCTATTCCATTTCTTCCTCCAGGGTCTAGATGCCAAATGCCTATTTGTACTTTTGGCTCTCCCATCCCTATCTCATGCGCTACTCACACCAGTTTCCTTTTTTATTCTCTAAACACTATATGATTTCATTTTGCTTTGATTTTAGCTAGGCGGGTCTCTGATCTTCCTCAAATGCCATGACAAGAATTAGTTGCTTTTTTGTTTGTATCTCTTTAAGTGCTTATCATATTGAATTGCAATGTGTCTGATTTCCTACTAGATTGTGAGCATCTTGAGAGTAGGGGCCATTTTTATTCATCTTTTTATCTTCAATTCCTAGCACTTTGCCAGCTAAATGTTCAATGAATGAATGTTGAATTACTGTTTCATTCTGTCTTATCTTATGTTTGATAATTTATATTTCTACCTCATCTACTAGACTGTGTGCTCTTTGAGGGAGAGGGACCAGGAAAAGTGACTCTTTTTGTTCTGTTCTGGATTCTGGATTATCACTGCACCTCCTGGTAATATATTACCTGATAATGTTAGGAGTTCACCAAACTTTGAGTGAATTTGGAAAAATGTCAGAGTTTAATCTTGGTAGAAAGTTCAGAAAATAAGCCAGTGTTAAATAATAGAAAATATATATTGTTGTCTGCTCCTGGTGCCTGGAACAGAGCTCCTAAAATCATTATAATTTCCTAAATGATGAGGTCACTGGGAGAATCTTTTGTTCTAATATTTGGTTTTTGACTCTGATTCCTGAGACAGAGCTCCTGAATCCCTTGGAATTTCATGGGTGGTAGGAGTGTCTTTTGTTCTAATGAGGTGATGGTTGTGGGATCTTGGAGGGGGGCTGATCGTGAGAAAGACTAAGCCATGATGAGAAGCTTGGAACTTTCAGCCCCACTACCCACCCTCCTGGAAAGGGAGTGGGGCTGGAAATTGAGTTAATGATTGATCATGCCTACATGATGAAGCTTCCATAAAAATCCAAAAGTATAGAATTTGGAGAGCTTCTGGGTTGGTGAACCATATCCATATGCTGGATGTGTTGGCGCACCCCAACTCCATGGGGACAGAAGCTCCTGTGCTCAGGACCCTTCTGGATCTTGCCTTATGTATCTCTGGCTGTTCATCTGTATCCTTTATATCCTTTATTATATAATAAACTGGTAAACATAAGTGTTTCTTTGAGTTCCGTGAGCAGTTCTAGCAAATGATCAAACCTGAGGAGGGGGTTGTGGGAACCCTGATTTATAGCAGGTCAATCAGAAGTACAGGTGACAACCTAGGACTTGACCTTGGCATCTGAAGTAGGAGGAATCTTGAGTGAGTGAGCCCTTAAACTGTGGGCTAATTCCAGGTAGATAGTGTCAGAACTGAATTGAATTGTAGGACATGCCGCTGGTGTTGGAGACTTGGTTGGTGTGGGAAAAAAATCCACATATCTGGTATCAGAGCTATTGTGAGTGTGAGAATAAAGGAAAACACAGGAGTGTTTTTCTAAGACATTGTCAGCCCTTGGAAATCAGAACTCTTTTTGAGCAGATGCTCCAGAAAAACTATAAGTCACAGAACTGTACTGACCAATGACGGTTTCAGCTTTATAAACAGAATAATCTGGAGATATACAAAATAAAATGAGGGCTGATATTTGGATCAGCTTAAGACCAGGCAACATTGTGAAGTTTATTTTTAGGTTATTAGTCGTTTCAGCACCACCTAGACATCTGTATCTAACATAATTTTCAATTATGTAGCTTAAGGAAAAGCTCGCATAAATATCCATATTCATTGACTATATATATATGTATAATTTTATGGGGTACTGTATGACTCGCGATTCTGGAAGAAAACAGCTTGCACATTCAAACTGGGCAATTTAAGCAGAATTTAATAAAGAGACTACTTACGAAGTTGTGACCAAGGTTAAAGAAACCAACAAGGAAGAGTGCAGTGCCTTAGGCCTAGTAACTATAGGGAGTTGTTACCAAGGAGATGTAGTGGTTACCAGAATGTGGAGAGAGCTATATGGGGAGCATCTCCTTAAAGGAACAACGGGCTTTGGTGGAACCTTAGCTAACCTGTACTAAGTGTCAGGGAGTGAGTCGAGGAGTTAATATCCTGATTTCCTTCTCCTTCTGCCCTCTGATCTGCCAGTACCTCCCATTGGGTGAAACCAACTGAAAGCCAGAAGGCATGAAGACATTTGATTTAGCTTCCCAGGTCACAGAACATGGTGACAAAGAGCAGTGGGCAAATATGAGATAGCCAGTATAGGCACTGATTCTGGGGACTAGATCCTAGGAGAGTGTCGTTAGCTGTATATCTTCCCTTGTTCCCAGAATAAGGACAGGTTTGAATGAAAACATAGGATAGCCTTTTCCTGGAATGGTACTAATTATCACAGGATTCTCATAGATCCTAGTCTTTTGACGTCATAGCTAAATGTGAAGTTAATCCCAAAAATTTCTAAGGAGACCCCACTCATTATAGAAATGCACTCCTAGTCCTCAAAATCTCAACTGCCACCAATTAATTAGAGCTAGCTCATATAATACAACCAATTTGCTGTTTCTGATTTATATTATAAGTTTGGTGAGCACTCAGAAAAGAGCTAGGGTAATCAGGAGTTGGAACTAGAGGGAGACCTTGAAGACTTCCTCTGTCCTGTGGTTCAGAAGCATGTGCACTAGCTTTTCCATTATAGTTTTCCAATGCCACTAACTTTGATTTGTGTGAGGGTTTGGAGAATTAGACCCTTTTCATCATACCTTTGCTTTCTCTTTTTAACTCCAACTCTGTAACTTATTCTGAGATAATTTATTTTCTATCCCTTTAATCATTTTCCCTGCTCTTCTTTGGACCATTTCCAGTTTCTCCACATTCTTTCAAATATAGCTTAACTATTACAAAAGGCTATTCTGGGAAATCATTACTTAAAGGAAAATTGTTAAAGCATTTAAAAGTTTAAAAATGGCTACATAAATACTAAAAAATGAAATGTTCCTGTCTAATAATGCTGATAGTGGAATTGTAGTAAATTAAATTACATCAGGTCAGAGCAAAAACCTTGAATGAGAGTCAAGCATATCAGGACCTGAGAAAGAAACCTTTGTTAAGAGAAAGTGATTGCAAAGAGCCAAAAATAAAACTAAGAAGAGAGAACTTTTCCTTGTACCAGTCACTAAAAATTCTCTTCTGAGATGAAGGTCTAACTCTTTGGTTTAGGAAGTTGAGATACTGGAGTGAATACAAGCTCAAAGGAGCCCAGATACTTTATGTTAGGGAAAAAAAAGGAAAGTTCATAAGATTCTTATGGAAAAAGTTTATGTTATGTTTTATTGGAAGAAGGAAAGCTAACAAGTTATCAAAGTATTTTATATTGCAAGCAGTGTCCTACTTGCTTTGTATACTTTATTCCATTTTAAAAAAATCAATGATAAGAGATAGAGTATTATCCCCTTTTTATTGATTAAGATACTGATTTAGATTTGAATCCAACTCAGCCTGATTCTAAAGCCTGTTTTCCACTACATGATGCTTTAGATAATTTTCTAGTAAAAAGTTAATGTGACAGGCTGGGACCAGCCTGGTGGCATAGTAGTTAAGTTCACATGCTCCACTTTGGCAGCCTGAGGTTCACAGGTTCGGATCCTAGGTGCGGACCTACACACTGCTCATCAAGCCATGCTGTGGTGGCGTCCCACATACAAAATAGAGGAAGATTGGCACAGATGTTAGCTCAGTGACAATGTTCTTCAAGCAAAAAGAGGAAGATTGGCAACAGATGTTAGCTCGGGGCCAATCTTCCTCACCAAAAAAAAAAAAAATTTAGTGTGACAGGAAAGGTCTACATTTTAATGTATAGAGTATATTTGTTTTATAGGTATAAATTTTTGACAATCCATTTGTGAATTTGTGAGTTTAGGATGCTTCATCACTAAAGAAAATAATCTTCAAAAATCATTAGTTGATCTGTTGATTCAACAGCATTAAATCTCTGCAGAGAAACACAGAGGTTGTTTTTTAATGAGAAAGGTTTGAGGAATTTCCGATGCATAAGAATAGGAAGATATGGATTGAGGATGGAAAAATTCTAATTTTGCATAAGCAAGTTGGTAAGATATATTTAATGGTTGACATACACATTTACATATATTTTATTTCAATTTTCTCCTAAAATGTAATTAAGTCTATTTGTAATATGTCCAACACAGGTAGCCTGACATGAAGAGAATCTTATTTCTGGGTTTGGACAAACTGGATTTTAATTGGGTAATGCATTCTGCTTTCTAATTATGGAGTAGTAAAAGATTCATAATGTTTCTTTTTACTTGTCAACTTCACATTTTTCTGAGTTTTGAATATGGTATATAAAACTTGTTTATTAAATATAGTTGATAGACCAGCTTAAAAATTTCTGCCTTGTCCGACCTGTCATTCTATCAACAACATCAGAAGTTCTGATAATTAGCATTTATTGAATGCTTACTGAATGCCTGATATCGTGCTAAGCACTTTTTATATGTTACCTCAATGTTAAGCTCAGTTTTATAGGCTGAAAAAGATGTTTCCTGCCTTAAATGAGATCCTATATTGAATTTGAAAACAATTAATTCATTATTGAATTTATAAAACAAAAGTTTTCGAACATTAACCATGTGCTAGGCCCTGTGCTGGACACTCCATGTGCAAACATGATTAAGAGATGATGTCTGCCAGCAAAAGGCCCATTTTCTAATGGGAGAAAAACATATATACACACCCACTTGGAGAAAAGTATATGGTAACCCGGAAGAGAGAACACCAAAGGAATCTTGGGGAAACAGTACTCGAGTTCTATCTGGAGTTGTAAGGCATTTGCTTTGGTACTGATAATTGAGTGTAGAAATTTTCTAAGAAAGAAGTGGGAATTTTTTGACATATACAGGATTTTTGAATAACCTAAGTTTTATTATTATTGCATCATAATGTGAGTTGTGTGTAGTTATTCTTGCCCATTTACTCTTGAGTCCTGCACTGTGTGCATGCTTTTCCAGTTGACTGTGTTGGCCAGGAGAGCTGGAGCAGTCAATTGAAGGAGCATCACTGTAGCACAGTTGAGCGTTTTTGTCTCTGGGCAGTACACAGCTATGCTGTAGTCTTGAACATTCTCCTGTTATGAATATGTGATCTTTGATAACCTTATCTTACATTCATCTTTCCTATTTCCTCCTAACTTGTATGTTTTTATATAAAAATTCTTTAGTGATTTTGTCACAAGTGGCTAGACATGTTAATAAAAAAATGAAAGAAACTTTATGCCATCATTATTTTGTCATGGAAAAAATCTCAACTTTCTGGAAAAAAATAATAGTAAGTTATTTTTGCAGGTATTCAGGCAAACATTAGTTGAGTACCTAATAATGATATATATGTTCATTATCATTCAGTTAGAAATATTTTCCAATTTTCTATTTTCTTTGAGTCAAACCCTTTAGTAACATATGGATCTTCTTATTTCTATAACTGCTTTTGCATCAAAATCTTCCAATATCTGATAATACAAACTTCATTTTGGTTAGAATTTAACTTGCATGTATTTTCCATCTTTTCATTTAAAATTTTTCTGTTTTCTTAAGTTTTCAGAGTCTCTTAAAATTGAATATAGCTAAAAATTCTTTAAATGCCATAATCTTTGTCTTTTAACTGAAATGATTAAAATTATTGATATTACTGATGTATGGGATTTTCTCTAAAATTTTGTTTTATGCTGTTTCTTCCTTCTCTCTTTAAAATTTTTCTTTTTTTTGGATTGTCAATTTTTTTTTTCTGCCTTTTCTTTTTTCTCTTTACAACTCCCTGTCTCACTTATTTGGAAGTTATTCTTCTTATATTTATTTGTCCCGTTGCAAATTCTGAAGTAAACCAAGATCTTTATACTCTTCCCAGCAAAGCTTTGAAACACTTAGAACACTAACTCAGATCACTACCTTCCCAATATATATGCCATAAATATGGTCACTATATATGTCAAGTCCTTTAGGTTGATCCTGATTCTCTTCCTTCCTTACAAATTAGACATTATTACCATTTTTTATATGGTCATGTTAGTTTGGATTTACCCATATATTTATCAACTCTTTGCATTTTATTTCTTGTATTCCAGATCTCATATTTAGAATTATTTTCCTTCTGCTTGAATAACATCCTTTAGAATTTCTTTTGGTGAGGTCTGTTGTTGAGAAATTCATTTATTTTTGTTTGTGTGAAAAAGTCTTCATTTTTCTTCTATCTTGAAAAATAGTTTAGTTTGGCATAGAATTCCAGATGGAGAGTTATTTTCTCTTAGCACACTGAAGATATTTTTTTCACTAGCTCCAGCTTTTATTGCTGATGTTGAAAAGTCAGGATATCTAAGTGGAGCTACTGCCGGGGACATTGGAATACAGTGGTCTCTGCTGACATGGGCTGGTGGGAGAGCAGAAGATGGGTTGTCAATTTCCTATGCCTAAAGGGCACTAGGAGAAACCTTTCTGCAGTGCACTTTCCTTGGAATTTCATAGACTTAGGGATTTCGAGGACTTCATTCACCTATTCAGCTTCTCCTTCACTCCATAAAGGGCACACCCACTGCTTCAGTATCCTTGCTCTGAGCCCCTGTAATGTTAGTTCTCAGGTCCTCTTCCAGCCCAGGGCAGAGAAAATCCCATACCAAGCCTTTCTGTAGGAACACTTAGAGAACCTCATGCCCAATCTACCTCTGGCCTGACACTAAGGGGAGATTTTGAAGGTTGAGAGAGGCTGTTTCCAATTCAAGCTGCCAACAATCTAGAATCCTAGAATCCAGTGCTGTTTAGAAGAATTGGAGGAAGACTTCAGGAAGGCCTTATGATTTGTGGAACTGCCGGTCAGCAGATAGATGTTAATGCAGATAAAATATCAAATTCCTTCAGAGTGCTATTGCCAGTGTCCATGCAAAATAACCAATAACCATTCTATAGATAAGAGAAATATGGTGAGTTTTACTTGAGCCAGAGTGAGGATTATAACCCAGGAAGGCCTTAGAAAGTGTTCTGGAAAAGCATGGTTTTCAGTACAGTCTTATATCTTTTTAGAACAAAGAACATATATTAAACACCCCCAGGATACATTTTCATTAAAGTTTCAAAGAGGTGTTTAGTTGCAAATTAGCAGGTCAACATGACCCTGATGTCAGGAAAGGGACTAATCTGGGTGTTACCAATAGGGTATTACTAATAGGGTGTAGGAGGAGAAGTAGGCATTCTTATCCTAAGAGAGTGTATTCTTTACTTTAATTGTTAAGCAGATGTACAATGTATGTTTGATAGGCCATTAATCAGGCTTTTTAGTTTGACCCAAATCAGTTTTGAACCAGAATAGTTACCCCATATACCTCAATATGTGAAAATCTCTTGTCACCAGTGAGCTCTGGCATATCTTCCCCAATTTCCAACTGGAACGCATGGTTATTGTGGTTTTGTGTGTGTGTGTGTGTGTGACTTTTTTCTATAGAAAGTTATTTTCTTTGTTTCTGAAGTTTTATTGTACTGGCATACAAAGTCTGTCAATGCTTCTCTTTAAGATAGTGTAAAACTTATGTTAATATCTGTAAAATATTGGCTGAAGGGCAGTGTAAAAAATGGGCTTTATGGTCATTCAAAACCAGCTCTTTATGTCTGAATCTGTCTTTTATTAGTTGAGTGACATTAAGCAAGTTTCATTTACCACATGTCCTCATTTGTAAAGTGGAAATAACAATAAACTACCTCCCAGTGTCTTTGTGAAGATGAAAAGAACGGACTTCTGGCTTTTGGTTCCACATATAAGGAGCTTGGAAGTTGCCACTCTGTTCTAATAACAAGTAAAACAGCTGAACTGACTGAAAAACAACAACGTTTATTGGATCTATAAGAGAGGTGAGGACACAGAGCAAATCTTGGCCCCCAAGATTGGAGAGACAGGTGAATACAAGGAGTCACGACTTACCTCAGCAGAAACCCCACCAGAACCAGTGTCCAGGTAGGAAAATCTGAACTGTAATTGACAAATTGCTGGAGGCTCAGTGTGAAGAAGATGAAGAGTTAAAAACTCCATGGGTACCCAGTAAGGGATGGTGGCAGGGGGGATGGGGGACGGGAGGGGGGGTGCGGTGGAGGGCTCTAAAATTTGGTGAGATTTATCTCCAGGCACTCAACCAGGTTCTCACAGTAAATATCGGAGAGAAATGCCCTCGTGCTTCCAGCAGGGGGAGGGGTAAAGGAAACATTTTCAAATATGCCACAGCATTCTCTTTTTCTTAACAAGCCCTGCCCTCAGGGGAAACTAGTTAACCAGAGCCTAACCTGCTGGGGTATCATCAGAGACTAACTGACCTGCAGGAAGGGAAATCCCAACTCCAGCCCACTCTAAGCACCCTGTTCTACCTAAGGGGGAGGAAAAAAACTAAAAAACACTTGTGAAGTTCACACTCCAGAGGCACAGGCTCACTAAAAGACTGAGACCTAATCACAGAACTACAGAATGCTTTACTCTCCTCACCTCACCACCACATTATGAAAGGTCTATTTACAGCAGTTCTTTTGACCCAGTACATCACGTCCGACTATCAAGAAAAAATTACACAGCATATCAGAAGGCAAAAGACACAGTTTGAAGAGACCGAGCAAGCATCAGAACCAGAGATGGCAGGGATATTGGAATTATCAGACCACAAATTTAAAACATCTATGATTAATATACTAAGGACTCTAATGGATAAAGTAGACAGCATGCAAGAAAAGAGATGGACAATATAAGCAGAGAGATAGAAATCCTATGTAAAAACCAAAAAAGAAATGCTACAGATCAAAAACACTGTAACAGAAATGAAGAATGCCTTTAATGGGCTCATTAGTAGACTGAATGCAGTTGAGGAAAGAATCTCTGCCCTGGAAGATGTCTCAGTAGCAATCTCCAAAACCTTATTTGTAGAAGAACAAAGATGAGAATTACATTGGACTTCTCAGAAACCATACAAGCAAGAAGAAAGAGGAATAAAATATTTAAAGTGTTGAGAGAAAATAACCACCAACCTAGAATTTTGTACCCTGTGAAATCATCCTTCAAAAGTGAAGGAGAAATAGAGATTTTCCCAGACAAACAACAATTGAGGGAATTTGTTGCCAGTAGACCAACCCTACAAGAAATGTTAAAAGAAGTTCTTTAAAGAGAAGGAACATAATAGAGGTCAGAAACTTGGATCTACATAAAAAAGGGGAGAAAATTGAAGAAGGAATAAATGAAGGTAAATTAAAAACTTCTATTTTTCTTATTCTTGATTGATGCAACACATAAAAGTTTATTCAAAATAATACCAGCAATAATGTGTTTGATTATGTATGCTTATGTGTATATCTTATGTGTTATATATATGCTAATGTATTCTTATATATCAGTGAAATGAATGTCAACAGTGATACAAGGGGCGAGAGGGAGAAATTAGGATTATTTTCATATTATAAAGTACTCACATTACCTGTGAAGTGGTATAATGTTATTTGAAAGTGGACTTGGATTAGCTGTACATGTATATAGTAAACTCTAGGGCAACCACTTAAAAAAAGTGAAAAAAGAAGTATAACTAATATGCTAACAAAGGGGAAAAAATGGAATCATAAAAAATGCTCAATTAAAACCACAAAAGGCAGAAAAATAGTAAAAAACAAAACTAACAACAAAGAACAAGGTAACAAATAGAAAACAGTAACAAATATAAATAGTATATATTTATATAGTAGATATAAATCAACTATATGAATAATCACTTTTTACATTTGACATATAACATTGTGGAAATTTGAAGTGTACAACATGTTAATTAGCGATAATTAGCATATCTGTCACGTTATATGATTATCCTTTCTTGTTGTTGGAATAATTAAGTTTTAGTTTCTTGGCAAGTTTTATGATTATAATATGATATTGTTGTCTATATTCACTATACTGTGCATTAGACCTCTAGGGCTTATTTACTACTTGATATAAGTTTGTACCCTTAAAGAACATCTATCCTATCCCCCACCACCCATCCACTGGTTACCACCATTTTACTTTATGTTTTTACAAGTTTGGCTTTTTTAGATTCCACATATAAGTGATATCATACAGTATTTGTGTTTGTCTGACATTTCACTGAGCATAATGTGTTCAAGGTCCATTCATATTGTCACAAAAGCAAGATGCCTTTCTTTCTTATGGCTAAATAATATTCCATTGTATATGTATATAGCACATTTTCTATATCCTTTCATCTGTTGATGGGCACTTCCGTTGTTTCTGTATCTTGGCTATTGTGAATAATGCTGCAATAAACATGGGAGTGCATATATCTCTTCGATATCCTGTTTTCATTTCCTTTGGATAAATACCCAAAAGTAAAATTACTGGATCATATGGTAGTTCTATTTTTAATTCTATGAAGAACCTCCATTTTGTTTCCATAGTGGTTGATCCAATTTACATTCCCACCAACAGTGTATAAGTTTCCCTTTTCTCCACATCCTTGCCAACACTTGTTATATCTTGTCTTCTTGATGATAGCCATTCTAACAGGTGTCAGGTGATATCTCATTGTGGTTTTGATTTGCATTTCCTTGATGATTAGTGATGCTGAGCATCTTTTAATGTACCTGTTGGCCATTTGGATGTGTTCTTTGGACAAATGTTTAATTAGTTCTTCTGCCCATTTTTTAATTATTATTTTTTTGTTACTGAGGTAACGTTGGTTTATAACATTATATAAATTTCAGGTGTAGATCATTGTATTTTGACTTCTGTATACATGACATTGTGCTCACCACCAAAAGTCTAGTTTCAATCCATCACCATACAACTGTCCCTCTTTACCCTTTTTGCCCTCCCCCCACCCCCTTCCCCTCTGGTAACCACCAATCTGTTGTCTGTATCTATGTGTTTATTATTTTTTAAAAAAATCTTCCATATATGAGTGAACTCGTACTGTATTTGTCTTTCTTCATCTGACATATTTCATTTGGCATAATACCTTCAAGGTCTGTCCATGTTGTCACAAATGGCAAGATTTCATCTTTTTTATAGCTGAGTAGTATTCCATTGTATATATATACCACATCTTCTCTATCCATTCATCCATCATGGGCACTTAGGTTGTTTCCATGTGTTGGCTATTGTAAATAATGCTGCAATGAACAGAGGAGTGCATATATCTTTTCAAATTAGTGTTTTCATATTCTTTGGATAAACACCCAGAAGTGGCATAGCTGGATCATATGGTAATTCTATTTTTAATTTTTTGAGGAATCTGCATACTGTTTTCCATGGTGGCTGCACCAATATACAATATGACCAATGGTGTATCAGGGTTCTATTTTCTCCACATCTTCCCCAACATTTATTATTTGTTGTCTTGTAAATTATAGCCTTTCTGATGGGTATGACATGATATCTCATTGTGGTTTTGATTTGCATTTCCCTAATAATTAGTGATGTTGAACATCTTTCCATGTGCCTGCTGGCCATCTGTTTATCTTTTTTGGAAAAATGTCTATTCAGAGCCTCTGCCCATTTTTCAATCAAGTTTTTCATTTTTTTGTTGTTGAGTTGTATGAGTTTTTTTGTATATTTTGGATATTAACCTCTTATGGGATATATTATTTGCCAATATCTTGTCCCAACTGGCAGGTTGTCTTTTCATTTTGTTGATAGTTTCCTTTGCTGTGCAGAGCTTTTCAGTTTGATGTAGTCCCATTTGTTTATTTTTCCTTTGGTTTCCAATGCCTGAGGAGACATATCCAAAAAGATATTGCCAAGACTGATGTCAAAGAGTATACTACCTGTGCTTTCTTCTAGGATTTTTATGGTATCAGATCTTACATTCAATTCTTTAATCCATTTTTAGTTAATTTCTTTGTATGGTGTAAGAGAGTAGTTTTCATTCGTTCTTTTGCATGTGGCTGCCCAGTTTTCCCAACACCGTTTATTGAAGAGACTTTCCTTTCTCCATCATATGTTCTTTCCTCCTTTGTCAAAGATTAGCTGTCCGTAGATGTGTGGGTTTATTTCTGGGTTCTCAATTCTGTTCTATGGATCCATGTGTCTGTTTTTCTGTCAACACCATGCTGTTTTGATTACTGTAGCTTTGCAGTACATTTTGAAATCTTGGAGTATGATTCCTCCAGCTCTATTCTTTTTTTCTCAGGATTCCTTTAGCTATTTGGGGTCTTTTGTTGTTCCACATACTTTAGAATTCTTTGTTCTGTTTCCATGAAAAGTGTCATTGGGATTTTGATAGGAATTGAATTGAATCTGTAGATTGCTTTAGGTAATATGGACATTTTAACTATGTTAATTCTTCTAATCCATGAGCACAGAATATCTTTCCATTTCTTTGTGTCTACTTCAATTTAATTCAACAAAGTTTTATAGTGTACAGGTCTTTTACCTCCTTGGTTCAATTTATTCCTAGATATTTTATTCTTTTTGTTGGAATTGTGCATGGAATTGTTTTCTTGCTTTTCCTTTTTGCTAGTTCATTGCTAGTATATAGAAACACAACTGATTTCTTATGTTGGCATTGTACCTGCAACTTTACTGTACTTGTTTTTTATTTCTAATAGTTTTTTGGTGGATTCTTTAGGATTTTCTATGTGTAAAGTCATATCAATTGCAAATAGTGACAGTTTTACTTCTTCCTTTCCAATTTAGATAACTTTTATTTCTTTTCCTTGCCTATTTGCTCTGACTAGGACTTCCAATACTAGGTTGAATAAGAGAGGCGAGAGTGGGCATCCTTGATTGTTCCTATTCTTAGAGGGATAGCTTTCAGTTTTTCACCATTGAGTATGATGTTTTCTGTGGACTTGTCATATATGGCATTTATTATGTTTGGTACTTTTCTTCTATACCCATTTTACTGAGTTTTTGTCATAAATGTGTGCCAAATCTTGTCAAATACTTTCTCTGCATTTATTGAGATGATTGTATAATTTTTATTCTTCATTTTGTTAATGTGGTGTATCATCTTGATTGATTTGCAGATAATGGACCATCCTTGCATCCTTGGAATACATCCCACTTGATTGTGGTGTATGATCCTTTTAACATATCCTTGTATTCAATTTGCTGATATTTTGTTGAGGATTTTTCCATCTATGTTCTTTAGTGATACTGGCCTGGAATTTTTTTTTGTTTGTGTTGTCCTTTTCTTGTTTTGGTATCAAGGTAATGTTGGCCTCATACAATGAGTTAGGAAGCATGCCTTCCTCTTCATTTTTTTGGAAGAGTTTGAGAAGGATAGTTATTAAATCTTTTTTGAATGTTTGGTAGAATTAATCAGAGAAGCCGTCTGGTCCTGGAATTTTGTTTTTGTAGGTTTTTGATTACTATTTCAATCTTCTTACTAGTGATAGGTCTACTCAGATTCTCTATTTCTTCTTGATTCAGTTTTGGAAGGTTGTATGCTTCTAAGAATTTATCCATTTCTTCTAGATCATCCAATTGTTTGGTATATAGCTTTTCATAGTATTCTCTTATAATTCTTTGTATTTCTGTGGTATCTGTTGTAATTTCTCCTCTTTCATTTCTGATTTTATTTATTTGAACCTTTTCTATTTTTTTCTTAGTGAGTCTAGCTAAAGATTTGTAAATTTTGTTTATCTTTTTAAATAACCGGCTCTTGATTCCATTGATCTTTTCTAATGTCTTTTTAGTCTCTCTTCCATTTATTTCTGCTCTGATTTTTATTAAGTCCTTCTACTGACTTTGAGTTTCACTTGTTCTTCTTTTTCTAGTTCCTTTAGGTGTAATGTTAGATTGTTTATTTGAGATCTTTCTAATTTCTTAGTATATGCATTTGTTGCTATAAACTTTTCCAGAAATGCTTTTGCTGCGTCCTGTAAGCTTTGATATGTTGTATTTCTCTTTTCATTTGTTTTGAGATAATTTTTTTTCCTTTTGATTTATTCTTTGACTCATTGTTCAGAAGTGTGTTATGTAGTTCACATATTTGTAGATCTCACTTTCCTCTCGTTCTTGATTTCTAGTTTTATACTATTGTGGTCAGAAAAAATAGTTGGTATGATTTCAATCTATTTAAATTTGCTAAGATCTGTTTTTTGTCCTGTCATATCATCTATCCTGGAGAATGTTCTGTGTGCACATGAGAAAAATATGTATTCTGCTGCTGTTGGATAGCATGTCCAATATATATCTCTTAAACCCATTTGGTTTAAAGTATGGTTCAATTCTAACATTTCTTTGTTGACTTTCTGTCTGGATGATCTATCTATTGATGACAGTGGAGTACTGAAGTCCCCTACCACTATCGTATTGTAGTCTATTTCTCCTTTTAGATCTATTAGTTATTTCCTGAATATATTTTGGTGCTCTGATGTTGGGAGCATATATATTTATGACTGTTATATCTTCTTATTGTATTGACCCCTTTATCATTATATAATATCCTTCTTTGTCTCTTGTTACCATTTTTGGCTTGAAGTCTATTTTGTCTGCTATAAGTGTGGCTATCCCTGCATTCTTTTCATTTCTACTTACATGGAGTATCTTTTTCTATCACTTCACTTTGATCCTATGTGTGTCTTTAGAGCTGAAATGAGTCTCCTATAGTCAGCATATAGTTGAGTCTTATGTTTTTATCCATCTAGCCACTTTGTACCTTTTGACTGGTGAATTCAATCCATTTACATTTAGAGTAATCATTGACATATTGTTTTGTATCTTCATTGTTTCTTTTTCTCTCTGTTTGTCTACCTTTGTAAACTGGTAATTTTCCATGATAATATGCTCAGTCTCTCCCTTTTGTTAATGTTTTGTGACTGTACTCTAGATTTTTACTTTGTAGTTACCATGAGGCTTACATATAACATCTCATAGATAAAATAGTCCATTTCATGCTGATAGCAACTTTTCTTCATTCACTTATAAAGGTTCCACCCTTTTCTTACTCCCCTTTTATATTTTTGATGTCATAATTTACCTCTTTTTAAAAAAATTATTTTATTGAGGTCATATTTACTTATAATATTGTGTAAATTTCAGGTGTACATTATTATATATCAGTTTCTATATAGATTGCATTGTGTTCACCACCAATAGTCTAGTTTTTATCTGTCACCATACATATGTGCCCCTTTACTCCTTTTGCCCTCCCCTCACCCACTTCCCCTCTGGTAACCACTCATCTGTTCCCCTTATCCATGTATTGTTTACCTTCCACATATGAGTGAAATCATATAGTGTTTGTCTTTCTCTGTCTGGCTTATTTCACTTAACGTAATACCCTCAAGGTCCATCCGTGTTGTTGCAAATGGCATGATTTTGTCTTTTTTTATGACTGAGTAGTATTCCATTATACATATATATATACCACATCTTCTTCATCCATTCATCCATTGATGGGCTCTTGGGTTGCTTCTTGGCTATTGTGAATAATTTACCTCTTTTTATGCTGTGAATTCATTAACAAATTATAGTAGTTATAGTCATTTTTAATGCTGTTTATCTTTTATACTATTATTAAGTGGTTAACACACCATTCTAACATAGATTTAATCCTATTTTTCACTTTTACCAGAGTGTTGTATATTTTCATATGTTTTTATCTCACTAATTAATATCTTTTCTTTTCATCTTGAAGGACTCCGTTTAGCATTTGTTGCAAGGCAGGTCTAGTGGTTGTGAACTCCCTCAGCTTTTGTGTGTCTGGGAAAGACTTTATTTCTCCTTCATATCTAAAGGATAAGTTTGCTGGATAAAGTATTCTTGGTTGGAAATTTTTATCTTTCAGTATTTGAATACACCATTTCTCTCTCTCCTGGCCTTTAGAGTTTCTGCTGAGAAATCCACTAATAGCCTAATGAAGGTTTCTTTGTACGTTACTTTCTTTTTTCTGCCTGGCTGCTTTTAAGATTCTTTCTTTATCGTTGATTTTTGACAGTCTCATTATACTGTGTCTTGGAGAAGCTCTTTTTGCATAGAGATAATACAGTTTTCTATTAGCTTTGTGGACTTGATTTTTTTTTTTTTTTGTGAGGAAGATCAGCCCTGAGCTAACATCCATGCCAATCCTCCTCTTTTTGCTGAGGAAGACTGGCCCTGAGGTAACATCTATTGCCAATCCTCCTCCTTTTTTTCCCCCCTTTTTTTCCCCAAAGTCCCAGTAGATGTATGTCATAGTTGCACATCCTTCTAGTTGTAGTATGTGGGACGCCGCCTCAGGATGGCCGGAGAAGCAGTGTGTCGGTGCGCAGCCGGGATCCGAACCTGGGCCGCCAGTAGCGGAGTGTGCACACTTAACCACTAAGCCACGGGGCCGGTGCCAGCTTTGTGGACTTGTATGTCCAATTTCTTCCCCAGGTTTGGGGAGTTCTCAGCTATTATTTCTTTAAATAAACTCTCTGCTCCCTTCTCCTTCTTTTGGCATACCATTTATTCTTATATTTGTATTCCTGATTGAATCTACTTGCTGTCATAGAGTTTCTTCACTTTTTAAAAAATCTTTATTCTATCTCATCTTCTAACTGAATCATTTCTAAATTCCTATACTCCAAGTCACCTATTATTTCTTCCATCTGATCTGCTCTGTTAATGATGCTCTCTAATGTATTCTTTATCTCATTCATTGAGTTCTTCAGCTCTAGAATTTCTTTCTGGTTCTTTTTTATAATTTAAATCTCTTTGGTAATTTATAATTTAAATCTCTTTGGTAAAAAACTCCTGTTCATTAATTTTATTCTTGAGTTCATTCAATTGCCATTCTGAGTTTTCTTGTAGCTCATTGAATTTCTTCATATGAGCTATTTTGAATTCTTTATCAGTTAGATTGCAATATTCTGTGCCTTTGAGTCCAATTGCTGAAGAATTATCATTTTATTTTTGTGATAGTGTATTTCCTTTATTTTTCATAGTGTTTGATGATATGTACTTCTGCTTGAACATTTGAAGTAGCAGACATCTTGCTTGGTTAAGGATTTTTTTACTTTGGTTTTTACAGTTCAACAGGCTGGAAATTAGAAACTTTTCTTTTTTATTCCAGAATGTAGTGCTATAGCTCAAGTTTTTGGTTTCTCCTACCAGAGAAATCTACTCTCCCGGCTGTACTTGGGAGTACACACCCTCTGTCAGAAATGGACAGATTCAGCAGGCAGAAAATCAGTAAGGATATAGTTGAACTCAAAAACACCATCAATCAATTGGATATAATGGGCATGTATAGACTACTTCATCAAATAACAGCAGAATACACCTTCTTGTCAAGCTCATGTGGAACATTCACCAAGATAGAACACATTCTGGGCCACGAAACGCACCTTAACAAATTTAAAAGAATAGAAACCATACAGTGCCTGCTCTGAGACCACAATGAAATTAAACCATAACAGAAAGATAACTGGAAAATCCCAAAGTATGTGGACATTAAAGAACACACTTCCAAATAACACATGCATCAGAGAATAATTCGCAAGAGAAATTAAAAAAATATTTTGTACTAAATAAAAACACAACTTATCAAAATTTGTGTTATGTAATGAAAGCAGTGCTTAGAAGGAAATTTATAGCATTGAATACATATATTAGAAAAGAGTAAAAGAACAGTGCACATGCATTATTCTCTTCTAGGTTGTGAGTGACTTCTTTAAGAGCATTGGTGTTTATATAGCTCTAACATCCAACATAGGCATTAACTATGGCAATAGTTAATGCTCAATGAATGAGTGAAAAAAATGTTGCT
Source organism: Ceratotherium simum simum (assembly GCF_057802395.1). Classification (NCBI taxonomy): domain Eukaryota; kingdom Metazoa; phylum Chordata; class Mammalia; order Perissodactyla; family Rhinocerotidae; genus Ceratotherium; species Ceratotherium simum. Next base: position 49,734,677 of record NC_141906.1, read on the forward strand.
TAAAACATTTGAGTAGCAATTGAAAGCAGTAAATAAATTAGTATCAAAAGAGTCATACAGATATTACTACAACTGGTGTTCAAGGCAATGGAAGATCAGTGGTGGCTGGAACAAGCTGGTGGTCTTGTGAGGTTGTGAAATAAGATAGGCTTTATGGGTTACTAAGATCTGGATGGGTTGGTGAACAGCATGAACAAAGCATAAATTTTGGAAATTAGCATGGTATGTGCATAGTGAGGTATGATCTTGGAGGTTTAGGAACTAGGTTATGGAGAAATAGGACTTTATTTTGTACATAGGAGAAACATTGAAAGTTTTTAATGACACTCTGACATATGTTTTAAAAATTAACTTGAAGATATTTGTGGAATTTATTGTAAAGAGAAGACAGTGGAAATAGGAAGAACATAGGGAGGCTATTGGTGTAATCTAGAAGTCACACAAGAGAAGCTTGGGCTAAGGTGGTGGTAGGTAGGATAAATGAGCTCTCTATTTCTCCAGCACTTACTACAGCCAAAAGTAAGGAGTACTTAAGGAAGACTGAAAATTACTGAACATGTGCTTTAGATTGGATTGTTTTTAGCATTTGCTTTTACAGATGTGATCAAATACTCATGAGCTTGAAGTTAATTCATCACCAAACATTTATTGCACAACTAGTATGTTCCAGAGTATTCTAGGCACCAAGGATGAAGATATGAATTAGGTAGACAATAATCCCATGTCATGGGTATTACATTTTTCTGGGAAATACAGAAGTAGGCAGGAAAGCTAAAAACCAAAAATGTAAAAATTGATAAAATATTCTAGTGCTATGAAAATAAAACAGGGTAGTGTAAGAAAGAAAGCCAAGAGGTGACAATATTTGAGAAAGGGATCTTGGAAGACCTCTTTGAGACAAAAAGGCACATATTAACTGAGATCTGAAATCGTTAGAGGGGTCATTATGCAGGGAAAGAGAATTCTAGAGAGAGGAAAAGCAAGTGTAAAGATCCTGAGGTGGAAATAAGCTTCATATGTTTGAGAAGCTGAAAGATTAATGAAGTGGAGAACAGTGAACAAGGGAGAGGGTGGTAGGAAATAAAGTTTTAGAATTATGCAGTGGTAATAGTATATAGGGTTTTATATCTCATGGTAAGAAATTTGGATTTCATTTTAAGTGCAACAGGAAAAAGTCAGTGTTTTCAGTTAGTGGTGATGTGGTCAGATTTATTTTGTTAAAGTATCACTTTGGCTGGTTGGGAAAAATGTGTTATGAGAGGGCATGAATGAAGACAGGAAGACCAGTTGTCCAGCAGTTAGTTGTTCAAGTGAAAGCAGTGGGGATTTCTGCTGGGATGGCAGTCATGGAGATGGAAAAAGCCAATAACTTGGGATCTATTTTGGTGGCAGAGTTTATAGGACTTGCTGATTCATTAGATTGGGGCTTTGAGGGAAAGAGAGGATTCAAGAATGTCTGCTAGGTTTTGGTCTAAGTACCTGGGTTATTAGTGGTTCTATTTACTGAAGTGGAGAATACAATGGAGTGAGATGGGTTTGCAGAAGAGAAGTCAGGAATTTTATCTTGGACTTTTAAGTTGCAGAAGTCTGATAGATGTCAAGTGAGCATCTTTATGAAAGTGCTTGGAAAGAAGGGGTGAGATCAGAGTTGCAAATATTTGGAGTTTTCAGCATATAGATGAAAATCAAAGCCAATGGGGAGGGGTGGAGATAAGATCACCTAGGAAAAGAAAATAGAGAAGTGGAACATTCCAAAGTTTAGAGATAGGCAGCGCAGGAGGAACCAGCAAGTGAAAATGAGGAGGAATGGCCAGAAAGGTAGGAGGGAGATGTAGGAGTGTAGCATCAAGAGAAAACGCTTCATGGAAGAAGCTGAGAGTTTGAGGGAGATGAGGGCAGAGTTGTGACCATTGGATTGGTAGTAAAGAGATTATATGTAACTTGAGAAGAAACTTTTACATGAAGTAGAAAGACTGGGAGCCTGGGAAAGGAATGGATGGTGATAGACTGGAGATGGTGGGTGTAGGCAACACTTGTCATAAGTTTTATTCTGTAGAGGAGGAGTGTAGAGAAATGGGACTTCTTGAAGCCATGGGAGATTTTCTTATTTTTCTTTTTTTAAGTTGGGAAATTAGGTTAATTGAAGGCAGGTTTAAGAAAGTGAGAGGTCATGTGATATAGAGGACCATTGGGGAAATTTTCCTTTTATAGGAGCAGAGAGTTTTCTTCCACTGAAACAGAAGGCTGAGAGTGAGGGAACAGACACAGTGGCCTGGTAGATTTGGGGCAGGGGAAAGAGAAGAGTTCTCATGGGATGTTTCTCAGGGAAGTATGAGGCAAGTTAGAAGAGGAGAAGGGAGGATGTGGGTGAAGGTTTGAGAAAAGAGAATGGGAAAAATATGAAATTGTCTCAGAGAATGGAACAGCAAACTTACTAGCGAAAACTAGGAGGATTGTCAGGCAGTGTTGAGAATCTATGAGATCGTGGTCATAAATTTAAAGTGAAACCAGCCAGCAGTCTTATGATTAAGTTACAGATCCTTCTACCCTTAACAAAAATTCTATTTGGAAATAAATTCATGACAACTAACATGATGCTATCAGGGAATAGGATTTGGAATCAGCAGACCTGCTTTCCAGTCCCTGCTGTGTCACTAAACTGTGTGACCTTGGAAAAGATTGCTTAATTTGTCTGAATCTTCACTTCTCTTTCAATAAAATGAAAATAATATTAAAATGTAATTCGTGATCATTAAGTGAAATGGCATATATGGAAAACGGTTTGCGAGTCATATAATCCCGTCTAAGTATTAGTTGTGAAAATGGTTATCAGTATATCGAGATAAATAACGATACACTATGTAGTTAAAAATAAGTTGTTCTCTTCTACCCAGTGGAGTGAGTAGCATTTTGAAAACCTTTAACAGATTTAATAAGTGATTTCATTCATCAGTCCCCAAAGTATACATTAAAGAAAAAGACTTAAATTCTAAAGTGCCAAACGCTAAGTAAACATTTGTTCAGGGCCTATATATTATATAAAATTTGGAAATAAAACACACACATCTATGCTATTGTTATTTTTACTATGCTTAAAAATAATATAGAAATTATGCATAATATAATAATTTTATTATAGTTATTAAATATGGCAAAACTAAAAGTACTTCAGAAGAAAATTATTCTTCTACTAGTCATATATGTTTTAAAAAATAAATCTTTCTACTTGAATTCTGCCAGCCTATCTAGAAAGAGCCCTTTTTAAATGCCTTGGTAAAGAAAGTAAAGTGACTTTCATACTTTAGTCAAATTATTCTAAACCCAATTAATATTATTTAAAATTTGAGAAATTTTGTCATATGTTCAAAAGAAGATATCTTAAGTCCTACAAAAAAGAAGATTTTATTTTTCCTTCTTCCTTTGTGTGATACAGCCCAGGCTTACGAAGAGTAAAGTCTGGCAGCTCATCAAAGTGAAATTATCCTATTTATCTGCTGACTAGCCCCAGTATAGAGTTCTTTATGCTGCTTACATTTGCTAAACCAGGACCTGTGGAGACCTACCTCTTAAATAACAAGAAGAGAAGAGGGGTCTAGTGGCTAGAGTATTACCCTGACATCGGTGCTTCAGAGATTCTGTCTTCAGCCAGCTCTTTCATTTAATCATTTAGCTGTTCTCATCCTGCTCTTTGTGTATAAATAGAAAATAATATTTTCCCATGCCTTATAAATGTTCTAGGGCTTAATTATTGCTTGCAAACTTCTCTGAGCTTTCCGCAAAAGGGTAGACATAATTATTCGGTCTTACAGATATACTCTGCTTAGGGGTTTTCTGAATGCAGAACGGAAGATTATCCAAATTCATCCCAGTGATGTGTGAGAGGTTTTGTAATGCTGATTATGTATCACTAGGGAACAAATTAAGCCCATCAAATGCCTCACATATCAATCTCAAATCACACTGTACTTGAACCAGGGGCCTGGTGTTTTATATACTGGATGATCACTTTCCTCTCCAAATGAATTAGCTCTTCTACAATGTGTCGATTGGCAGAGTGGGAGCTTAGCAGGCAGCGGATTGTGCACTTCTTGACAAAAAAAGACTTGTTGATGACTAACTTCTGTGGTTCTATTTTAAAACAGTTAAATGAAATATTAGCATGCAATATTGATTATTCATTATTGTTCAAGATTGTATATTCAGATTTGTAGGGAAACTTGGAAACGTTGTGATGCATTTGAAACATTGCTCTTTGGAATATAGTAAGGTTGATGATTTTTATGAAATGGGGAGAGGGTTGGGGGAAGAGATAAATATAAAAACACATATTTCCAGGACTACCAAATCTCTATGCATTTTGAAAAATATAAAGTCAGCAAGATAAAATTGATAACAGAAAGACAACATAATGAAAAAAGGCAAAGAATATAAAGAGCTAATTCCGAGAAGAGTAATCCAAATGATCAGTAAATATAATACAGGCTAAAGTTTTCTAGTGGTTAGGATAATGTATAGTAAAGTTAACAATGAGCTATTATTTTACACTCAATAGAATGGCAAAGGAATAAAGATCGATTACATCTGCTGCTGGAGCAGATATGGTGGGAGAAGTGGAGCCTTCCCATCTACATCACTAGTGGAAATGCAAAGTGTTACAGTGCACTTGGGAAAGCAATGTGACCACATTTATTAAATCCTACTTTCATTTCTTGGAATCCTTATAAATAAAAACACCAGTAAGTAAGAGTAAACAAGTAATAAATTCAAGACTCATCATTAGGGGAAAGGTTAAACAAATTTTGGTAAATCTGTATTGAGGTGGAAAGTGCTAGTTGTCCACCAAAGTTTATTTTCTCCTTCTTCGATAGTAATTAAGTCATAGCTGGGGTGTGGCTGCCTGGCCCAGGAACTTCCATGGCCCCTTGCTGCTAGGTGTGGCCTTGTAAGTCAGTTCGTGTCAATGGAATGTGAATGGAAGTGATGTGTGCCAATTCCAAGGCTGACCCATGTACCTCCCACATGTGTTCCTTCATGCCTTCTCCTCCACACTCCAGGGTGGGAATGGCAATGAGCAGAGGAACCTTGGAAACAATATGTTGAGGATAGTTGAACTGCCATCAGCTTGTGCTCCTGAACAACTGAATGGAACAAAACTGCCTACAGACAGGGAACAACTGGCTAGAACTATTAGATGAGAGAGAAATAAACTTCTTTTTTTGTCATTGAAGTTTTTAGGTCTCTTTGTTTTAATAGTTTAGTCATTTACTCTAATGAATAACATGCCACGGAATATTAGGTACCCATTGATAAGAATGAGTTAGATCTATAACAGCTGAGTAGGAAGGATTTTATTAAACAGAAGAAGTGAAATGCAGAAAGTTTACATATGATCCAATTTTTGTAAAATAAATGCAGAAGCATATAACCCAGTAGTACAAACAGAAAAGGCTGGAGATTGAATAACAATTAAACAACCAACCAACAAACCAAGCTAAAGTCATCAAGGCAGGAATTACATCAGTGCTATATAATGTAGAATCTGAAAATAACAATGGAGAGATTACCCATTAATTTAAAAAATTAATTTTTTTCAAATTTTATGACTTTAATTTTTACTTGACTTCTGAGCCCATCATCACCCTTCACGCTATGTTTTCAAATGTTGGCTTAATATTATTACTTGGATGCTCTGCAGGTATTTCATATATAAAAAGAAGTTTATTCTCTTCTTGAAAACCAACAAACAATAAACATGTGTTAAGCAAGTATTTCTGAGTACCTACAAAGTTTCAGGCCTTGTGACACATGCTAGGTGATACAAAAACTAAAAGAAAGCCCCTGCCTTTCAAGAATACATAGATGACAAGGAAACATAAAGAGATAATGCCAATAAAATTTAGTAAATGCATTGATGTAGCTATGCACAGAGAAATGTAGGAGATTTGAGGAAGGGTCCCTTAACTGAATTTCAGGGTTCAGATGCTAGGCTGATTTTCAGGGATACATTGCACTAAGCCTGGTAAATCTTTATACTTTGATGACACATTGTCTGACTACCTTAAGAACATTTATTGTGTGTTATTATTGTTAATTTACTTGTTGAGAGGTAAATATCTGTTATGTTCATTATCGCATTTCCAGGCAGAGCACCAGGCACACAATGTGCTAGGGAATGAGGAAAAATGACGATATAATCATGCTTCTTGTCCTCAAGGAAATTGAAGACCTGTGGGAGGTGAAGACGTAAGAAAAGATGTGAAAAAAGTATTCAAATAAACTGAAGTTCAGAGACTATTCTTTTCTATTGTAACAAATATATATCAGGACTAAAATAGTATAGTTCTCCTGGCTCCTAGTCGAGGGCTGCTTTGTAATGTTCCATGTAGTACAACTGGGCCTCAGGGCTTCCATGAACAACAATTATCCTCTATATTCAAGTGCGTCTTGAGCTTTTAAGAGCTTCAAGATCCTGAGGGCAGGAGCCAGGCCCTGCATGGCTGATGCCTGAGCAGTGTGGGAGGAATCAACCTTGTAGTATACTGACTGATTCCTTTAAGATGTGCATGGCTCAAACACATGGGACATAACCAACTACAAAAATTACTATAAAGTCATCAACTTTCTTATTTATCCTTCTACTCATATATCTTGGGTACTAAGGGCAAGAATTGCAACTTTTCGCTTTCAAATGCTTTGGAGAGTATTCTAAAGGGGGCAATACTTGATGGATGGTTTCCTTAAGGGCTTAGTGAAAATTTGCTGAAACTGATACACCATCTTTCTTGTCTGAATAATGATCCCAGAGAGAAATACTCTTGCAACCACAGAGCTATAGACATTCAAAGTTGGAGGTATTTAAAAGTCGTCCAGTTTAACCACTTACTCAATGCTTTAGGTCAAGTTTCTATGATGACATTTCAGGTCTTCCACAGACTGGCCCCAACCAACTTTCTATTGTCTATGCACTTGCTCTTAGGAAAGCCAGTAGCTAATTGTCCATTTTAAAGTAATTTCTGGCATGTTTATGTGCTCATGCCAGTTATCATTTTATCTTAGCAGCATAACCATATCTGTAAGTGAACCAAAAATTTCATTTGAAATATATTATTATCTGAAAATTTCACTTTCAAATGTAAGGAAGTATATATCTATAACAAAATGAAAAATCTCCTTGTATGCTTTATATGTTGAAATTCCCATGAGTCACTTGGGGGTATAAGTGTAAATTTATTACTGCAAGAGAGAAATATTGTAAAAATTGGTGATTGTGAAAGCTGCTAATTTTTTTGTGCAAACATTGAATATCGGGAATATGAAAATAATATGATAATTAGGGAAATGGATTGATTGTTATGGAAACACTGAAGAGCAGATTAGCTAATTTTAAGAAGAACATTATATTCTTTTCGTTCCCCAAATGTGTATTGAAATGAAGTTATAAAGCAGAAAAATGGAAAATAGATTGTGATGTAATTCTACTCTTAATTGAAATATATGATATCAAACAAAATAACTTTTAAGAATTGTATGTAACTTTAAATTATTTAATATTATTTAGGTTTAATGACTTACCTAAATTCAGTGGTCAATTCAGTTTTCATATTACTTGAAACATCAGAATTTAATATAATTGATTACTACTTCTTGAAATATTTCTTCACTTGGATTTCAGGACAAGACACATTCTCCTGTTGATATCCCCACCCTCTTTTTTTGCAGTTATGAATAAAGTTGCAATCAACACGTTTACGGACCGAAGTTTACAATTTTTCAGTAAATACCTACGAGTGGAATTGCTAGATCATAGCTGTATGTAGACTTTTATTAAAAAGCCTGCAAAACAGTTTTCCAAAGTGGTGGCATCACTTTACAATCCCACCAGCAATATATGAGAGATCTAGTTGCCCTACATTCTTTTGTTATAGTCAGTCATTTTAATGGTAGCCGTTCTAGTGGGTGTGTAGTGGTATCTCATGGTTTTAATTTGTATTTCACTGATGACTTATATGAAACATATTTTCATTTGTATTTCATCTTTTATTTTTATGCTCAGTTTTTTGAAGTATCTGTCCAAATTCTTTTGCTCATTTTTTTTTTTTTTGTGAGGAAGGTTAGCCCTGAGCTAACATCTGCCACCCATCCTCCTCTTTTTGCTGAGGAAAATTGGCCCTGGGCTAACACTCGTGCCCATGTGCCTCTTCTTTATATGTGGGACGCTGCCACAGCACGGCTTGATGAGCAGTGTGTAGGGCCGCACTTGGGATCAGAACCTGCGAACCTCGGGCAGCTGAAGCTGAGCACGGGAACTTAACCACTACGCCACTGGGCCAGCCTCTCTTTTGCTCATTTTTAATTGGTTTGTCAGTCTTTTTTGTTATTGATTTGTAAAAGTTATGTTGTTGAATACATATAGTGGATATTTTCTCCCAATCTGGCTTTTCTTTGCTTTTTAACAATGTCTATTGATGAATAGAGATTTTTAATTTTTCAAATGTACAATTTGTAGTTTTTCTTTTATGTTTGGTGTTCTTTGGATTTGGTTTAAGAAATCCTTGCCTACCTCTCTCCCCTATTTCTGGATTCTATTCTGTTTTGTTCTATCTTTCTATACTTATGCCAACACAACACCATCTTAATTATTGTAGTTTTATAGTAACTATTAGAATCAGGCAGTGTATTTCCTTCAACTTTGTTCCTCTTTCTCAAAATTGCATTGGCTCTTTTAGGTCCTTTGAATTTCTATATAAATTTTAGTATTGGCTTGTCACTTTCCATATAAAACCTGTTGTGATTTTGACTGAAATTGTATTGAATCTATAGATCAATATGAGGACAAAGAATATTTTTATATTGAGTCTTCTAATTATTGCTATAGTCTATCTCCTCATTTATTTAAGTTTTCCACAGTTTCTCTCAGTAAAGTTCTGTAGTTTTCTATATAGTGGTCTTCTATGTCTTTTGTTAAATTTGTTACTAGATGTTTTGGATTTTTTCATGACTGCAAAATGTATTGATTTCAAAAATTTTCACTCTCCAGTGTTTGTTGCTAGCATAAACAAATACAATTTGTATATTTTATTTTGTATATTGACCTTGTATCCTAAGACTTGGCTGAATTCATGTATTAGATCTAGGAGTTTTTTTGATAGAATCCTTTGGATTTTCTAGGTAGATATTTATTTAATTTGCAAATAAAGACAGTTCTACTTTTCTTCCCCCAATTTTCATGACTTTTATTTAAAATTTCTGCCTTATTGCATCAGATAGAACCCTAGTACAATGTTGAACAGAAGTGTTGAGAGGAGACATATTTACCTTTTTGGGGTGTGTGCCCTTAGTGACAAAGTGTTTAATGTTATAATGGTATGTTTGCTGTAGATGTTTTGTAGAAGTCTTTGTCGGAGGAGGTCATGGAGAGGATGTGACTGCTGGTTGACCCTCCAGCTGGACCTAGGCAATCAGAGGCACCTTATCCCCTCCCCTGTCCTTGGAATGCACATTCCACCCACTGTTCCCATAGCTGGAGCTGTTTCGAGGATGTAACCTTGAGAGAGTGTTTTGAGACCATCTGGACTAAATACACGACTGAACCCAATTAAGGCCTCTATATAAACTCTTAAGATTCCAGCAAGTGGGTGTGGAAATCTATTCGTCTTGCAGCCACCCAAGGCAGGCCTCTATGTAAGTTCTCTTGCATGTTAAATCTGCCATCTACCAATCTGGAGTGGTACCTCTTTCTTTGGTCTCTCCTTGCCTTCTGTGTATAGGGGGCAGTTTGTGAAACGAAAGTCTTGTATCAAATTGAGGATATTTTCTTTCATGTGTAGTTTTCTGAAAGTATTTTTTTTTTTTTAATCATGAAGCAGTGTTGGAGTTTGATCTTTTTATTGCATTTTTTTGAGATTACATAGTTCTTCCCCTTGAATTATTGGAATTAATCCCCCTTTTCCTGATGTATTATCCTTTTAAATATACTTTTGGATTGATTTGCTTATATTTTGTTAAGTGTTTTCACATTTCAGTTTGTGAGGGATATTGGACTGCCATGTTCTTTACTTGTGATGTCATTGTCGGGTTTTGGTTTTAGGGTATTTTCGGTTTCAAAATGAGTTGGAAAGTGTTCCCTCTTCCTCTATTTTCTGAAAGTGTGTGGGTGTTTTTTCCATTTAACAATTAATAGAATTCACCAGTGAAGCCATCTGGGCAGGAGCTTCCTTTTCAGAAAGGTTTTAAACGATCAATTTAACTTCTTCAACAAAGATAAGTTGTGTGTTTCAGGGAACTTGTCAAATTTATTGGCCTAAAGATGTTAATTATATTTCCTTATTATCTTTTTTTTTTTTTTAATATTTTATTTAGAAGTGCTCTGGGCGACTCCATGTCTCCTCCTCCTTTTTTTTTTTTTAAGGAAGATTGGCCCTGAGCTACCATCTGTTGCCAACCTTCCTCTTTTTCTTTTTTCCCCCCAAGGCCCCAGTACATAGTTGTATATCCTAGTTCTAGGTCCTTCTAGTTCTTCTATGTGGGATGCCACCTTAGCATGGCTTGATGAGCAGTCAATAGGTCCACGCCCAGGATCCAAACCGGTGAACCTCGAGCTGCTGAAGTGGAAAGTGCGAGCTTAACCACTACGCTACTGGGCCAGCCCCTCCTTATTATCTTTTTAATATCTGTGAGATCCATGTTGTAAGCACGGATTTTTTCATTCTTGATATTGGCAGTTTATTTTTTTCTCCATCAAAATTGCTAGGGATTTATCAATTTTATCATTTTTTCAAAAAGCTAAAATTTGTTTTGGTTGATTTTTCCTTATTGTCTGTTTCTATTTTATTGATCTTTCTTATTTTCTTTATAATTTTATCTATCTTTATTATTTCCTTCCTTCTATTTACCTTAGGTTACTTTGTTCTTTTTTCTCTAGCTTCTTAAAGCTTAGATCTTTGATTTTTGATTTTTCTTGTTTTCTAATATAAACATTTAAAGTTACAAATTTTCCTCTTAGCACCTCATTAGCAGCATTTCACAAAGTTTGACATATTGTGTTTTTATCATTAGGTTCAAAATATTTTCTAACTTCACTTGTGATTTCCTTATTGACCTCTAGGTTATTAAGAAGTGTATACTTAATTTCCAAAAGTTGGGGATTTTCTAGATACATTATTGTTGACTTCTAATTAAACTCCTTGGGGTCAGATAATATATTTTGTATGATTTCAATACTGTGATAATTTTTGAGGCTTATTTTATGGCTCCTCATATGATCTATCTTGGTGAATATTCTATGTGCACTTGAGAAGATTGGGTATCCTGCACCCGCTGGGTGTGCTGCAATATGATTTGATTAAGACAAGGTGGTTGATAGTGTTATTAAATTTTTTTCTTTAAATTTGTATTGATTATTTGGTCTAGTTGCTTTATCACTCATTAATAGAGGAATATTAAAGTCTCAACCATGATTATGGATCTTTTTCTCCCTTTAAATTTTGTTTTATTTACTTTGATGCTCTGTTTTAGGTTCTTATACATTAAGAGCTACTGTTTTCTTGATAAATTAACCGCTTTATCATTATGAAATGCCTCTTCTTACCTTGGGAAATATTCTTTGTTTTGAAATCTCCTTTATCTGATACTAATGAAGTCATACTAGTTTTCTTTTGATTAGTGTTTTTATGGTATATATATTTCCATCTTTTTTCTTTTAACCCATCTATATCTTTATATTTAAAGCGTGTTTCTTGTAGACAGTATAGAGTTAGGTTTTTAAAAAAATCCATTCTGAAAATCTCTGCCTTCTTGTTGGAGTGTTTATCCTATTACAGTTCAATATATTTATCGATATGGCTGGGTTTAAGTCTTATCATTTTGTTTTAGTTTCCTATTTGTCACTCTCTTTTTTCTCCTCATACTCAATCAGTTTTTATTTACTGTCATCAGTCATCCCTCTGGGGCTATTTTATATGCTCCGTGCTCCTGGCCCATGTTGGTATTGTGTATGTCACAGAAGAGTCACTGAACTACCAGGCAGCTAAGCCCAGATGCTGTAAGGGAGGCATTTTTGCCCCTTATGTTTCTATCAAAATGTAACTTTATCTATGCTGTATTCTGTGACATTGGTCAGCTTTTTTCAATCCTCTTTCTGCAGTAGGGTAGCTTTATACTGAACCCCTATTTTAAGCAATGATTTTGGCTCTGGAACCCTACCATGTGTGCTAGTACTTTTAGCTCCAGTACCCTGCGGGAGCTAAATTCCATTGCCGACTTTCAGATGTGGAGCCTAGGAGGCTGTGTCTTTAGCCCTGCTTACTCCTTTTTACTTTTATTACTTTTCAGATACACGGAGGTATTAATTTTGTATTTGAGAATGGCTATATCTTTATAATGTTTCTTTTTAAATTTATCAACTGTTTTGGGAATATCAGTGGGGATAGGCTAGGGGTGTGTGTGTGTGTGTGTGTGTGTGTATGTATGGGTATATGTAGCTCACAGAGAGAATTTACCATACAATTTTGGCTGGAAGTCTTGTTTATTTATTTATAAGATAAGGATAATAATATCTCATTTATAAGCTTATTGCAAGCTTTAAATGATGTAAGGCATGTAGAATGCTTGGCAAGATGCCTGGCGTATAAAAAGACTCAGTAAATATTATGGAGCATTTTACTACAAAATAAAGTCACTCAGTTCTCGCAAAATGGTAGATAAGAGCATGAGGAGTAAAAATTGCATCAGGCCCTGAAAACTGCATTTGGAATATACGTTTTTGAGACAACCTCTTTCTGAAGGTATAGAAAGTGTGGGATGGGGGTTGTTGCATTGGCCTATGGATATTTTTTGAAGAAATATTAATCTCTTGGACAGACATTCAGTAAAAGGCAATGTTGGGAGACAATTCTTCATGTTTTGTGTTTCTGCATGTCTTGCAAAGTGAGTCACTGGATGCCCTTTATTCTGAAGTATCTTTTCAAGGGTGTTTGTACAGTGAACAGCTATACAAATTGTTATCTAGTGTCAGCTCAATTTAAATAGAAAATTTCTGGATTCTCTTTGAAGATTCTCATGTATCTCAACCTCAGAAGGAACTCCAATGCTCCAGGCTTTCACAGGTCCCCCCCCCCGCCACATAGTAAAGATAAAACAATATCCTTAGTGACTACTGGGTAGAAGTAGCCCAGTATTATCCTCAAAGGCATATGCTGCTGTCACTTGGCCTGGGTGGCCGAGTTCTTGCCAATGCTACCTATCTGAGGATTATGGTCACTTTTGAGCATGACTTTCAGTGGAAATAAATCTGCAGAGCCCATGAAAACACATGATTTGCCCAAAGAGGGCCTTCTGATTCCCTAAGATTTCTCTTATATTTGCCTTTCCTCCTCCAAACTCCTGTATATCTACAGATGGTCTTAAGATATAGGGTAGTAGTGGACATTGGGGTTCTCTCACCAACATCCATTCCATGCCTCCTCAACTGCGGAACCACTACGTGGTTTGGTTGGGATTGGGCTAAGCTGCTTCTCACTCCCTAACCTTGATCTTCTCCTAAATACCCCATGTAAATTTCTGAGTTAGAGAAGAGGCATTAATGAGATTTCAAAACAATGTAAACATTAAAAAATTGTTTGTAAATCTTGGGCAATGTCAAGAGGCTTGGAATTCGAAGAAAGACTGTCCTCTCTTTTTATACATTTTATTGTGATAAAATCTCTCAGAGTTGCCTCTTGTGTGCAGTTGTCTCTTATTTGACGTGTTTACTTCATATGGTTTTTCTCCCTCTGGCTCAGCAATACTTTCATAGGAACGTTAGTTGTCAATTGTCCATTCTCACTCTCTTTGACACCCTGCTCTCCGACATTGACTCCTTGGTGATGATAGTCCATGAAGAACCACTGGCAGACAGATGATATATTATTTCTTTTTTGCTTTCACCTTACTCACAATGATCATTGAATGTGTTTCACTAGATGAAACTGGAGCTGCCTCTGCAAGCAATTAAGTTGTCTTAACCAAACAAACGCTGTGACTGGAATTTCCACATAGCACCGTGTTTCACAGTCACCGCATCTGGGGTTTGAGAAAAATCACACTTTAAAGCAATATGAAATGAGTTTTACAGAAGTGGCAGGAATTCAATATTGTATAGAAAATCAAGTAGGGTAAACTACTGAGAAGTCAAAAATAAGTAAGTATAAGAGAAAATTATATGGTGGAATAGGGAAAGAGAAATAAAAATAAGAGCAAACAAGGCCTTTTAGGAGTGATAAAAAAGGAGGAAATATCAAGATAACAACTGTGTTTCTCAACACAAATTCTCCTTAGGAGTCTGAGGATGGTCAGGATTCTGCATTCCAATTATAAAAAGTGTTTTCTTTCTCTAGGGTATTTTTTGTTCCTTTACAAGAATATTGTAGAAACATAACTGTAGGAGGAGTCTGCTCTTGATTACGTTTTATGGATGTGGTGAGTGCCCTCAAAGATGTTAATGCGCTGGAGGTGTTGAGCCTGAAAGTGTGTCTCTCAAAGTTGATAGGTTACACTTAGGAAAGTGATGATACAAAGAAGCCAGCACACAACCTAGAAGATAAATCAACCGGACTACTGTACATTCTCTGACCCTGATACTAAATGATAACTGGTTTACTTAAGAGATAACTTTCTAGTCATTTATGTCAATTTTCTGAATGATGAGACACATAAATTGCACCTGTTCTGATTTATTAATAGCAGCAGAAGAATAAAGGTCAGTTTGTACAAAAAAAATGTCCAAACAAGTCCCCCTTTCTGAAGATCTTGATTACATAATGATTATAAATACATATTCAAGTTTGATGACCTTGAAGGAATTCTTGGTAGATTAGCAAGGAGGGAGGAAGGTCGCTAAACAAATAGACATTATAAGGAGATTTATATGCACCTAAGGAAGAGGATTCTTGAAATTTTTTAGTCAAACTGTTATGTACAACAAAAAACAGCAAAACTGTGGGTAGTAAATAGCATGTTCAAAATTTAACATTCCAAAAAGGAGTGAAGGAACATTGTGAATGGTTTAGAAAAGGAGGAGACAGACTGGAGGAAAATTAAATTGTCATAGAACATAAAGGCGTTTTGGGAATGTTGGGCTGCAATCTCCATTCTAGTCCAATATGGAGATTTTAGAGCAAGAGAACTAATTTTATTTTTTAAAGAGAGGTTTCCAGTCTCCTGAAAGTAAATATTTATTTCAGAAAATTAGAATTTAAAACATTATCAAAGTAACAGTAAAATTTGAGCCTTAACAAAATCTGACTGATGAGGTGGGAATATTGAGTTGAGCCTAGGTGAGAATTCACCCCTGAGAAAGAGCAGTGACCAGGAAGGTCAGGAAGACCTACAGGTCAGTGTAGGACAGGGCTCCCGAATAACGTAGTAGGACCATGGATGCTAGAGCCAGAATATTCAGGTTGGAGTCAAAGCTCTGCTAATTACTCACTGTACATAGTCACTTTAGAAAAGTCCATTATGTCTGAGTCTCAGTTTCATCATGCATAAATATGATAATTATATTGCCTTTCCTATCTCTCAGGATTACCTATAAAATTAAAATTTCTTCCCCACCAGGGACTACAGTTCATTGATCCTAATACCTTTTAACCATTCCTCATCCCCCTGCTATTCTTCCTTCCTTCCTTGTTTAGAGTAGATTCTGTGACCTATCATCATAATGGCTACCATTTGCGTGCTTTCAACTCCTTTGCTCCTCTTGCTTCTTTCAGTTTGTTTGGCAAAACCACCACCCCGGTCAGATCTAACTCTATGTGCTTTGCGCCTGCATTCACGAAACTGAATGCAGCTGGAGAAACACAAAATCATGAGGTGTGATTTCACTTTAAATTCATGACAACTAATTTCAAGTAGGCCTTTAGTGCTTCTATGGTAGTCATATTGGATTTTAACTTTCTTCCTGTTTTTTGTTTTTTTTTTCCTGGTTACATTTTGGTACTAAGATTACGTTAATGTCTTAAACTGTTAACTTCATAAAAACCGTTCTTTCATTTTCTATTGTCTTTAAGAGTTCTCTATGAAGGGAATTATTGGTTCTTTAATGTTTGGTAGAATTCATATGTGAAACCGTCTGGGCTTAGTATGAAATGTGTGTGTGTGTATAAACTTTGAAGTTTCAATTCAAATGTAAAAATGGTGGTAGAGTTTTTCAAGTTTTTAATTTCTTCTTTTTTTTTTTAAAGATTTTATTTATTTTATTTTTTCCCCCCAAAGCCCCAGTAGATAGTTGTATGTCATAGCTGCACATTCTTCTAGTTGCTGTATGTGGGACTCGGCCTCAGGATGGACAGAGAAGTGGTGCCTCAATGCACACCCGGGATCCGAACCCGGGCCACCAGCATCGCAGCGCGCGCACTTAACCACCAAGCCACAGGGCCAGCCCTAATTTCTTCTTGAATTCAGTTTTATAAGTGCCATTTTTCTAGGAGGCGATGAATTTCAGTTGGCTATTCAATTTAGATGCGATAAAGTTGTGCATAGTATTTTTATTTTTATAATATCTACTCTATCTGTAGATATATTTCTTATGCATTTATAATATTACGTAATTTTACCTTCTGTCTTATTTTTCATGATCAGCTTCACCAGCTTTGGGTATTTTATATGTTTTCAAATATTCAATATTAACATTGCTCTCTAATATTTCAAGTGTTTCTTTTAAAAATTACTTTTTGCGTTTATCACCCTTATTTCCTTCTTTGAGTTTTTCTGTTGTGTTTTTTTAAATTTAAGGTTAGTGTTTGTCTCCCTATTTTCCATTTTTCATTTTCATATTCTAATAGATCCATTTAAGGTTAATAAATGTTACTCTAATACTACTTTGGCTGTATACCACTATATTTGATATGTATCATATTTGGTACCATTTAATCATAAGCATTTTCTAGTTTATATTATGATTTCATTTTTAACTCATGAATTCTTAAGAAGTACATTAATTTCTCTACATAGAGATTTTAAAGTTATTTCTTTTTAAAATTAATTTCTAACTTAATTGCATCTTTGTCAGAGAACATGGGCTGTTTGATACTAATTCTTTGATAGATGTTCAGATGAGTTTGATGGCTCCACATGTGGTCTTTTTCTGAACTATTCCAGTGTGCTTGAGAGAAAAGGATCTCTCTGTGGGGAACAGAGATCTACATATGTCCATGGATCCAGTTTACTAATTATGTTGCTCACTTTTTTTGTCAATTTGTTATACTAATTGCTGAGAAAAATATGTGAAAATCTCCTACTTTGACAGTGGATATGTTAATATTTTTATGTTTTTCTGTTAACAGTGCTTTGTATATTTTTGAAACTGTTATTAATTGTATCTTGTTAATTGCATTTGTTATGCCATGTCCTCTTTGTCCTTAAGAATGCTTCTGTTTTACAATCTATTTTTTCTGTTATTAATATAGACTTTCACATTTATTTTAACACATTTCTATAGTATAATTTTCTGTATATTTTAGGTTTATCTCTTATAAAGTGGAATTTAAAGAACTGAAACTAGTTCACTTGCATCTTCAATTGCTGATATATATTTAAATTTATTTCTATAGTTTCATTTGTGTTTTCTGTTGTTCTATTTTCTCTACCCTTTATTACTTATTTTTTTGTTTTTTGAATTAATTCAGGAGTTTAAAAATAATTCCACTTTTTCTGTATCTAGTACTTCATTTTTGTCCTCTGCACTTTAAAATGCAAACTCTGTCATCCCAGAGATCTGTCAATGACTTCAGAACAACAGCAGCTTTATTCTAGTTTAAACCTCTGGTTCTATTTCATTTTTTTAATTTAGTCATCTATCTATCTATCTATCTATCTATCTATCTATCTATCTATCTATCTATCTACTTATTTTGGTCTTTCAGGACTTCCTTTATGGTTTTGCTAGTTCAGCTCTATATTTAGAAGTTTTTAAATCATATTTTATTCTAAATTTATGATTTTTTTATACTGGGATTTTTTTCAGAAAATATGGTTCTCAATATTACCCCAGTGGAAATATTTCTTAGTTAATTATTGTTTTTGTAAAATTATTTTTTTCCTTTTTCACACAGAGCAATTATTTCTATGTTGCTTCTCATGTTGTACCTTTTATATCGATCATTTGTGTGATAGATATGTATTGATTGCCTCTCTTCCCTTTTCCATTATCCTTCTGTACGAGTTGCTTAATCCTGTTTCCACCTCACTTACTGCTTTTCTACAGGGATTGTTCAGATTCCTTCTTCATTTCCTTTAGCTTATGGTCATTGTGTTGCTCATTTGCCTTCCCCCAAACTATTGCATATAGTCTCATCTCTCTCTTTTTCTTAATGGAGTTTGCATTTTCTTTTATGTTGTTGCTGAAAAAATAGTTGTAGGTTGATTCTTCTTGAGTATGATGATGCTTTATTAGGCATCCTTTGAATCTTTGCTTTGGAACACAGTCTGAAAGGTAAGTCTATATTAACCATTTGGTCATCACTGGCAAGCTGAGAAAAGGAGGATAGGAAGCTGGCACCATGACTCATGGCTGCTCTAGAACTCTGTTTTTGCAGGCCTATATTTGTGTTTATTAATTAACTTATTTTTACCCTGCCTCTGGGCAGATGCTCTGCCAAAGTAGGGGATTATTCTATTCCACTGAGAGAACATATTATGGTTCTTCATTGTTCTAAGTCATGGTGTCCTGGCCATTTTAGAAAAATTCTGATTAGGAAATCCATGCAGTTTATAGACTTCCTCTTTGGTGAACATGGAAGACACTGCTAATTACTTACTCAGTATTTATTTAGCCGTTCATTCTTACTCACAGAGCTCTGCTTACATGCAGAATGGCAAAAGGTCCAGATAAAACACCCTGTCTCCCAGCTTCTCTTGTAGCTGGTGGTTGCCATATGCCATATTAGATTGATTAGTATTTATTTTTGTCTGTAGGCATAGTTGATTATTAGCAATTTTATGTGATTGAACCTAATACTTTTGGCCAAGAAGGAGTAAATGCAGGTCCCTGGGTGGAGCATTTGTGAAGGTTATTTTAAAGGAGCTTTATTTTATTTGCTTGTTTTTTCTACCTCCTGTCCTTTGACCTTTTCCCTCATTTCTTCTTCTGTGGCCTCATCCCAATGACTGGCATTACAGTGGCCATCTTATAACTAAATGATTGAAAGATGCATCTTAAAGAGGGCAGGGTGGGAGGTTAGAAAAAGTCCTTGATAACTCCCTTAAACAGTTGCACTAACTCTGGACTGTGTACCTCTGGATATGTTGTGACACGAGAAAAATAAGCCTCTATTTGGTTAGTCTAGCCCCTACTCCTCTCCTGCTCTAGTCATTACTTTTGTTGATGAGGGTGCATAGCTAAGTAACTGGCTCCAAATAAGTTGGGCCTAGTTTCCTGTGTAAAGGTGTGCTCCTTTACCTCTAGTCCTCTGCTTTCAAGATTGAGGGATGGTGGGATTCATTCTTAGACTGAAATGAACTTGTGGTACTATTAGAAAGACACATGCTTGGAGAAGAATAATAAAGACTAGTCTTTTTGTTTCTATATCCAGACCCAGAAGAGCCTTTTACATGTAGTGGTTAGAATGGAGGAAAGACCCCTGAGTACAACTGCCTATATCCCAAGCCACTGGTCATTTAAATCAGGAGATATTAGAGAAAATTGTTCAGATTTATTTCATTTACTTCCAGCAACACTTCACTGCTTCCTTTGGGAGAGGAGTTTTATGTTGTATCCCTATGTACCAAGCCTACTCTGGAGTATGACAGACATGTTTGGGGATTAATGGGCTGTAGGATGCATGCAGCTGGATCTGGTGCTGAATTTTAGGGCTAAGGGCATGACAATGGCTACTCTTCATTAAGTTCCCACCATGTGCCAGATACTGTGCTAAGCCCTTGACACATATCGACTAATTTAGTTCTTATAAAAATAGGTAGATTCTATTATTAACAGCCTCATTTCCCAGATGAAGCAATTGAGAAAGCAAGAGGTTGAATAATTTGCCCAGTGTCACCTGGTTAGAATCGCGTAGAGCTGGAAAGGAACTCTGGCAGCTGGACTCCAGACTCTGTGCTGTCAACCATGACCTCTTGGCTGCTTCTCCTGACTCTTTGTACAGAGTCGTCTGCCTGGAATTCTGAACCATGTAAGGAAAGAAGCTGTGGTGAGAGAGGTAGGAGAGAGGCAAAGAGAAAAGCAAACAAACACAAGATGGTAGAAAGTAAAAGCCTTTATTGAAGAAGCTGCCAGGAAACAAATGCAAGACTTTCTCCACTCCGATGCTCTGATTTTATCCTAGTTTGGACAGTACCCAGAAGTAAAATTACCCTCTCCATTTGTGCTTCTCTGAGACCTTTCAGTTTCAGGCAGGCTTGTGTGGAAATTTCCTCTCCCACTACCATCCTTCCACAAAAAACCGGAGGCCTTTCTCTGAGGCTTGGCCCTAGTTTGGCTTCTGTGGAGCAGCTTGGTGTAGCAGAAAGTGTAGTTCCCTGAAGTCAGACAGGCTTGGATTTGTATGTTTCTTCAGATGCCTACCAACCCATGTGATCTTTGTGACCTGGATAAGTCACTTCATTGCTCTGAGCCTTAATCTCACTATTAATGTAATGGGAATAATAATTGTTAATTAGCACGTTGGCTTGCTTATTCAGTCAACAAATATGTATTAATTGCCTGCTTTGTGCTGGTCACTGGTATGTAATGTTTTGTCACAAGTAGATAATAAATAATATTTGAGCTTACAGTCACTGAATTTATAATCCAGTGGAGAAGAGAGACAAGTCAACAGGTAATCACCCTCCCATGATAAGTGCTAAGACTGATATGAACAAGTTGTTGTGGTGAGGATTACTGAACACCTGGCAAGTAAAAGGCACTTAGCAAATGGAGGTGTTTGTTCATTTCTTCCATTCCCTCCCTTGTTCTAAAGGAGCCTGCTCCTGCCAACCCTTCCATCCATATGTATGGCTGTGTTTCAGAAGCCTTCCTCTAGCCTAGGATGTCTTTTTCTTTGAATGTGTAGTGTGCCTCTGAGGTGATGCTGTTTAACTACTTTTCAAAGCCAAACGAGGTGGTGTGTGATGTGTAGTTTGCACCTTGGGCGCCTATTCTTCACATCAATCTTCGTGTTAGGTTAACACATTAACCTTACATTTCCTCTAAAAGAAAAACAATTGAGAATTCAAGAGAAAGGTGTAACAAGAAAATCTTAAAATTTTGGGAAAATGAAATAAAATAAGTTTGAGCTTTTTGCCTTCTTATTATTCGCATATCTTACTTACAGAATTACTTACTATGGTTTTTGTTGGCTGCCTCCCAATAACCCCATTCCAATTTTAAACCTGAAAAAGTGGGAATTTGAGATTAGTTTCCCCCAGAGTTGATATTAGAGTTTGACACTTCTGGGTTGCTCACTTGTGTTTTGTTGCCAAACCAGACTCCCCAGTAATATAGATAAACACATATTGCCTCATAAATTTTTTTAATCAGTATGAAAGTTGTTTAAAATTCAGGAACTTGCCCGTAGAGATTAGAAAGAAGATTTTATTAAAAAAAAAAAAAATTTCCTGTCTCCCTTTAGGCGGGCCTTGATTCTGCAAAAGCACCAGACTTAGGGAGTGTGTGGGGTTCAGTAGATCTATTTTTAAAGTTTATGACAGACAAGAGCTAAATTCTCTTAGCTTAGAAAATAAAAGGAGATGAACATTATTGGAAGAATTAAGTGTGTAGGTTGGCTAGGGGAGGATGACAGGAACTTTGAGGGCCACATTAAATTTGTAAATAACTTTTTCCGAAATGATTTGTAGCTGTTTAACAGGGTGACTGGAAAATTCTTTGTCTCTAAATTGACAAATACTGCTTTAAATCAGTTTATATTAGTAGTTATCTTTAAAAATATTAGCTATAGAAGCATTTTATATGAGAACATCTACATTTACCTCCTACCAACACTGAAGCCACAGAAGACAATATTCATAGCCTTTTTCTTGTATTCCAGTGGCCGCTCAAAATATACAAACCCACAGAGTAGTGAGATTGGGGGTCAATGGTTGGAATACAAGGAAGAGGGGTCTGCAAGGGGTCTTCAAAACTCTCTATGCAAAAAACACAGGCTTTTGTGACTTGGGAGTATTTCACAATAATTAGAAGAATTTAATCTTGAATTTTTAGTGCAGATAGTGTATCTAGAAGATGGCATAGCAATGGCACAAGCTATTTCCACAGTTTAGTTTGTGAAATATCTTTAAGCAAATATCCTATTAATACTCTGTAGGTCAGTGATTGCGTATTCAAAGAATTTCACTCTGCGATAAAACCTTTATCAAGATTTAATTACCATGAAAGCAGAAAGGCAGAGGTAGTTGGATCTTTACATTAAATCATAATTAAAACCCATGTGAAGTTACCAATAAATATTTAGAATTTTATCTAATTGAACCCAAGGTAAAAAACAAAACTAATGAATGGCAAAGTTCATTATGCAACTTCCAATTAATGTACAGTCTAGTGATTGCTCAGAAAACCCTGGAAGATTTAACCATACGTGTATGTAATATATGTAGTATGTAGATGTCTGCGTTATTTTAATTTCTCATATATGTGTGTATAGGTATAGGTGTGTGTGTGTGTCAGTGCAACAAGTCATATTATTTTCATAGCCAGATTCATTTTTACAAAAATAGAAATGTTTTTACAGTAAAGATTCCATCCTACTTCTTTGAACTTGGCTTACAGAATTTCACATTCTGCTCTCTTATGAATTCCATTTTATCCTTTCGAGTCCAAAAACAGGAATATAATGTAAAAGCGTTAAACTTCTTTGCTTGACTTAGAAAATTGGACAGTGATATTCCTAGTAATCAACCCCATAAAGTTTGACTTGTTTTATGAGGAAAGATGTCCAAAAAACTTAAGAATAACATCTGAATTTCTGTGGAAAATTATTAAGCCTGCATTGATGCCTCATTTTATCCTTAGCTGAATGTGCTTAATGGTGAAGTTGAAGAAAAGTAACAAATACTAGCCCAGAGATTGCACAAAATAAAGCAAAATGGATGAATGCTCTGAGGCTGAACACTGAACGTGTAACTACGTCGGGTCCAAGGAGAAGGAGTTAGGGACGAGAGATGTCCATTAAGCACCCTAGTACCTTCTCCACCTGCTCCCTCCCCCCGCCCCCACCTTCCACAAGAGGAGGAGATTGCAGGCTCTCTGCTGCTCAGAATATATTTTAAAACCTTTTACTGGAGTGTGAAATGACCTTTTTTTCTAAACAGACTATGAATCTCATAATTTCTAATGCTGAAATAGAAGCTTGAGTACAAAATCGAAGATATAGACTCAACATACTCAAATTGAATAAACTTAAATGCAAACACATAAAGCCTGGAAGGAAAATTCAAAGCAACACACAACTGCTGGTGACCAATTTGTATGGAGTGCTAATCACATGCAATTCAAAGGTTGCTCTCGGCTTTGCATGTCAGTTCTGTGTTTCTTATGCTTATGTAATGAACAAACCTCCCTTAAACAAAAAGTAAATTTTTAAGTACACTCAGTGTTGGCTTAAATAATATTTATTTCAGTGTTATTTAATTATGTATAAACATAAACTAGATATAAACTTCTTATACATATGGCTCATCTTTGACTTTGAAAACCAAAACTAGAACAAATTAAATAAAATACAACTATTATATAATAAAATTCAAAAAATATAATTTAATTTCTTGGATGAAGTTGATTTTCTGAATGTAAAGGGCGAACTAAAATGTTCTGTGGAATGTTCTTCTGAATTCCACCTGTGAGTATCCTCTTCTAGCACTGTAGTAAAACATTTCTATAGAGTTCTCAATGTCATTTGTTCTTCATTTGCCATGAATATGTTTTTTTACACATTAATATGCTTAAGCTATTTTTTCCATTAATTGCAATAATTACAGTAGCACTACATAATGCCAAATAAATGTAAGCATAGATACTAAAACTGTGTATCTGTACTTGATTATTTACATGTTATTTAAATGATACAGAACAGGACTGTCCAATAGGATTTTCTGCAATAATGGAAATGTCCTATAACTGCATTGTCTAATATGATTGCCACTAGCCACATATGGCTAATGAGCGCTTGAAATATGACTGGTGTGACTGAGGAACTGAATTTTAATTTTATTTAACTTAAAAGAATTTATATTTAAATTTAAATAATTATGACCAGTGGCTACCATATTGGTCAGTGCATACCTATAATATATTTATGTTAAATTTTTTTAGTTATTATCAAAATGGAGAGTAAAATGTTATAATCTCATAAAGAACTTTCAGATGCCTTAGAATACACTGACTCTAGTTTGAGAATCAACTGCTGTGAGTGGTTATTTAATCAGTCCTGGACATAAATGTGCCCAGTTGTGTACATTCTCTCAACTTAATGAGCATAAGTTAGATTCTTTGGAAACTTTGATTCAAGAATAAATCTGGTGTATTTAAAAGGAATCACCAGAACAATGGTAATTGGGTTTTCAAGGAAAAGAATTCTAAGCAGAGAAACCTGGAAAAGTTGCTGAATCTCTAAATAGCACATGCAAAACCATGCAGTGACAAACAAGTGTGGTCTACACTACAGGAGCAAAAGGGTTAAAAAGTAAAATGTGTGGTATTTGAAGATAAATTAGAGCATTTTTTCAGCTTTATTGACATATAATTGACAATTAACATTGTGTATGTTTAAGGTGTACGATGTGATGATTTGATATACGTACATATTGTGAAATGATTACCACAATAAGGTTAGTTAACATGCCATCACTCTCTCACATAATTACCATTTCTTTTCTGTAGTGAGAACAGTTAAGATTTACTCTCCTAGCAACTTTCAAGTATATAATACAGTATTGTTAACCATATGTACCATGCTGTACATTAGAGCGTTTTTTAAATTAATTTCTTTTTTGTAGTGGGGACATACCTTTCAGGCTTCCCCTGCCCCCAGTTTGACCCTGAGGAATCCAGCCCCTGGCAAGATATCCATTACCAGCTCCCTTTGGTCAGTTTATGTTGGAAGAGATGGTAGAAATTCAGATGAAGACTTGACAGGGCTTATTCCTGCCTAGGTGTGCTACAGGTAATAAACCCCTCCCTCCCACTTTCTTGAGTGCTTAATATGTGCAAGATATAGTGGAGGGCGTAGAGTAGTGCACAGATAATACCTTCGCAAAAAGACTTACGATTTAGTAGGCAGATGAGATGTAAACAACTTTATGTAGTTAAAGATTCAAGAAATCATATGCCTAGATCCAAACGTGGGATAAGATGACTGGAGTTCAGAAGAGGGAGAAATTTGGGTGGTCTGGGAATGCCAGGGAAGCTTCACATGCTCATGTCGCATACACTCAGAAGACATATCTTAAATATTATTTGATCCTCTATCCCAAGGTTCATGCCCTTTTAAATTGTTTTTGAGGTGACTGACATAGGATTAGGCATTTATGAATAGCCGGTAAATAGTCATAGATGTGAAGGAATACAACTCAGGGCATTTTTAGTTTAAGAAGTAAGAGAATTGAGATAAACATCAGAAACTAAAAGGCTGTGATAAAATATAAACACAGAAGAAAGAAAGCTGCGAGTTTCTACAAATGTATGCACCATAAGCATGCTTTCAGGTGGTGGAGAAATATTTTGCTCTTATCTGTTAATATCAAGGTGGTAATGCATATATAGAAATCAAACTTATCTGAAGAGAACAAAGGGTAATAATCATAGAGACAAAAGAAAAAAGAAAAAAATGTGCTGTCATTGTAAATTAATGGGCTGCAAATCAATAGTCTGAATGCCCACACTGAGAAAAGAATATTTCCTACTGAAATATTATTTTTGATATTATTGTTAGACCCACAGTGTTTAGTACTAAAGGTCTATAAAACATTTTCAAGGCTAGTGGCACCAAGGAAGGTGTCAAATCTCTGGTCCCCTCTGACCATCAGTGTGTAATGTGTCCCTGATAATGGCCCCAAACAGTGGCCTGTGGGACGGTGAGCTACTTGCTCTCTAAAGCGTGGTCTTTAGCACACTTGAGCACAGAAAGTATTTGGGTACATTCTGACATCTCTGAATGTACCCAAATACTTCTCATACCAAAATAGTTATTGTTCATGTTTTGGGTCATAAAATCTCTTGGAAGTAATGAAAATTGAATGAAAGAGTCTTGAAAACAAATACTCAACACGTACCTCCTATTGAGAGGAATGAAGGAGAGGAAAACAGCATCTTCCATGCTGAATGCTTTGATAATTCGAATCTTCAAAAAATACAACAGGAAGAGAGACTCAAAACATTAGCAGCAATGCTAAAACATGGACAAGTTAATGCTTGCATTAAACTGCAAGCCATCTGAACTGGAATGAGGCCTAATTCTCTGCTTTTAATATCATCACACACTTTGACAGTTCAAGTCTTCCAAGAAGCATACACCTAAAATGAGATTAGATATATGCAAGAGATTTGTTGGAAGAAAAACCTGTGAAAGATAAGAGGGGAGGTAGCAAGAGCAGACAAGGAGAACTTTCAGACTGAAATATAGGTCTGACACCTGAACAAGGAGAGGAAAGAAAGGGTTGGATAGAAGAGACTCAGATTGAAGTTCTGAGAAAGTTCCTACCAGGCCTATGAGAAGCTCCTGAGCCAGATTTTCATCCTGCATTGGGCAAAAATGTCGTGTTCTCGCTCCCACTGTGCTCAGTCATTAGCTGGGAGCTGTCTTGAGGAAGCAGAGCCTTGTGTAGATGCTGTGATGGATCTAAAGGTGTAGCAGTTGGAGCCTGTCAGCTTCACTCCTTGCAGCAGCTTCTCTTGAGGGACTCTGAGCAGGGCACCTCCACGGATGACACAGGCACATGGCACTTGGCTTAATGCAACATTTTCTTTTAAATTCTCTGCTCTGAACTAGGAAATGAAATTTTCTCCAGTAGGAATTTGAGAAGATGATCTTTACCATGATTGTTTTAACTTCCTCTTACCCTAAACCTGTTTTTCTAATTGGTTCCTACTCAGTGCACATTCTTCTACTGGACTTTCTCTACAGGTACCAGAGACAGACTCTTGAGGCAGATTTTAATATAGAGAAACATCTTTCTTTAACATAAATTGCTCTAAAGTGCAATTAAGGTCTCTTTGTAGCAATATAATAAGGTTTAATAGTTGAAGGACTCAAGGGATTCCTTCTGAAATGGTCTCACCTGTAAGTATATACTGCAGCAAGAATCCCCAGAACCAGTGGGATATAAAGCCGTAGGCAGCTGCCAAGATCTTGACTACAGTGTGGCAAATTCAGGCTTGCCTCGTTTGGAATACCACGTTTGATTGGGAATGAGATATTTATCCATTGCTGCTCCATGGTTTGTTTGTTGTCCTGAGAGACTTAGCACATGCAGCAACATATCATTGATTTTGGACAAACAGAATCGCTGAAAGAAAGCTATTTGGATTATTATGGAGAAAGCTGTTGGCAGGTGTTTGTCCTGAATAAATGAACAAGTTGATAATTACACACCTGGAACCCAAAGAGCACAAATGTGGATGATGACTTGCTGGAGTGGAGGCTGATTACTACAGTGCTTTTGGATGAGTCTATGGATGGTTCCTACTTCCTTGTTCTGAATTCATTGGCAAAAGGGATGTGGCTCACAGACTATGGCCTTGCTCTGAATTATATTACTAATCTTTTCCAACTCTGCATGAATTTGTATCTGAATTATATTTTCTACCACTCTAGATTGCTTTTGCATGGTGTCTATTATTTGGCACAAGGGGATGCAGCAATGATCCTAACTCATTCTCAGAGGAATGGTTTTAGAAAGAATTTATTTAGTGGAATAAAAAGTTTGGATAAAAGGTTCTTCTTCATTCCAAAGGCATTCATTCATTAATTAAACATTATCGAGGAACTACTGTGTGCTAGAATATATGGAAGATGTAGAATCAAAGATAAATAAGATATGTCCATGCCTTTGAGAAACACAACTTGGAGACAGTTTTTCAGACAGCTATCAACTAGGATGGTAAGTGATGATTTCTATTTCCCGCAACAAATCCTGACAGAGAGTTCAGGTGATTATATCCCACTACTGCTTAAAATTATTCAATCTCTTCAGAGTTTTTAGGAAAAATGGCAAATTTCTTTGCCTAGAGATGATAGCTAACATTTATTGAGCACTTACCATGTGAAGCGTACTATTCTAAGTATATACAGATTAATTCACTTTAATATCACAAAATCCTGATGTAGGTACTTTACAGATAAAGAAAATGAGGCATAGAGAGATTAAATATCTTTCCCAATATAAAATAGTTAGTAAATGGTGGAGTTAGGATACAATGGAAGCAGTTTAGCTTCCAAGCTATAATTGAACCCATTACTCTATGCTGCAAAACAGTCACAGCTCTTGTCAAGGATTAGAATTAGTACTATCTCTATACTGTACCCCATCGTATATCCCTCTAGACGTACCAACTTCCTGTGATGTTGTTTCACACATTAGCTCTTTTGCACAAACTGTTCCTTCCCTCAACTTTAATTCAACAACAATTTACTTAGCTCTTGTTTTATGCCACGACAATTCAAGATATTGGGCATTGTTATACCTATTAAAATGACAAATGCAGTTTTTCCCTTTATGTAGGTAAAGAATACAGGGATTTGGAAGCAAATAAAGAGAAGCTACAGTATAGAATGATAGGTGGAAGTAAATAAAAAAAGAAGAAGTTACAATTGTAGTGTTATCTTGAGAACTGAAAAGTGTCCAGAAAGCATACCTAGTGGGGCGCAATTTGAGCTTGAAAGATTAGGCGAGGCTGAAAGTCTAAACACATAGCTAAAAGCCTGGCATTTTCGACACCTTCCCTACTTGGCTAATTCCTAGGCATCTATCAAGGCTCAATTTCTTCTGCGAGAATCCAGCCTTTTCCCCAATCTGATTAAGATGCCTTTTTTTTTTAACACCCCCTTAGCAGTTTGAACAGAAAGCACTTTATTATCTTGCACTGCTATTGTTATTTCCTATCTTTTCTCCCGCTAAACTGAGAGCTCCTCAAGGGCAGAGATTATTGCTTAATTTTGTGCCCACTGTTATCTGCTACAGTGCTAGCTTAGAATACACCCTCTATAAATGTTTGTTAATGAATGAGGAAATGGTTGAGGATGAAGCAAGAAGTAAAGAGTCATCTGTTCAAGGTGAGTCTTCTATATCTTGCTAACGATTTAAAATTTTTTTCTAGATGATCAGTTATCCTTAGAACTGGCAATAAAAAACAATTTTGTGTTCCATTCTTATCATGTATGTGTTTACATCCTTGAGTCAAATGTCACATTCATGAGGCTAAAATAATACGTTTCATCTTTGTATGGACTAGTTTGCTTTATATATCTATAACCAGAGGTTGCCATATGCACATTGGCCACTTGACCTACAGATATATATATGACTTTGGTTATAAAGACAACCAGATGAGAAAGCGTGTGTGGGTCATCCCGAATCAACTTCCATTCATGAAACAACAGCTGTGACATATATACCCTAGCACTGGTGAGCCAATAAATTCACTCTCACATATGCAGGGCAGCATATTATATACACATAAGTTCAGGTATCATTTCTCTATACTATTATATTATGCTTAAAAATAAAGTGATAGACAAGCATCCAGGGTTAATATAATGTTACCACACACATCAGTATTATCACAGACTTGGAAGAGTTACTAGAATTAATGTAATGTTCCTGAATTGTCAAAAGAATTTTGTGATTTATATGTCTTGATGAAATGATTTCCCTTGATTGTCCTCACTTACATAATTAGTTTTATTGAGTTACAAGAAGCTTCTTTATTATTTGATTTTTATCTGAGTAATTTAACAGTAGAGCATACTGTTTACCTTCCAGAAACTCAGGCCAGGACCAAAAAGCTGTTTTCTTCTGAAAACGATCTTGAGGTACTTATAGATTCAAAATATTTAGATAAGTTACCCTGTACCATAATTGAGAAGACATAGTTTTAACATCAGAAAACTTGAAGAATTTTAATTTGGCAAGAATAACAAAATTACTTAGGGTTAGTTCCTTGAAAAAAAAACCCACCGCGATTATGATTAAAATGGTCTCAATGGATGCTTTGTAGAAAAATGTCAGTAAAATTAGGACTAAAAACTGAAGACTTTCTATTTGGCTAGTTTTAAAATATCATGGGTGTTATTTGAGGAGGAACTTCTGGGGAACTAGATTCTCCCTAGAAATATTGTACTTTAGATTTTAAAGCACAGAGTGTGCACTTTCACTGTCAAGAGCAGCCTAATCCTTTCGGACATTCTTAGTTCATTAGGTTATAGTGATCCTGAGGCTATTTTTGGTGACACATATAAAGTGTATAAAGATAAATTTATCCCTGTGCTGTATGTCTGATAAGCAGGCTGAAAAGATTCAATCAGAGATGTGACATGCTGTGATAGGCATAGACAGAGCATTGATTTTCACTCACTGTGCATAAAACACAGTTGGCTCTCAGGATCCTGTTGAAAGGGTGCTTTAAATTGCCCAGTAAATAGATATTACTCATAGTCGCAGGTATTTGAGCATAATTATCCAAAAATAAACATCATTCTGAATTTAAGGTGATTTCAATATTGATGGAGAATAAAAGAAGGAAAAGGCAGCTAGTTTTTACTGAGCATACCTGTCTTCCCTTCACTGTATTAGTGCTCCAAAGGATAACAGCATGGGAAGAGCTTCCAGCCCTTCTGAAAGTGATCATTTCTTAGGGAAAAGACATTAATAACTATTAGGCAATAACTGATTCACACATAATTAGGCTTATCTGCCTCTCTTCCCTTTTTTACAACATACACATTTTCTTCAATTAGGACACTAGAAGAAGAAAAGAAAAATCTCCCCAATGAGATATAATCAGCCTGAGAATAAAAGATTTTTAAACTTGTAAAAATAGTAGAATCTTTTAATTTTCCTCCTAACTGATGTGTTACCATAAACTTCAAAGTAAAAGGGAAGAAATAATAGTGAATCTAGTTGAAGCAGAGACTAAGTAGGGGTTCTGGAGCCCCAGCATTCCAGCCTCAAAAGACACTGTTCTTACCCAAATTAATGAACACTCACGCTCCACTATGGAGTTCTAGGGCTTAGAGAAACAACTTGGAGACCAGACACCTATCTTAGATCGTTGCTAAGATATTTTTCCTCACTAACATAGGAGAAGATGCAGTATTAGATGTTTAAAAGCACCCAGGGAGAGCAGAGTTATCTTTGTTGGTAGGTGGTGGTGCTGATAGCTTTTTTTAATATATTGAGTGTGCTTTGGGGAAGAATTCAGTGATGAAGGTATGAGATAGAAAATTTCCAGCGGCAGGTGGGAGAAAACCCCTTGAAATATGAGTGTCCAGTGAAGGAAAACTATGCTGTGTCTAATCTGGACTGTATGCATCACTGATCCGTACTGGCTCTACCTCCTCAGACATGGGACCTATAAAGTAATAAAATCACTAACCATCAGGGAAATGCAAATGAAAACCACAATGAGATATCCCCTTACACCTGTTATCAAAAAGACAAGAAATAACAAGTATTGGTGAGGATGTGCAGAAAGGGGAACCCTTGTGCACTGATGGTGGGAAAGTATATTGCTGCAGCCACTGTGGAAAATAGTACGGAGATTCTTCATAAAGTTAAAAATAGAACTACCACATGATCCAGCAATTCCACTTCTGGGTATTTATTTGAAGAAAACTAAAACACTAACTTGAAAAGGTATATGCCCCTCCATGTTCATTGCAGCATTATTTACAATAGCTAAGATATGGAAACAACCTATGTGTCTATCAGTGGATGAATGGATGAAGAAAATCTTGTGTATATATATATACAATGGAGTATAATTCAGCCATTAAAAAGAATGAAATCTTGCCATTTGTGACAACATGGATGGACCTTGAGGGCATTTTGCTGAGTGAAATACATCAGAGATAGAAAAATACAGTCATGCATTGCTTAATGACAGGGATATGTTCTGAGAAATGCATTGTTAGGCAATATCAGCACTGTGCGAACATTCTAGAGTATACTTTCACAAACCTAGATGGTATAGCCCACCTCACACCTAGGCTTTATGGTACTAATCTTACAGGACCACTGTCATATATGTAGTTCATCATTGACTGAAATGTCATTATGCTGCTCATGACTATACCAAATGATCTCACTTATATGTGGAATCTGCAACAAACACCCCCCGCCCCGACACACAAAACCAAGCTCATAGATACAGAGAACAGATTGATGGTTGCCAGAGGTCAGG
Source organism: Ceratotherium simum simum (assembly GCF_057802395.1). Classification (NCBI taxonomy): domain Eukaryota; kingdom Metazoa; phylum Chordata; class Mammalia; order Perissodactyla; family Rhinocerotidae; genus Ceratotherium; species Ceratotherium simum. The sequence continues at coordinate 49,767,057 of NC_141906.1, forward strand.
GGTGGTGGGAGTGGGTGGGTGAAATGAGTGAATTGGGTCAAAAGGTACAAACTTCCAGTTATAAAGTAAATAAGTCATTGGGATGCAACATACAGCATGGTGACTATAGTTAATACTTGGTTGCATATTTGAAAGAGGCTAAGAGAGTAAATCTAAAGATCTCATCCCAAGAAAAAAAATTTTGTAACTGTGTAAGGTGACAGAGGTTAACTAGACTTTCTGTGGTGATCATTTTGCAATCTATACAAATATTGAATCATTATGTTGTAACCTGAAACTAATATAATGTTATATGTCCATTATACCTCAATAAAAAAAACAACAAACCAAGAACAACAACAACAAAAAAAACAAGAGAGGTGCATTTGTCCCCTTGAGGGTTTTTTTTGGTTGAAACATGCTCAGTTGTCTACCATGTGGAATGAAAAAAATTTTGGAACGGAGTCACATGAGTTAAGTCCTTTGCAATTATTATTTGATGTTCCCTCTAAAAATTATTTTATTAATGTTGAACAACCACAAGTTAATTTAAATACCAGCATTTTAGGAAAATTATAAAGGAGTCAATAAAACATTGTGACAGTATGCATTTACTCTGAATAATTTTAAGTTATAGCTCTTAAAAATTTGTTTTTATTTATAGAAATACATTCTTTTAGTTTCTTTCTAATTAAATATCCTCACAGCACTGCATTTGGTATTTTCTGATGTCTGATGAATTGAGAAGATAGTTGTTTTCCTTATGCCAAATGTTATTGGAGAATCTGATATAATGGAGGGAAGATCCTCAGATTTCCACTATTAAATGCTTTAACAGAACATAAAATTATAATGATTAATCATGTCACTTTAAAAAATACATTTGTGCATGTTTTATAAGAGAAAAATTTAGCTTATGGACCTTGTTTCTATTTATAAAGTATTAATGTGCCCTGACATTGAAAAATGAAATGAGATTAAATAACTGTTGTGTCTGGGGTAACACGACTCCAGACGTTAAAGCTGAGCTGGGAAGATGACGACTGGCAGATAAGTTCACCTACAGCATCAAGAAAGGTTTCTTGGATTTCAGAGACGTTTCTATTCCTAAAAATCTTCCCTTAATAATACAATAAAGCCCTAACTAATGGGATACTTTAGATTGCCTATAATTAAAAATCAGCTGAGTGCAGGACTAAATTTCCAGCTCTTTGCTGATATCTCCCTTTTGTAATTCAAGGGACATATGATCCTTTCTATGTACTTGACAAGATATGTATACTAGGCCTTTTTTTTTTTTCTCTCCTTTGTAACTCCTCACTGTCTCGAGTCCACCAGGGACCCTTGCATTCTAAGGGCTCTAGAAGCCTAGCTTGTGAGTCTCCAGGCTTTGGCTCTTGCTCTCTGGCTAATTTCTTTTGGCCTCCTGCTTGCTGTTCCCTTCTTTGTTGCTGCCAAAGAAGCAGTGGAGGATAGTATTGTTAGGGCCATGAAATCCTCTTCTCTTTTAGCAATAATATCTGGCCAGAGAGACAGCTCAGGGCTGACTGGTTTGCAGTGCCAGGGGGCAGGGGAGCCCTCTGATAGGAATAGCCTCCAGGATGATTCTATATCACTGTGAGTTCTGAGAGAATGCATTTTAGCTGGAACCTGCATCCTTCCTCTATCCTTTGATAGTAGTAGTTAATATGATTCATGAATCAAAGAGAGAATATTTCTTTAATTTTTTTACTTATTAATGCATTCATTTGATACTTTTGAAATGATCAAATATACTTTGGTTAATTTATTCTATCTCTTTCAGATGTCATCCTGTGCTTTGTGAGATATAGTGAGTCTGGCCCAGATCAGAGATTTGGTTTTATATCCTCTAGTACCCTGCTCACGACATAACTCAGATCCACTTTAGAGTGCACAAGCCCCTCTCACCAATTGTTGACTGATTGCCCTACCAAAGAGACTGTCTGTAAATAGACACATATAGGTCAGGCCTAAATGGTAAAAGAAACAAAGGCTCAAAGGAGTAAAGAACGAGAGCAACCTGAAACTCTGGAACTCCAATGGCTCTGTGCAGGGTTACTGCTCTTCTGTCAAAGCTACAGCTCCTTAGCCTCCCTCAGTCCATGAAGCTGTCTTGAATTGGTCCCAGACAAAATAATTGCCTCTTTGCCTACTCTTTGAAGATGGAGCTCCCACAGTCACTTTGTTTACTTTATTAATATTTGAGTGATGTTATGAAATCCTAAACCTGTTGAGTCTCTATATAATATTTACATAAAATCATCCATTTGTGGGATCCATAGTTACCTTCCATAGTTGCTGGCTACTTCATCAGCTTGCTGGCCTTGTTTGCTCTCTCTGAAAACTAAATAGGCATCAATGAAGCCAAAGTAAAGCAATTAATAGCAAAAAGCAAGAATATGGGAAACCATGACCAGCTTAAGGCAACACTGATAATATACTGTTAAAAAGTGTTTCCTCAAATCACAAATTTTTCCAGCTCTCTGTAGGTGTTCTGTAAGAAGTCTACAGCCAGACTTCTTAGTAGAATACTAATTCTAATTCTTTAGTAAATCCGACTACACAATGCTTTAATTTAAAAATGTCAAATTTCAATATCTTATTTAGTGGACTACAAGTAAACCATTTTTTCCTATGTAAAAAAATAAAAGTCTATATATAGTTGTTTATCAATTGTCCAAAAGAACTGAATAACAAATTTTGGATAAATTTATAGTCCATCCGATAGGGACCTCATGTGTCAGATGGGGACTGTCAATCGTTATTAAAGTATTAAATATATCCGTATCTATGTCTATGTTTATGTCTACACCTATATCTTAGACAACATCCAGGAAATACTAGGATTAAAAACTTGTTAAGAATCTGAGCTTTAACTAACTATGCTCTGATATTAAAAAGGAGACAATGAAATACTGAGGGAATGTGTGATGCTAGAGCTGGGAAAGCACCATCCAGATGAACAGAGGAGAGGGAAATATTTCCCCGAGCAAGTTGACTGCAAACTTCTGTCATGTGATGGTATAAATATCACAGCACTTCACCCTCCTTCTATGTAAGTATTTTGAAGACTCTTTCATTTTCCCTCTCTAGGAGGTCTCCCACTCTATTTCATTTCTGCTCCTGAGGCTATCACTTTTAGGCTCTTAGAAATGCTTTGTCTCTTCTTCACATTCTTCCTTTTGTCACCTTGCCATGGTGTTGATGCACCATGGCTTTACTTTTAATTGTATTACATGGTAATAATGCCTTAACAATGCTGTTCTCTAATGAGGTAGGCAAATTCCTGGAAGCACACATCAGATAGTGAAACATATTAAATGAGGACTGCATAAATCACTGATTCTCAACCCCTGAAAAACACCCTGTGCCTTTGGCCACAGTTTTAGTCAGTTTCTGCTCAGGAACAAAGAAACTATGCAAAGTATTTCAAGAAGTGGGGTTATAATTCGAGACACTGGTTATGCAGGTGTTGGAAATTTGGAAAAGCTAAAAGAAGATAGGTTAGTAACTGCAGTAAGGTGCTATTATTTGAAAATCTGGGAAAACAACAAGGAGGAGATGTTGTGACCACAATTTAGAAGTGAGGAGGAAAACCACTTCCTCAAAAGCTCCAACTTCTTAAGGAGTTGCCATCGCTTCAGGAGCTGCCACTACCTCAGGAGCTAAGACAGCGGATGAGGGACCACAGTTGCAGAGGATGGGTCCATGAAGGAGGTAGCAGACGTCTGAGTGGTGCCAGGCAGCATTTAAGGGAGTTTCACGTTGCTAGTGTTGGGACCACTGAGATCATGCCATTTGGCTTGTGCTGAGAATGCTGAAAAATATTGAAGCTGTAGTTATTAACTGCTGTTGAAGAGATTCTGATGGAAATTGGAAGCAGGAAATGAGTTCCTTTTCCTCTTCTCCTTCCTTCCCAAAACATTCCAAACCCTCCCAGTGACAGAACCTAATGCCTAATAATTTGGCAAGGGAGTCTGGGAATGTAGTTTATGGACTCCTAGCCCCAGCGCAATAGAGCAGGTTAAGAAGGTCAGGTATAAGACTGAAAGTGATAGGCAAGTAACGGATACACTTCACCTCAGGTCAGTGCATTTTCTACGCATATTTCAACTTACATATAAAAAACTGTTGCAACTTCATGCTTCCTCTTAATAAGATGCAATTAATATTTAAAAGACAAAATGCTATCATCTTTTCCTCAAGAATAAAAGTCCCAATAGACACTATTAATATTTGAGTGATAATAATTCATCTTCTAATTTAGTCACATCCTTACCTAAATATTCTGTACACTAAAGACTAAGTTACTGTTAGTTAGCATCAATAATTTTTATATAACATATTAGGGAAAAGGAAGAAGAAAGGAAAATAGTTAATACAATCAAACATATACTAAATAAGGAAGAAAATATTCTTGTACTGCTCAAGTTCTTATGTATGTAACTGATCATCTTCTACAAACTATTTTGTTTCCTTTGCTTTCAGCCTTCATGGCAAAAGAATCCTAAGGTCAAAGTTCTTTTTCTGGTGCAGTGAACCAACACTTCATTTCTAAGGGGTGTGAGTCCTTTGTAGTCCTGCTTTAGAGGGATGATCTAGATTTCCATTAACTTCTACGTTTTTACATTTTACTTTTTTTTTAAGTTTTACTTTTCTAACTTTTAGTAATGATCCTTTAGAATCCTCCGGGTTCTAGACATAGTCTTCCACGTCCTTCTTCATTTTGAGGGAATATCATGATAGTCTGCAGACTGGTGGATTCCTAGAAAGTAGACCAAGGTGGTGGATCTGTGTATTTTCATACTATTTACCTCCCATTCTTTGGAATACTTGTATTTTGCTGATGCATCTTTTGTATTTGCTGTTTCCTACACCTCGGGTACAATCAGCATGACTATAATGGAGTGGACCAGCATGATTATCTGTGAGACGTCAAGACTATCAAAGTTATTATAGATTGTACATATTGCTCTCTGGATTGTATCCAGATATATAGCCCTGAAGTGACTAAGACAGCAAGATAGCCTAACAGTCCCCTCAGCTTGACTAAATTTTAGATAGGTTTCTTCTGGAGTATAGGCTCCTAATCTCCCTTTCCTAGGTCATTTGCTTTATAGAAAACTTGAAATTGCAAATTCTTTCTCTGCCTCTTTGAGATGTCAATCTTTTACAACTCGGGAATGTCTTTATCAAGTACCTAAGAGCTATCCCTTTGAAATGTATTCATCAAGAAAGATAGGGCTGCTATGTTTCAGTCTCTATGGGAAGGTAGGAGCCTAACTTTGATGAGCACCAATTTGCAAACACAAATGGCAAAATCACATTCACTAACTTCCTCCCTAAAGTCCTTCAGTACTTTTCCATTCGTTCGTTCTAGCATTTAAGAACTCTTCAGCCTTCTGTTTCAGTGGAGTTGAGTTCAATTTTTCTCCCCTATTGCAATAGTCTAGACTCCTATTGCAATGGTTTTGAATAAAGTCTTCCTTGCCTTTTTTAACTCTGTCCAGGGCAATTTTTCTTTGACAGAGGTGATATAGTGAATGTGCATTGTTATCCCTGCCAGGTGAAAATGAACTCTTTTGATTTGTCCTGGGAAATTGATATAAAGGGGAAAAAAAGCACTTTCCAGATTAATAGCTGAATATATCAAGTGCTAGGAGCTATGCTGAGTTTTTCCCAGAAATGTATCATGTTTGAGATAACAGGAGGTTATTTGAATTGGAGGTTGCCTCCTGAGTAAAATTATAATAATCTACAAGTTAAAACTATTTTCTGGATAGGCCAAACAGACACACAAAATGAGTGAGTGATAGCAATCTTTCCTCTTGCATCTTTCAAGACTTTGATGGTTCCACTAATTGCAGCAATTTCTCCATAGATGACATTTTGCTATGGGCTTCCTGGATGGAGGGAATTTTTTAGGGCATTTCATTTGGCTCTACTATAATAGTTCTTACTCCATTCCTTTTGGCCAGTTGCCAAATATGTCTATTGAAATCATGCTTTCAGGAATTGGAGAAATGTACAATGGTTTTGTAGAATTACTTTGCTCACTGTGAGACTTAGGCCAAAACTGTTTTTATCACCTGACTCCAATAATTCTTCACTTTGCTGGTGGTCTTCTCTGATATGTTGGGTACTCATGAATTGGTATCAGCTCAGAGCCAGACTTGTAATCCCTGAAAGATTCCTTTCCCTTGTGAAGAGTCACCCCAAATAATAGCTTTAAGTTCCTTCAGGGCAAGCTTGGAATGATATTTACAGTGTATTCTTGGGCAGCATTATAGATTCCTTCTTCAACGGGATCCTATTAAGTTGGGTAACTGAGCAAGAAGCTGTGAGTCTCCATTACAATGCCACTGGAACTAGAGTTTGTTAACTAGATCAAGTGATACTTTAGTAAGATTCTATTTCCAATTATGCTAATTTGCCTATCTTGCTACTGGATTAAGTACTGACACTGGACTTCAGCCATTCTGAGATTCCACTATTCCCATTACCATCAGGAATCTGGTTACAATGGCAGCATCTCCCACCATCATTCCAGCTCTCAGAGAACAGCCACCACAGAGCTTTCTAATGGAGGGAATACTTCCTTTACAAAGGCGTTTATTAATGCCATCGTTAAGGAAGTGTCCTATTGTCCCCCTGTGGGGACATAGTGGGGTGTGAATTTTCAGGTTGTGTATGCTAACTTTACTCCAACACTGTCATCTTCCTAAGCCTTTTATTCCTTCCTTTATATTAAGTCAAGGAGTGGTGACTCAACTTCATTGAAAGAAGCTCACTGTTGAGTCCATATTTCCATTAACTAATCAAATAAATTATTAGAGACACTCCTCGCCTTCTCTGAGTAATACATTAAGTCCAGAGTTGCTTCTACAAAAATATTTTATAAATACAGTATATACACATAATTGCGTTCTAAGGGTGTTAAACTAAGGAGGATGGAAAATAGCATTGGAGCAGATTGCGGAATATATTCAGTCATTCCAGCACCATTTGTTGAAAAGACTATTTTGTTGATGTAAATTTAAAAAGTCTTTCAAAGTTTAGGAGTACAGTCATGCATCACTTAACGACAGGGATACATTCTGAGAAATGTGTCAATAGTCGATCTCGTCATTGTGCAAACATCATAGAGTGTGCTTATACAAACCTAAGTGGTATAGCCTACTACACACCTACACTATATGGTACTAATCTTATGGGACCACTGTTGCATATTTGGTCCTTCAGTGACTGAAATGTTATGTGAGGCGTGACTGTATAAGCTATATCTTTTCAGGTCAGACTCTGCATTTATCTTCCTTGGATATGTTGACATCTGATTACAGTTACCGGATTAGAAGCAATGAATGAATGAAGGGTGATGGATGGGGCCTTGAGGAATTTCTTTGTAATCTAAAATTACCTGAGGTAAGTCCATCACAGTGTCTTTAAGCAGTGGAAAACCAGTCTCTTCATATAGAGGAAGAAGACCTGCTTATATTGGCAAGGATACTGTGAATATCATTCAAAAATCTCAGGAAAATTTCAGGATTCAAACGTTTTAACTTCACTGGGTTTGATATTCAGCCATATTTGTCATGTAGCTACAAGACACAAGACATTTATTTATTTATTTATTTATTTTGTAGTTTGAGATTTTTAAATTACTGAACTTATCATTTATTTTCTGTACACTCTCCAGAGCATCCAGAAATAACCAGCTAACCTCCCAGTTCTTGTGTTCATCATTTCTGTTATAATGGTCAAGTGCAGCAGCCACCTGGGCTCCCAAAGTCTTGCCTTCAGTAGATACTTCATTCTAAGCAAACATATGATAATTCAAATAAGCATGAAGTCATTGTATGTCACAGATTATGTGTCTTAATTTATTTTGATGAGGTCTTTACTGCATCAAGATCAAAAAAGTAAACAATCTAATCCAAGAATCTCAGCTTATTACCAAGTACATATCAGTCAGAGACTAGTGAGGGAAAGAGAAACCACTTTATCTGTTTCAGAAGAGGGTATTTAATACAGGGAATTTATTACACAGGTGTTGGAAGGCTGCAAGAACAAAAATGGGCAGATGAAGCTAGTGAATGCAAGAATAAACTACTATCTCTAGGCCTGGAGAAACAAAAGGGAGGGAGGAGGTAAGCTTATCAGAGGAGGAGCTGCCACTGCAGTAACTGGAACCGTGGATGTGGGGGCCACAACTTCAAAAGCTGGGCTCATAAAGGAGGTGCCATCCCATGACAGACTTGGGATTGAAAGTGTTTCCTTTTTTCCCCTTTTCCAGTATCCATCCAGTGCCTCCCATTGGCAGAGGCTAACTGGAAGCCAGCTGGAAAGGGTGTCTGAGAAATGCAATTTGCAAATTCCAAGCTCTAGTCCTTCAGAGTATAGTGTATAATAGTAGAATGGACACAGGGCAGAGAGACAGTAGGCAAATAACCAGCATAGAGGCTTATGCTTTCTGGGGTTCAATTTCCTTATATAGCCAGCTACGTCATTGTTTGAGACTCAGCTCACTCAAACATTCATTTCTACTTGATCTCTTTCTGTTTTCCCTAATCTGGATTAAGTGCCCCTCCTCATGCTCCCACTGAAACTAGTACTGACAATTCTTATATTACTTACTCCGGTGACCCCACTTGCAAAACTTTTGCTTCCTGTTCCCATTGACTTTATGCTCTGCTTGCCCAGAGGTCTTAGTTCAAAAGGGAGGAACACTTCCACCAGGAGACACAGTTATTTCATTGAACTGGAAGTTAAGACTGCTGCCTGGCCACTTTGGTCTCCTCGTGCCTCTGAATCAACAGGCAAAGAAGGGAGTTACTGTGATGGCTGGGATGATTGATGCTGACTACCAAGGGGAAATTGAACTACTACTCCATACTGGAATTAAGGAAGAGTATGTCTGGAATACAGCATAATCCTTTGGAAATCTCTACATATTACCATGTCCTGTGATTAAGGTCAATAGAAAACTACAACAATCCAGCCCAGGCAGGACAACTAATTAGTGGTTCAAATCTTTCAGAAATGAAGGTTTGGGTCACCCCATCAGATAAAGAACTATGACCAGCTGAGGTGCTTGTGAAGGCAGAGGGAATATAGAGTGGGTAGTGGAAAAAGGTGGCTATAAATACTAGCTACAACCATGTGGGCAGTTACAGAAACAAAGACTGTAATTGTCATGAGTATTTCCTCCTTTTTTTGTTATAAATATGTTTGTGTGTGTGTTTATATGTATATTTCCTTTTTTCTCTTATTGTCATGTAACATAAACTGTATTGACTTTATATCATAATTTTTAAGTTATAAGATATCAAGGAGAAGAGTAAACATCATTCAAGAACTTGACTTCCTCTTCTGGGGAAGGGGTTAGCACATTTTCATTTGTACACAGGATAGTTGTTTCATGTTAGGTGAAATTATGACCTTGGTCGTTTTTATTTGGAGATTAAGTATGGTTTAAGGAGATGCATATAGGTGCCAAATTGACAAGGGGTGGAATTCTAATGGTTAATTTTATGTGTCAACTGGACTCGATCACAGAGTGCCCAGATATTTGGCTAAACATTATTTCTAGGTGTGTCTATGAGGGTATTTCTGGATGAAATTAGCATTTGACCTATGATTACTGGCATAATGTTAGCTAACACCTCCATCATATCACCTAATTACTATTTCTTTTTGGGGATGAGAAAATTTAAGATCTACTCTCTTCGCAACTTTCAAGTGTAAAATACAGTATTATTAACTATAATCACCATGCTGTACATTAAAACCCCAGAACTTATTCAACTTATACCTTGAAGTTTGTACCCTTTGACTGACATCTCCCCATTTCCCCCAACCCCTGGTAACCACCACTCTACTCTGTTTCTATGAGTTGCACATTTTTAGAGTCCACATATAAGTGATATCACACAGTATTTGTCTTTCTCTGTCTGATTTATTTCACTTGGCATGATGCCCTTAAGTTTCAGTCAGTGGCCTCAGTATAGCAGTTTGTCCTCCCCAGTGTGAGCAAGCAGCATCTAATCTGTTGAGGGCCTGAATAGAGCAAAATTGTGGAGGAAGGAAGAATTCATGCCTTGCTGCCTGATTGCTTGAGCTAGGATATCAATCTGCCCTCAGCATTCCTGGGTCTCAGGCTTTCACACCTGAGCGAGAATCGACACTATCAGCTCCCCTGGTTCTCGGGCTACTCCACTGGCTTTCCTGGGTCTCCAGCTTGCAGATGGTAGATCATGGGATTTATCAGCCTCCATAATAAATGAGCCAGTGAGCCAATTCCTTATAATAAATCTCGTCACTCACACACACACACACACACACACACACACACCCTATTAATGTTGTTTCTCTGGATAACCCTAATTAATACAGCTTCTAAAAGGAATGTATAGTTTTTTGTATATTGATAGTGAAACCTTGGGTATTCACATTGAGAGTACTGGGTGAAGGATTATGTTCTTACCTTATGTTTGGTACAGACATAGTGCATAGGGTATGGCGCTTCATCAATTAGGTTGTACTTGCTTTGATCTGTGTCAACTCTGTTAGTCCTTGTTCATGTCTTCTTAATTTTGCTTTTGCATCTTTAGATCCAAAATCCCAGGGGGACATTAATTTACTTTTCTCAGAAACATGCACATGTGTGTCTACACACACACACACTGTCTACTACCTGATTATAAGCTGTCTGGAATTGTTCCCATTCTTTACCTATCCAAGAGTTTTATCTTTCCAATTTAATTGAGAGCTTCTCAAAAACAAAGATTTTGTCTTATGCTTTTTACTTTGTCCTTCATAGCATCTCACGCAAGACTGAAGACACATTTGGTACTCTATATGTGTTGGATAAATCATTGATAACTACACCTGATACCTTCTCTGTGTGCAACACAAATCTACTTCTTTTGTCAATCTCCATTTTAGTATCACAGAAGCACTATTTAGAAATATTGTACGTGGGCTGGGGTGCAAAGTGTTTCCTCAGCAACTCTCTTTCCTTTCTTGAGGCAAATCAGAATGGCTTCTTGCCCATTTTAAAGTAGAGGGTACTTAATTTTCATGTTTCCAGATTAAGATAAAGTAAGAGAAAGACTAATCTGAGAAGATGTCTGTGGGTGTTTTCATTCCGTTTGTGTAAATGTTTTACGTTTGGACATTTTATTTATGGTGTATTTTGGATACATATGGATTTCTAGTTACCACAACATACATTGAATTGTAAAGAGATGAAGAGTTTGAATGTAACAGATGGTAAATTAAGCTCTAAAATAAAATAGATGGATGTTAATGCTACACATTGTTTTTATTAGGGCTCTTAGAATTTCTACATCCAGTATATCTTTGTCAATGTTAAAACTCAGTGGCAGGGCCGGCCCCGTGGCTTAGCGGTTAAGAGGGCTCACTCTGCTACTGGCGGCCCGGGTTCGGATCCTGGGCGCGCACCGACGCACTGCTTCTCCGGCCATGCTGAGGCCATGTCCCACATACAGCAACTAGAAGGATGTGCAACTATGACATACAACTATCTACTGGGGCTTTGGGGAAAAAGAAAAAGAGGAGGATTGGTAATAGATGTTAGCTCAGAGCCGGTCTTCCTCAGCAAAAAAAAAAAAGAGGAGGATTAGCATGGATGTTAGCTCAGGGCTGATCTTCCTCACACAAACAAAAAAACAAACAAACAAAAAAAAACAAACTCAGTGGCAATGAGAGATGCTTTGGAAGGTGCTTGTAAGTATAATTTTAATAAAATTTAGCTTTAATTTTGAGAAATAACTTTACTTAAAAAATGATACCTGCCCATCATCAAACAATTCAAATAATATAACAGGCAAAGTAGAAAGTAAAATGTCTCTAAACTGCATAATTCAGAAAACATCATTATTAACATTTTGGTTACTATCCTTCCAGACACATCTCTCTATGTGCCTATACAATAAGTATATACATATAATTTTACCTGAAATACTATGTTATATATGATGTTTTAACCTGCTTTTTGACTCAGTACATTATTATTGACCATTTCTTATGTCAATAGAAGAGGGGAACTTCTTGTGTCTAATATGTCATTAATTTTCCATATGTTTAATGATACACATATAGATTATTTCCATTAATTTTTTAGTATGAAAAATACTATAGAAAACATTTTTCTTCAAACATAATTTTTTGTTTTGTCCTATCCTTAGTTAAGTTCATTCATTTCTTTATTTATTCACTCAACAGACATTTATTAGCTCCAACCATGTGTCAGTCACTGTTGGAGATGCTGCAGTATAACAGTATTCCTATTAGACAGAATTTTCTGCCTTTAGTGGATTACTAGGTCTGTATATTTTATGATGTGGTATACATTCTTAAATTTCCCTCCAGAAATATACTAGTGTAGGTATCTACAAACTTTACGGGAAAGCACCTGTTTACCCAAAACAATTCTAGGTTTTGTTAAATATCTAAATCCTTCCAAGTTTGGTGAGTGAAACATAATCTCTCAGATGTTTATTCACATTTCTTTGATAGAAGTTGGATACCTTTTCATGGGCATATTATTCTTTTGTATGTTACATAATCACACATATATATTAAAGTTTTTGGATTTTTGCCTTACTGATTAGTAAGATATTTTTGTGCATTATAAATAGTAATCTCCTTTGAGTCATGTATTCAACAAACATTGTTGAATATGATGTAAATAGAATCATACAGTAGGTAGTCTTTTAATGTCTTTCTTATTTCACTCAACATTATGTCTGTGAGATTCATTTATATTCTTGTGTTTAGCTATAGTTTAGTCATTCTCACTGCCATATACATTTTTATTAAATGACTATACCACAATTTATCTTCTCATTCTACTCTTGATAGGCATTTCAGTTGTTTCTAGTTTTTGGTTATTACGTATAGTCCAGCTATTAATAGTCTTATACATGTCTTCTAGTAAACATTGGTTCACATTTCTGTGGTTGTATACCTAGGAGTAAAATTGCCATGTCATGGGAACTGCCACATTCAATGTTCAGTAGAAGGTCCCACCAGTTCTCTGAAGTGGTTGATCCAGTTGCACTTTTAATAACTATGTATGTGAGTTCTGGTTTCTATCTTTTCTTTTTGTGAAACAATCTGATGGGTATATAGTGGTATTGCATTTTGGTTTTAATCAGTGTTCTCTGATAGTTAATGAAGTTGAGCACCTTTTCATGTGTTTATTGACCTTGAAAACTTTTCAAAATACAGATTCTCATGTCCCATTTCAGAACTGTTGCATCAGAATCTCTAGCAGTAGGACTCAGAAATCTATTTTGTGTGTGTGTGTGTGTGGAAGATTGGCCCTGAGCTAACATCTGTTGCCAATCTTTCTCTTTTTGCTTGAGGAAGATTGTCCCTGAAGTAACATCTGTGCCAATCTTCCTCTATTTTGTATGTGGGACTCCACCACAGCATGGCTGGGCAAACCCTGAGCCACTGAAGCAGAGTGCGCAAACTTAACCACTACGCCACTGGCCAGCCCCAGGAATCTGTATTTTTAAGAGCTCTACCAGCCATCATCATTCAGGGAGTAACTGAGCGTAAGTGCAATTTTAATTAGAATAGGAAACTAGCCAACTTGTATGAGAGCTAAAACAAACCAACAGAAAAATTTGATATTCCCGTTTCAGAGAAATACAAAAATTATGGTGAAATCTTCCAACTTTTAAAATTGCTCTTGTTCTATTATGCATTTTGGAGACACATTGTATCAAAAGCTATTACTAGACTTTTCATATGCCATATATTGGGAGACAACTCACTGTGGGTCTCTTACATTTCTGCATGTCTTGTGAGCAGAGGCACGGGCTCTCCTTGTTCTGGACTCTCTTTTCAAGGATGTTTGTATGGTGAACAGCTTTTGAAGATAGAGAAGCATCTCCCACTGGAGCAAAGGGTAGATTTATTTACTGAATAGTAAATATTTACCGAAGAGTAAATATGTCTCCCTCTGGGGCAAAGATCAAGCAGGTTTACCATTCATTATAAAAGATTCAAGTTCCGTAAGTGTGAGTTCCTCTCCTGTAATGCAACCTAACGTGTGTACAGGCACACCTATCTCTCTTTATGTCAACCTATGAAAACTAGGGTTCAGGAAATTTAGAAAATGCTGATATTCTGGCTACTGCTTGTCAAGTTGTTTGTGTCTGATTGAGGAGGCCAGCATCAGTGAACTTGTGGCATGCTCTCTTGTTAGTTTGCAAGTAAAGTAAAATCTCAGACACTTCTAAGGTTTTTAGCGTTTTATGCTTTCCTGAATTTCATCTATACAGTGATTATGTTAGACATTAAGTAAAACATTGGTTGAATTAACTAACTTGGACGAACCATTATAGATAAGGTAACATATATATCTTTTAGGTTTACTTTTAGGATAAATGTATATAAAAAGGTATATTAAGTAATTGATCTGGTATACTTTATCTATGGTAGAAAAAGAAAAAGTTTTCATCATTTTATTTCATCAACTTCTTGTACAAATGCTTGAAACACTACATAATTTATACAATTTTAAATACTCTCCTGTAGACAAGGTCATGAATGCTTTAGAGATAATACACTTTATTTATTCAGTACAATTTTAGACTAAATATTATGAATGGGATTTCCAAATTATGGTGCCAAGGTTTAATGAGGTGTAATTATAGGTCCTAAGATATTTGTATGAGGAGAAAAAGCTTCCTGTACACCATTAAAGTGTTTTATGTATGATGATGACTGACACAACCCATTATGGAATTTGAATAAGCTTAATTGTCCAAGAAAAATAATTGGAAATAATCCTTTAGATGTCAAAATATAGCAGTTTATCATATGACTCTGTCAGTTATTTAATATCCTTCCTGGTTATAGACATGCTTTTTTGGTGGCTCATTAGTTATGTCACTGGAAAACAATATTTTTAGCACTGTTCAAGATGAAACTTTTATTCTCAATGTGTTGAAATATAAATTGGACAAGAACATTGGCATTAAAACAATGTAATATTATCAGCGTGGTCTTAGTGCTCTGCTAATTAAAGGGTAAAGTTGACAATAGACATGAGTAAGGATAATTTATCAGTTGTATTTCTGAGTATTTCCATGAAGCTTAACTATATTTCGAGAAACTCCTTTAATTACTATTCCATGTGTCATTCAACTGAGGACAGACCAATAATAATTCTCTTAAACAGTTTGGTGTACCTTACAACTAAAGGTAATTGAGAGACATGGGGTCAAAGGGAAACAAATTGGGAGGAAAATAATCAACACTTGGGTTAGATTAGCACAGATCAATAGATATTTCTGTGCAGTTGCTAGAGATGAGATGCACATTTGGCCATAAGATTTACCAGGCAAAACAAACATGGAAATAAAGTCATTTACAAGATTTAGTAAATTAAAGCCAATCAATTTATTAGAGAAGCATCACTTTTCTTGTTCCTGACATATGCAGGATTATTTCTGAGAGCTGTTCATTTAAATAGTCCAAAGGTATGAAGAAAAAGGTCAACTCGTTACAGTAGTTCTTTAAGGGACTGCTGCCTCAGAATACAGTATACATCCTCAGGTCTTGAATATCAGTATTGATGTTCAATGCTAATTAGAATAGATGAAGGAGCAGATGGACTGCCTATCCTTTAGAACATCATCCATAAATATTATGTCTGGCAATCAGCCTTTTGGCAAGGGTTAAAGAGCAGATACCTCAGCATTATATTTTCTGGCAAGAACCTGGGATCCAGATATTCTGTATAATCTTCAAAGGAGTTTTCTATAAAACAGCAGTCAGCTGGCGAAGGGCAGGCTTAAAGTGTTCTTAAGAAAATGAAGGAGGGCAAGGGAGTCACTTGCTTTTGTCTCACTTCCTCATGGAGGAGATTGAAGGTATATGTATAGGCAGAACCACCTGCAAACTGTAAAGATATCATAATAGAATGATAGCACCTAAAGTATTCTATGTTACAGTATACTTTTGAGATATAATAGTAGATTTCCACTTAGGGTTATAAGGCTGCTTTTTCTTAGTATCTGCTTCATTTGGATGAAGATATGAGCCTGAGAAGTCTACTCCAGATGGTTATGGGATACTGTTTCTCCACTTTGTAATGAACGAGGATGAAGACTTTTTAGAAAAGATTTTTCCATCTGCACAGAGGTCATTTTCTTGTGTTTCCTTTGGGTATTTTTGCTTTCTTTATGACTACCACTCAAAATGTAATAGATTTATTTGTAAGGCATCCTCTTTCATCTGCAAAGAAAAATTTCTCACTGCCTCAGGAGCTCAGTTGCCTTTTTCTTTTTCTACTTAAATCCTTTTTTATTCTCTATCATCACATCACACTTAAAGTCTTACATTGGACTTCAAGCTTGTTTTATTGCTGTTTGTATTAGAAACAGCCCTTAAGAGCCTATTGCTGCAAACTTCTCTGTAAGCTCAGACTTCCACATTGCTCCTAAGGGGGGAAAGAGAGTTAGAGCATCTTCCTTTTTCTCTTCCAAAGTCTGTTCGAAGATTGAATAAATATTAAGATTTGATTCTTTGGGATTTCCAGAATTAAAAAAGATAATTATTACTTCAAAGCCTAGCAAACAAATTCCATTAGTGAAAATAATTTTTCCATATTAATGATCACATCATAATGAACACATTTAATCAAAATCAATTAAGATAGGATAAATTACAATAATTTCTAAGCAAAAGTAATATAGTTTTTAATTAGACTTTGAAATCCTCCACTACACTATAGGAATCTTTAATTTCTTAGGTCTTTTGAATTTCCTGCTAAATCTAATCACTTAGCAGGCAGAGACAGAGCTCAGTAGTAGAAGTGGGTCCTATTCCATCTTTTGAAGTCATTCCCTGTCCCCTGCTGTTTTTGCATGAGGAGAGTGAGGATCCTATTTGCCTTCCTTCCTTTTTCTTCATGACCTATAAAAAGGAGTGTTGACCTGGATATAGTTCATCTCCAAGGCACTCGTTATGTCAAAATTTTAAAAAGATTTAGGTTTTAGAGTTATACGTAAGCTCTCATGAGATAATCATTCTCTTTCTTCCACTGATTTATACTTGAGTGTCCCATTGGAATGTAGATTTCAGAGAACTGGCTTTGGGCTTTGGAGGCCAAAACAGAGCAACTTTAGGATCTGCTTTGGTTTGATGCTACTTATACCTAGGGAAAAGGAGCTTTCTATATAGTCAGCCAAACTACTAGAGTTTTACAGTAGAGTATGGGTCATACATTCTTCTGATAATAATATGTCTTTCTGTTCTGCTTTGCTTACTATATAAGTATATCTCTATTGGAGATTTTGGAGAAAAAAAGGATGAGATGGTCAAAGCAGTTTCAATATTCCTGAGTCCTTTACATAGTACCATCTTAATAGCATACATTAGTAGTACCCCACTATCATGAATGTTATTAGATAGTAATGTGAGTTTGCTCTTCTCTGAGCAAATTTCTTACTTAGTTATACCTGGATTGAGGTAATAAAGTGGTTATTAATAGATATGATTACTCACATTGATTATATTGGTAAAATTTTCTAAATAAAACTATCAAAATAACTGGACAAGTTAGGAGATTAATTTGTTTAGGTTACTTCAGTAGGAAGAACACCCAGATCCAAAGATCAGGGTGTCTCAGCAGGTGGTTTTGCCTTAGATTTTTATAGGGAGGAATAAAGAAGTGATGGATAGGATGATTTATATTTTGGGTTGTTTTGCAAGAATGAGAAGCCTTAGTCAGTTATCTGGACAGAAATTGTTTTTCTCTGTGGTTAGCTAGCTCTAATCTTAGCTAACCAATCATAAGACAGCATATAGGAAGTTGGAAGGCCTGAGTCTGAACTTGTCAGCAAGTTCAAGCAAAAGAGGAAAAGACTGTTAATCCTTGTCAGCCCCTCTTCTTATTTGAGACAAATATCATCTGTTTTAGAATAATCTTAAGGAGTAGAGTAATATTTGCTGGGTTTTGGATGGAGGTTTGGTGATGTAGTCAGCAATTTCTTGTTGGCTCTGTTCTCGGAGAACTAGCTGAACCATGTTTTGTGCTCTGACAGTTGTCTGCAACTCAGAAAGGGTTCTGGAGACAAGGTATTTAATTAGGGGGATACCTAAGAGAAAGAAGCAGAAAAATGATTATTAGAGGCTATATTGTGGAAAGAAACCTTGATGTGCAGCATGCTGGCAACCAGTTTACTGGATTCTAGGAAACTGATGTGGAAAGGTCCTTTAGTGATAGTATAAGGACTGTGGTGGCAATGCAGTGAATTTCTTGGTTAGTATCTCAAATGTTCTTGTGTATGATGTAGAGGTCAGAGAAGCTTTTGGAAAAATGGGCAACAATTGTTTCTGACCACAGCACACGTCCTGCTTCTGGAGGCCAAGATCATATGAAGTGCTGGTGGGTTGTGGAGTCCTGCACATTGAGTCTCTTGAAGTTCTTGAGTGAAGAGGTCAAGGTTCTTTGTCACATTATCCACAGTGAAGGTTATTTCCTGTAATGGGGCATGGAAGATGCAAGAGTTTAATTTTGTTTCTTGAGTGGCTCATACTGTAATACGGCTCCAGGCACAATGGTGGCCCCAATGTGATTGGGTGCAGCAGTCAAGTCCTCCCAAACAATTAGCTGCTGCTGCTTTTTTTTTTGGTGAGGAAGATTCGCCTTGAGCTAACATCCGTTGGCAAGCCTCCTCGTTTTTGGCTTGAGGAAGATCAACCCAGAGCTAACATCTGTGCTGGTCTTCCTCTATTTTGTATGTGGGATGCCTCCACAGCATGGCTGATGAGTCGAGTAGGTCTGTGCCCGGGATCCGAACTGGCAAACTCAGGGTGCCAAAGCGGAGCATGTGGAACTTTACTCGGCCATAGGGCCATCCCCTAGCTTCTTTTTTAAGGGTGTCTTCAAGTCCATAATAAAAGGAAAACTACAGTTTATGTTTTGGCGTCTGTCTCAGTGTAGTCAGGTGGCACTGGACTATTGAGTGGACTATTGAGATTGATGATGTGGCACTGAAGAGGACAGAGAGGAATTTAAATAGCTTAATAAAGGTGTCGTGTTAAAGACCTGATAAGGACTGACAAGATTGGTTAGGTAACACGAGCCTCTCCATTTGCTGGAAGATGACAGTAGGCTCAGTTTCCACAAATGGCGTAGGTATCTTTGGGTGCTATACAAGGTGAATGGAAGTAGGTTTGCCATAGGTTATCTTTGGCTGTAAGGAGAATATGTAACTTTTCCATATGTGAAGTGGTAGTGCCCCTAGATGGCAATACCCATGGTGGAGTTATTTAATATAAGGTTGTGTTTTCTGTGAGGAAATAATGAATATTACAAGTCTAGCCATCAGAGTTTATCTGATGGTTATCTCTGGTTTATCAATATCCACCAAGTATTTCTTAGTTTTATAGTACTTATTTAGAGGTCTCTTTATGAGTACACAAAGCCAAAGAGGTACTTCAGCTTTACTAAAGATGGAGTGGTCGTGGTTATCTCTGAAATGTTTTACCTTTTCACCTGAGCAGTGATCTTTTTAGCTTCACGTTGTGTTTAGGTGTCCTCTTGTGATTCACAAGTGTGTTTGTGTGTTTCCCAGGCACAAAATTGATAGCAGATTCAGGGGCAGTCTTACTTGTCAGGGTACCAGGTTTGCCTTCCCTTTGTGGTGAGCTCTGAGGGGACCTACAGAAGGACATTCAGAGCAGTCATGGCTTTCACTCCCTTGCTCAGTTGCCATCTGTCGTAGCTGGCAGAATCCGGGCCATTGCTCCGGAACATAGCATCCCTTTTTCCTCTGGCTAGATGATTCTGATTGTTTTGTGGCCAGAGGTCTCCGCATCAGTTTTTAGCTTCAGTTAAATACAGATACATTTTCATTTTCATTTGGATGGGTATTCAGGAAGCTGATCTGTACCACTCTTTGGTTTTCAATATGGCTAAAGCTGGATCTAAAGTGCTCAGATAATTCAGCCATGCACACTGAGTGCTGTAATGCTCTTAGAGACTGGGTCCCTAAAGTGATCTGCTTCTAAAGGTGGTAGCTGCCTGGGCTTGGGTAAGAGTTGCTGCTATAGCACCTGAGTAATGGGCCCTCTCCAAGATTCAAATAGCTCTTCTTCTGGAACTGGCTTTCCATCCCCAGAAAACACCACTATTTTTCCAGGAGTTCATGGTTTCTGTCAGAAGCTGAAGGTATTCTTACAACACATTTTCTTAAAACATTAGACTTTTAACTGAGCTTACATTCAGGATTGGGACATTACGGTGTTCCCGTATCCGTGACACATGCCACTTCCTTCTTCAGGAAAATGTTCTCTCAGAAATTCAGAGCCTGAAAAAGGGACCTTAAAAATCATCTTCAGTGATCTCTTTGCCCCTTCATTCTTTTAAACATTCTGCCCTCAATTTATATCTACCTAGGGGTGTTGGTAAACATTCGTAAAATCTCTCTTTAAACTGAATCTCAGCATGGCCTATTTGTAGTTATTGTTTCCTATTATTGTTATTTTCAAAGTTAAAAGTGACTGTTATCATTTCTCATCTGTCGGAATTATTTTTTCAACATGGCCTTGGCTATGGTTTAAAAACCAATAAGCTCGAATTATAGGAGTTATGATTAGCCCATAGTGCAGCCATGATCTGCAGGAATATTTGTAGTAATCTTGAGTGAGGTCTCAATGAGTAGCAAGTACAAAATTCTCTATAATCTTTGAGGGCAAGAGAGGAAATATTAGTTTATTTCTTCTAAATTTATTTAAATTTGGCCCTGAGACCCCACTTGCTAACATGGTGAAAAATCAAATCTCAGTTTTGTTTTTGGAGATGCTTTCTCACTGCCTGTGATTTCATAACAATCTGGGATTGAGGGGCAGCTAGCAGAGTATTTATAAAGCAAATTGGAAACTTCTTATTCCTTGGTGGTGTTTGTTGGTACTTCGCTCCATCTGTTGCTTAATGCTACTGTCGAGGCTTGTCTTTTGTCATCATCTGAGCACTGATCCCCTGAGTTTGTTTGAAGATACTCCTTAAAGCAGTTCCTCCATTGCCTGATAATTGAGCTGTGTAGAACTTCATTCATTCTCAGGACTTTGATGCCTAATTACCAGCCACACCCAACGTCTGATGCCTAATGTTGGTGATTAACTGCGAGAAGGACGTAAGTCTCCACTATTCATGGAAATGTGCAAGTATCCACAAATCACTCTATTTCTCAGGGGTTAAGTCTCCTTTTCCTTTCAACTCTCAGAATCAGGCTCTTTCTCCTTCCTCTGAATAGGACTCTAGTTGTCCCACAATAGAGCAGACTTTTTTTTTCTGAGTGACTGGCAACTTCTGTTTCTAGCTATGCAACACAAAAGCCAATAACAGTCTCTGAAGGAGAAAACCTTGACTTTGTAGGATATAGAAAGGAGAAAATATCTCTTACTCCTTTTTATCTTTTTCAATGACAAGAAGTGAAAATTAATAATTTAATATCTTTTCAAACCATAGTATAAATCCATTGAATACATTTCCATGAAGGCTGGTAACAGGTCACTCTTCTCATCATTGTATCTCTAGATTGCCAGGTACATTGCAGGCGTTAGTAAATAGGTTGAATGTTGAATTTTCATTTGGCCTTCTTTTATCTTGCATGTAAACAGATCCACAGTTAAGATATGTATCCACAGTTTTAGGAGCTAAAACTATAAACTTCCTATTGCTGATTATATTCTGTTTACTATGGATACATCAGAAAATAAAACAGACAAAAATTCCTTCTTTTGTGGAACTTACATATTAGTGGGGCAGTGGGGAAGATGGCTATAATAAAAAAATAAGTAAAATATATAGTATGACAGGTGGTGGTAAGTGCTATGGAGAAAACTAAGGCAGAGAAGAGAGAGAAAATGCAAAGTAGGCAGCTGAAATTGATAATGGAGTGAACAGGATACTTTCATTATTGGGAAGATGATATTTGAGCAAAGACTTGGAGTAAGTGAGAGAATTAGCCATGTGTAAAACTCCTAGGTATAGGAGAAAAGGAATGCTGAGCCATGAAGCATGCTTGTGCTTCGTGCCTGCCTGTTTTGAGAAATAGCAAAGAGGCCTATTTGACTGGAGTAGATCGAGGGTGAGGGTGATAACAGACGCAGTAAAGTGGTGAGGAAGACTGGATTACGTAGGGCCTTGCAGATCATTGTAAGGACTCTAGCTTTTTATCCCAATGAAATGGTGAACTACCATATGGTTTTGGGCCAAGAAGAGACACAATTTGATTAAAATTTTAATAGCATCACTCTGGCTGCTCTGTTGAGATAGACTTTTGGAGGTGGGAAGCAAGACAGAAGCATGTGATCAGTTAGGAAACTGTTGAAATAGTCCAAATAATTGGTGATGATGGCTTGCACTTGGGCTGTGTCTGGGCCAGTAATGAAAAGTGGCTAAATCCTGTATCTATTTTGAAAGTAGAGCTAATAGAAACCTAGAACTTTAACAATTAAATTCAAGTTTATGGATTCATCTTCTCTTTTCATTGTGATTGCATTCTTAATCAGTAATTCCACAATATTTCTCAAAGAAAGTATAGAAAAGGAAGTGACTGAGCTGGGCCTGTGAATCAGCTGTTAAGAATGCCTGTTTTAAAGAGTTGTATGATACCCAAGTCGGTAATGGTTTTATTCAGGAAGAATAGAAAGTTAAGTCTCTCACTAAATTCTTGGTTTACTGTACCATTTAGATTTTACTGTGAGTTTTACAACACCGCAACACAAGAATTAGTGGTAGATGGATACTTGTGGAGCTGCAACACAGCATGAATTCTTCCTGACACCTATTGGGTTATATACTGCGATATCCATAAAAGAACTCCAACTAGCCCAGTCATTACTCTTGAGAATGAGAAAACACCTACTCCCCTTAAAATAATAATAAAGAACAGTGGGATACAGAGTCCCATTGTGGAAGATCATTAGGAAGATCACATGCAGGACTTTGCTTTACTAATTTGCAGAAGAGAAAACATGCTTCAGTGAAATTTGTCAGAGCAATGCCACATGGGGCTCTATCATGAGAAATTAATAGACAATCAAAGAAAACCAGAAGGCTCTCATTTTTTGTAGATTCAGAGCTAGGCACTCATTTATTTTTGTAGTTTCCTCTTAATAGTCCAGTAGTTTCTGCCATGCGGCAATTTCGTTAATGCTTTGATCATACCAGTAATATAAACTCAAGCTTTCTGCAAAGGCTTCATTGCCCTAAAGAGTCAGTAATTGGCCAAATGGCTTTTAGAGTTTTGCTTGGATTCATCACAGTACAAGTAAAAATTAATTACCCCCACAGTTTCTGCAATGCCATGATATAAGGGTGTCAAAACTTGTCTTTCTAAATGGCATTTCTTAGTAACATGCTGGATATGGGGCTGGCTGTAAATGTGATTTGTGGAAACCATTAATGAAGTACTAGACCTAAGTGACTTCTCTTAGCTTTATTACAACATAAAAAAGTTCTGCACTAGTGATGATAATTCTTTTGAAGTTCTCTAGTTGAAAATCTATGGCTGTATATTTTTCCAATGAGGCAAAACTTAACGTTATTTAGAATTTGAAATGCAGCTGTAGCTAAGGAACAATATGGTAGACGTGACTATTTTGATTTTTATCATTATTACCATCATTATCTTTATCTGCTCCATCTGCTGAACTCCTGCTATATTGGTACCACTGTATTAGGCCTTGTAGAAACTGCACACCAGGGATGAGACATAGCAAATGGGTGGTGCATGCTGTTGTGTGAGGGAGTGTATTTGTCTGACCACTACTAAAGTTGATCTATAACAAGAGCTTTCGTATTGGAAGACTGTGTTTTCCTCATAAATGTAAAAGACCTAAGACGCTAAGAGAGATTTATTATTCTACCTTTGAAGCTTTGTTTCAGTTATTAATTCCATAATATCTGAAGATAGATGAACCATTTATAAATTGAACACTGTTGTGGATATTAAACTAGTATCAAAATTAAGTAATGTGTAACAATCATCTCTCTTTTGATCATTCTTTCTATGCTCATATTAAAAATACTGCTAATCAACACAGACCAGTAATTTGTTGGTAGAGATGAAAAGAAAAAGCTATATTTCAAAAAAACACTGTGAAAGAAGTAGCAAAATATGATAATGGATTAAATGATAAAATAAGCATAGTGAAGTGGGAGGATGTTTCCTTGTTTTATCTGGGCTTCATTTCTTCCCATTGCCCCCATTCCTTGTACTTTTTTTTTTTTTTTGTGAGGAAGACTGGCTCTGAGCTAACATCCATTGCCAATCCTCCTCTGTTTGCTGAGGAAGATTAGCTCTGAGCTAACATCTGTGCCCATCTTCCTCTATTTTTTGTATATGGGATGCTGCCACAGCATGGCTTGATGAATAGAGCATCGGTCCAAGCCTGGGATCAAAACCTGTGAACCCCAAGCCACTGACGTGGAGCATGAGACTTAACCACTACGCCACCAGGCCAGCCACATTCCTGTACTTTTTTTCTTTTTTCTTTTTTTTTTTTGTGAGGCGATCAGCCCTGTGCTAACATCCGCCAGTCCTCCTCTTTTTTTTGCTGAGGAAGACGGCCCTGGGCTAACATCTGTGCCTATCTTCCTCCACTTTATATGGGACGCCGCCACAGCATGGCTTGCCAAGCAGTGCGTCGGTGCGCGCCCGGGATCCGAACGAGCGAACCCCGGGCCGCCGCAGCGGAGTGCGCGCACTTAATCGCTTGCGCCACCGGACCGGCCCCGTCACATTCCTGTACTTTTAATTGAGATGTCAATAATAATATTCTACATCTCTCTGGCTACAGGAATATGCAGGTAATCTGGGCTTGACCAATCTCAATGGTAAACAGTAATTGTCCAAGTGCTCATGACCTAAGCAGGTGTATTCATTCCCTACTGCTGTAATAAATTACACAATTTTAGTAGCTTAAAACAACATAACATTATTATCTTACAATTTTGTAGGTTAGAAATCCGGTACAGGTCTCAGTGAGCTAAAATCAAGGCGTTTCCTTTTGTGGGCCAAAGGAGAATCCATTTCCTTGCTCATTCAGATGTTAGCAGAATTCAGTTCCATCCAGTTGTGGGACGGAGCTCTCAGTTCCCTTGCTAGCTATCAGTTTAGGGCTGCCCTTAGCTCTAGAGACCTCTTCCTGGTCCTTGAACATAGTGCCCTACATCTCAGAACCAGCAAAAGGGCTTCAAATCTTTCTCACAATGCCATCTCTCTGACCCACTTATCCACCTTCCTCTTCCATTTTTGGACTTCACGTGATTTATATTGGGCCCACTGGGATAATTCAGGATAATCTCCCCACATAAAGACCCTTACCTTAATTGCATCTGCAAAGTTGTTTTTGTCATGTAAAGGAACATATTTACAGGTTCTGCGGATCAGGACGTCTTTGGGGACCATTATTCTGCCTATCACAGCAGGGTAATGCACACCATTCCCAGGAGTTGGTGTACATCTGCTGGCCTTAAGAACCTCCGCTTGCTGGGTTTGCAGAGATGGCCACTGTTAGCTTGGAGTGGTTGGTGGCTATTTTTTCAAGCTTCATGGAGAAGCCCATCTGCAGTGATGGAAAGTAAAGCCAATGTCAAGCAAAGTGACGAAAGGAGAGAGAGAGAGAGAAAGACAGAGGGAGAGAGAGAGAGGCTCTGACAATGTTTTTCAACACTAAGATCCAGTCTTGCCTAAAACTAGCTATATCTTGGATTTCTAAGTATACAAAATAAGCAAACAAAAAAACAGTTCATTATTTAGCTCATTGGAGTTGTATTTTTATTTCTAATAAACAAATTATAAATTGGTACCTAGAAATGTTGCAAGTAAGAGAACCTTAAATGCAGAACTGGGGGAATTAAGCTAGCGTTATGGTCAGTGAGGATCCTGCTATCCTTGGTTGGGAAGCTTCTTTTGTACTAACAATACGTGAATGGCGTATTAATGAACCACCTCTCATACTTTGTAAATTAGACTTATAGAAGCCAGAGTTCTGAAGTATGTGTTAGAAAAACCTTAGGTTGCTAGTATGTGTTGGCAAAGTCTTGAGCGTTTTGATAAGTTCTAGTAAGAAATAAACTTTGGCACAATGGAACCATTTGAAAGCAGAAAGAAGCATTTAGCTTTGTAAAGAGAAGCCCTTTTTGCCTGTGGCCAGCAGCCTCAGGTTACTGAGGGTCAGATAATCACAAAACTGATATTTGCAAAATTCAAATTCTCTGTCTCACTCTGAAGCTGGTGCAATCAAATAGAGGAAGAGGAAAATCACAGTAGGAAATAAGATGGGACCCAGAAAGAGCCAAAGAAATGGAAGAAATAATAGTGCAGGCTTTTGCTAGTATCTTTTGCTGTGTACTCATTACATGACAGAATCTATAATCCCTTTCATGGTACAGCACCTTCCACTAGGATGCAATTTGGAGCAGGGGAACAGATTGGCTATGGCTCAATACAGCAGCTTTTTGTGGGAGGCCAAGAATGAAGTAGTTAACCTTAAGTCTAGAGTTATGGAAATAAGCTATGGCTTCTTGCTAAGGTCAGGATCTTCTAAATTATATGTCTTTAGTTATTAGCTCATGTTGTTGCCAGTAATTGAATAAACTGATGGACTGCCATCCTTTTAGTAGAGTTATAATATGGAGAAATCCTAAATTGGGAAAACAAGAGACCATGGACGTTCAACACCTAAGGTAGTTCCTAGGACTCCATAGCCAGGGCGATGGCAGGGATCAGAGCCAACCTCCCAGCTGACCACTGATGGAAATGCAGAGGCATCAAGAAATGAAACTGAAGTTGTTTTAAGCCATTGAGATTTTTCAGATTATTTGTTACCCTAGAATAACCTACCCTATCTTGACTGATACATCCTCTTTTATAATTTCCCTTTACTAGGCTTTCCAGATGCCTTCTAATCATGGGTTGATTCTCTTGGAGGAGCGACATCTGTTCTTCACTGTTGGGGGTGGGAAAATTATTTCCTACTTCCATATTTCCATGTGGTGAAAATGTGATTTGAGTGAAAACACTCCTGGATTCTCTTTATCCCCTTAATCATTTCTCCTCCAGGGGCAGAAGAACCAAATAATTAAAATGAGATTGGCTGAAGACACTGGGAATGTTTGGCTCATCCTCTTCCCTTTTCCTCTTTATGTGATCTTCTTGATCTTGGAGGACATCTGTTTTGGTGTGTTCTTGGCCGTGTGGTAAGCTGAGAAATACAGGCCCTATACCTGCAAGGGAAGGCCTACTGTTGCCTGGCTCTCCTTGGTACTCTCTGGGCAATTTTGCTTAATTCAGGGGAAAGTAATAGCAAGTCTTTGACTCAGAGCTAAAACCACATTATCTAATTATTTTTAATCAGTAATAATATTTAATTTTGATATCTGAGACACTCTTGTGTCTATCTCTCAACTGATTCCAAACTCAGAAGAAAAGGAAAGTATGCATAAGAGATTCTGGAACTTATGTTGGATGCAGTATTGGATGAGAGTTTGGGTTGTCACCCTTTAGTTACTTTTTTCTTTTTTTTTCATTATTCTTTTTCCCCCAGCTTTATTGAGGTATAATTGCCAAATAAAATTGTAAAATATTTAAAGTGTAAAATGTGATTATTTGATATATGTATACATTTTAAAAGGATTCCACCCATTGAGTTAATTAACATCCGTCACCTCACATATTTACCTTCCTTAAATTTTTTTGTTTGTTCCCCTTATTTTTTTGGTGAGAATGTTTAAGTTCTATTCTCTTAGCAAATTTTAATTATACAATACAGTATTATCAACTATAGTCACCATGTTATACATTAGATCCTCAGATCTTATTCATCTTATAGCTGAAAGTTTGTGCCCTTTTACCAACCTCTCCCTATCTCCCTCACCCACCATTCCCTGGTAACCACTTTTTAATTCTCTGTTTCTATGAGTTTGATTTTTTTTTTAAGATTGCACATATAAGTGATACCATGTAGTTTTTGTCTTTCTGTCTGGCTAATTTCACTTAGTGCCCTCCAGTTTTATCCATGTTGTCACAAATGACAGGATTTCCTTTTTTTGAATATCTATACCGCATCTTCTTTTTTCCATTCATCCCTTGATGGACACTTAGGTTGTTTCCATACCTTGGCTGTTGTGAATAATGCTGCAATGGAGATGGGAGTACAGATACCTCTCTGAGATAATGATTTTGTTTCCTTTGAATATATACCCAGAAGCGGGATGGCTGAATCATATGGTAGTTCTCTTTTTAATTTCTTGAGGAACCTCTATACTGTTTCACATAATGGCTGTGCCAGTTTATTCCCACCAACAGTGTACAAGGGTTTCCTTTTCTCCAAATCCTTGCCAGCACTTGTTATCTCTTATCTTTTTGATAATAGACAACCTAACAGTTGTGAGGTGATATCTCATTGGAGTTTTGATTTGCGTTTCCCTGATGATTAGTTATGTTGAGCACTTTTTTATGTAGTTGTTGTCCATTTGTATGTCTTTGGAAAAATGCCTTTTCCGGTTCTTTCCCCATATTTTTTGCTTGTATTGCCTTTGCTTTTAGTGTCAAATCCAAAAAATCATTGCCATGACCAATATCAAGAGGTTTTCTTCCTATGTTTTCTTGTAGAGTTGTATGGTTTTATGTCTTACGTTCAAGTCTTTAATCTATTTTGAGTCAATTTTTGTGTATGGTGTAAGATAGTGATACCATTTCATTCTTTTGCATGTGGCTATCCAACATTCCCAACACCATTTATTGAAGAGACTATTCTTTCCCCATTGTATATTCTTGGCTTTAATTAAAAAATTTGTCATAAATTAATTGAGCATAAATGCATAGGTTTATTTTTGGGCTCTCGATTCTGTTCCATTGATCTGTGTGTTTGTTTTTTATGCTAATACCATACTGTTTTGATTATAGTAGCTTTGTAATATAGTTTGAAATCAGGAAGTATGATACCTCTAACTTTGTTCTTCTTTCTCAAGATTGCTTTGGTTATTTTGGGTCTTTTGTGGTTTTATAAAATTTTAGGATTGTTTGTTCTATTTCTGTGAAAATACCATTGGAGTTTTGATAGGGATTGCATTGACTCTATATATTGCTTTGGATAATATGGACATTTTAACGATATTAATTCTTCCAATCCATAAACATAGACTATCTTTCCGTTTATTTGTGTCTTGTGCAATTTTTTCCATTAATGTCTTATAGTTTTCAGTGTACAGATCTTTCACCTCTGTAGTTAAATTTATTTCAAAGTATTTTATTGCTTTTGATACTATTGTAAATGAGATTTTTTTCTTAATTTCTCCTTCTAATAGTTTGTTGTTAGTATATAAAAACGCAACTGATTTTTGTACAGTAGTCCCCCTCTTATTTGTGGTTTTGCTTTCCATGGCTTCAGTTACTTGTGATCAACTGCGGTCCAAAAATACTAAATGGAAAATTCCAGAAATAAACAATTCATAATTTTTAAATTGCATGCCATTCTGAGTAGTGTGATGAAATCTCATGCTGTCCTGCTCCATTACTCACCTAATTTCATCTCATCATGTAGGCATTGGTATCATCTGACATCATCACAAAAAGAGGAAGGGTGAGTAAAGTACAATAAGATATTTTGACATATATATAGCTAGACCACATTCACATAACTTTTATTACAGTATATTGTTATAGTTATACTATTTTCTTGTTAGTTATTGTTAATCTCTTACTGTGCCTAATTTATAAATTAAACTTTATCATACATATGTACGTGTAGGAAAAAATATGGTATTTATAGGGCTCAGTACTATCCCTGGTTTTAGGCATCCTCTGGGGGTCTTGGAACATATCCCCCACCGATAAGGGGGGACTACTGTATATTGATTTTGTATCTTGCAATTTTAATGACTTTATTAATTCCAACAGTTTTTTTTGTGTGTGTGTGAAATCTTTGGGGTTTTCTATATATAAGATTATGTCATCTGGAGATAGAGACAGTTTTGCTTCTCTCTTTCTAATTTGGATGCCTTTTGTTTCTTTTTCTTGCCTAGTTGCTCTGGCCAGGACTTCCAGTACTACGTTAAATAAAAGTAGTAAGAGTGGGCATCCTTGTCTTAGAATTGTCCTGATCTTAGAGGAAAAGATTCCAGCTTCTCACTGTTGGGTAGGGTGTTAGCTGTAGGCTTGTCCTATAGGGGCCTTTATCATATTGAGGTGTCCCTACTATACCTAGTTTCTGAGAGTTTTTGTCATGAAAGGATGTTGAATTTTGTCAAATGCTTTTGCTGTCTTTATTGAGATGATCATATCATTTTTATTCTTCATTTTGTTAATGTGATGTATCACACATTGTTTTGTGGATGTTGAACTATCTTTGCATCCCCAGAATAAATCCCACTTGATCATGGTATATGATCATTTTAATATACTGTTGAATTCAATTTGATAATATTTTGTTGAAGATTATTACATTATAGATATTATAAGATATTACAAGATATTACATTATATGTATTATTACATCTATGTTCATCAGGGATATTGGTCTGTAATTTTCTTTTTTTGTAGTGTTCTTTTCTGGCTTTGGTAATAGGATAATGCTAGCTTTGTAAAATGCTAAAATGAGTTTGGAAGTGTTCCCTCCTCTTCTATTTTTTGGGAGAATTTAAAAGGGTTGGTATTGGTCCTTTAAATGTTTGTTAGAATTCACCAGTGAAACCACCTGGTCATGGACGTTTCATTATTGGGAGGTTTTTGATTACTGATTCAATCTCTTTACTAGTAATTGTTCTGTTAATATTTTCTATTTTTTCATGATTCAGTCTTGGTAGTTTGCTAATGTTTCTAATATTTCTAAGAATTTGTCCATTTCTTCTAGATAGTCCAATTTTTTGGTGTATAATTGTTCCCTTGATTTTTTTTAACTGGACAAAAGATACATTGCATTGGATGGGCATTTTTGTCTGCTCCCCCTGTGCCGAACCCTTTGGGGATAGCTATGGTGAGTGCTCACACACTCATTAAGAATTGCTTCTTTGATTGCTATAATCTTGTGGACATACGCCCCATTGGTTTGCAGAGCTAAGTGTTTGGAGGCCTGTCCCTCAGGTGGGAGTCTTAAAGGTTGGGACACTAGATGTGAGATCCAAAACACTTTCTCCTCAGAGAGCAGCTGGGAGTTGGGGATTCCCTCCTGACTATATGGTGCTGTGCTGGGGGGGGTGGTTTATGGCAAGAATGTCTCTCAGCTTTTTCTACCCATTTCAATTTCTCTTTTGCCTGATGTGTAGGAGTTGCTCAGCTAGTTTCTGGATCTCTTTCAGAGGGAATTGGTCCATGTGTAGCCATACGTTAGGTGTGTCTGTGGGACAAGTGGAGCTCAGGAGCCTCATGTGTCACCATTTTGCTTGACCTTCTGATCCTAGTTGCTTTTTTAAAAAATGAGTGATAGTTTATTTTAATAGACAAGGGTATTCTGTGATTATGTTTATGGGACAAGAATGTACAGAGATAACTTGACAACTATAAGGTGGAGTGTAGTGATTAAATGTTGGTTTTTTTATGCTCAGCATTTCTTTCTTTTTTTTTTTGATATTCAATAATCCCATTCCATAGGTATAACGAGATTGCCAACTAAGGTAGTGTGTCCTCCCTCTCCACCAGACACAGATGCTAGTATTGGCCAATCATAGCCTTTGCCTTTGCAATAGTGAGTAGTCCAATACATGGCATTGACCTAAGCTGACAAATCAGAGACCTTCCATGGTATTGGTATATAGCTGTTGGACCAATAACAATTACAAAAAAAGCCCTCTATATCTTTTTGTTGAGGTTGGAAGCTGGATAATGAATGATGAACTTCCAGTGAGTATCCTCATTAGCTACATAAATGAAGTCTGTCTGTAGTTAGAGAAAATAATTCCAGCATACAGAGGGAAATGGAGCTTAGAAATGGAGAGAGAGAGACAGAGAGAGAGAGAGAGAGAGATCTTATGACATCCTTTAATCTCTAGTTCCAAACTTGCCTGAGGCTAGTTCCACCTCTAGACATCTCAGCTAAATAATAGAATACACTTTTTTGTTAAGGTAGTCTGAGTTAAGTTTCCATCAGTTTCCAGTGAGTGATTTTGATTAATACAGAAGGTTATAAATGATGAACCCCAAAAACTCTGGTTTTCGGAATAGTCAGAGCCATTTTGCTGTTGTTGTTTATAATAACTTCTTTTAGGAAGAAGTGTAGTTCTTTAGGAAGAAGTGTAGTGATAAAATAAAATTCACCTTAAAGTGGTTTCCTGTTATTTAGGAAAAGAAGACCCATAGACAATAGGAAAAATGATATAGAAAAAGAAAAAATGGCACTGATAAAATCTATGGATGAAAAAAGTGTGTAAAGAGACATGAGAAGATTCAAGTTGTTGGTGAGTGGTGCTAAAAGGAATAATTACATTTGAGAGAAGCACCAGGAAGAGTATGTGAGAGTTAAACTCAGAAAATGTGTTGATTTGAATGCAAAAGGGCAAAAACTGGCTCAGAAGTTCAAGTAACAGTTGTGCCTATGGTAACAAGAGGTTGGCTAAGGAAGGAAAGCTAAAAGGAAGGCAAATGGTAAGCAACAGAATTATGAGTATATTTTCTTCTTGAAATCTTTTTATAGTTTTGAAAAATTTGATTTAAAATATATGCTTCTTTTGGGCAATCTATTCATTATATTTTGGGGGTGATATGTTAAGTATTTGCTGTTGGAGTACAGTTGTTGAGGTTTTACTACTAAAACCAGCTCCTTCTTCCTGTCAGACATGAATTATTGAATTTGTTGTATACTTATAAGATTTGAAGAATCTGCCAAAGAATGTTCATAGACACCACACTTTTCAACAAAGTGAGGGAAACTCTGGCTACTGAAGGTCAGTAGGTTGATCACATTTTGTTTTATTTGTCCCAATATTTATTCAATCAATATTTATGGAAAACTAGCCACAGTCAGGCACTGTGCTATATACTTAAGTCATAAAAATCAGCATGAAAGACATAGTCCCTGCTCCGTGGAGCTTATAACTCATAGATCTTCAGGCACACCTTAATACAAGATTATCATTTTGTACCTGGAGGACTGGCTTGAAGCCAAAATATAAACTTTCTCCTATTTGCTTCTCTCTTTTAGAACCCAGGCATTATGAACTCTGCATATTTTGAAATTATAAAAATTCTCTCTATTATAATAATAGAGTTCATTTCTAAATGATGGCATTGTCATGATGTAGTCTCCAAGAAAAGGATATAAGGTTACATCTCAGATTATTAATTTGCTGCTAATTTGCTTTGAAATCTTGGGTAAGTTCCTCTCTGGATCTATTCTGTCATCTCTAAGATACTGAAAGTAATGCTGAGCCACACTGCATTGGAAAAGGGAGGAAAGTTCCCTGTTGTTACATACCATCAAGTCGGCTCTGACTGCGGGCGACCCTATGAATGAGTGATGTCCACAGCGTCCTGCCTCAACCACCCTACTCAGCTTCTGTAGACTCATGCCTATGGCTTCTTTTATGGAGTCAATCCATCTCATATTTGATTTTCCTCTTTTCCTGCTGCCTTTTACTTTTCCCAGTGTTGTCTTTTCCAAAGAATTCTGCTTTCTCATAATGTGCCCAAAGTAGGACAGCCTCAGTTTTATCATTTTTGCCTCCAGCGATAGTTCAGGCTTAATTTGCTCTAGGGCCCACTAGTTCATCTTTCTGGCAGTCCAGGGTATTTGTTGAGCTCTCCTCTAATGCCACATTTTCAAATAAATCCATTTTTTTTCCTGTCAGCCTTCTTTGCTGTCCTGCATTTGCACCCGTACATAGTAATTGGGAATACGAGAGTGTGGATAATCTTGGCCTTAGTTTCTAAAAAGATTCTTAAATGATTTAAAGTATTTTGCAGATTGAGAATCACGTGTGTACCAGAGGTGATAGTATTTCCCCATTAATCCTTTAAGTGACAAAGAAAAATCTGCTACTTAGGGAGCTAATGTGTGAGGGAAAAAAAGAGAATGGAATAATAGAATGGAAACAAGGAAAGACAGGTTTTCCAAAGGCCAACTGTGTTGACTTTACCTCATTTTAAATAAAATGTGAAGAAAAATGCCTTAATGGACAAATTTATGCCGATTTTACTTGTGTTTTTCAGTATGCATACTTAATGTTTTATTTAAACAATAGTTAATCATTTAACCAAAATGGCCCTTTCATGCTAATTTATATACATTCATATAAGAATATTTTAGGCAAACATGGTCCTCTTGTATTTCATTATTTGGAAAGGAAACTTCTGTGTAATGCCTCATTTAAGATTCAGTGGAATCTTTCTTGCTTCAGTAATTTTCCTATTAAATTACAACTATTAGTGCTAGTTCCTCACCCTAAAAGAAACCAATAAAATCACCCAAACTAATGAAGTTGTTTCCAATAGTAAGCTCCTTGTTATGGGGGTGTTTCTAATTATTGTTAAAATGAACTGGAACGGAATGTCTCCAGAAAGGGATGTCCCAGAGCTATAAACCAAAACCATAAACAGCTGTGCAACTCCTAATCTATTCATTTTACCTTCACAATCGCAGCAAAACATCAAATAATTTTTAATTATAGGTATGCAAGAGCAAGAATGGATTTGGACTCAAAACAGGAAACATTAATAGGAATTGTCTTATATTATTATAATAAAAGCGTATTGGCTACATTTTGTTTCATAAATAGGATTTATTTTCTCTCCTGGATATTATCTTATTTGCTCACACGTTTACATCTTCTACACTAATTGCCATGCTTTGAGGGTACTTCAGTCAAGACCACATTGAGCAAGGATGGTGATGAAGCTTATACAGCAGAAAACACTGTCAATGCTGAAATAGGTTGTACAGGGGAACGGCTTTAGATCAGATTTAATTAAGGTGTGTTTCCCTTTCCAGTGTAATTTTATGCCTAAAGCAATACAAAGCTGAACTTCTATCCAAATCCGAAGGTAGACACTCTATAAATAAACAAGACAGCACGCTGCTTTTGTTGACACTGATTCATTCTCAACACGGATTTCAAAACAGAAACACGTGTCAATTTAGTTGATAAACTCAAATAGTTGTAGAAGTTAAATACACGTAAGACAAAAAGTTATGAAACCTTGAGGAAGAAATTATTATAGAGGAAGTTTAAAAAATCATAGTAGATTTGGAAAGACTGTGTAGAGGCAATCTTAAAATTCAACCTCTGCTTTTCCCCAAGTGAGGGGAAAAGAAAAATGACAGTGTGAATGACAACAATACTAATAATAATATTGTTATTTTCATATTTATAGTTTATAAACTACAAAAAATATATGACGCACCTATGAAACACTTGACCAGTAGAAAGGAGACACGGCTTCTAGTTCTGGTTCTTGACTGAGAAAGATTGTGTATTTGTATCCAACTCAACTTCGCTGAGTCTGTTTCCTTAACCATAGAGAAGATAGTAAAATGGAATACATGATCTGCATGGTCTCTTCTAGGTCTGCTTGTCCTCATGTTCTATGACTTGGGGACACTCATACTTCACACAGGAGCCATTTGTGGAATATATAGCATTCAAGATCCATGCAATAATTTTTATTCTTTTTGTGAAAAATTGGGAAGGATATAAGTGCATAACTATTTCATAATGAGGAGTATTTATTTTTATTTAATAATAAAAATGAATAAATACTATGGTGCATTTGCATTGTGTCAACGTACTTCAGCTGGAACTATATTCCCCACAATTGCCTTCCCTGCACAGTCCCTCACTAGCACGGGCCACTAGAGACATTGTGAGAGAAGTTTGGCAGGTAAAAGTGAAGTACCAGCTATCAGCCACATTGATGTTTCTCTGATGGCTCAACTTGTTGATGTGGGCAGCAGCTGGACCACAGCTCCTCCAACTCCTGCTGGACCTCCTCTTTCAGCTCCTCTGACTCCTAGGCTAGATCTGTGGTTAGCAACGTGACACAGGTGCCAGCTTCTCCTGAAGATCAAGTCGTCATTGATGTTGGAGATTTGAGACACTAATGGAAATTCCAGTCGATCTTTATGGATTCCAAGATGCTCTCATCGGTTCAGTTTGTTCTTGCTTTCCTTACCTCACATTTTTTCTTCCCTACTACCTTATCTGTGGACTTCAGGCTCCATCACTAGACACAAATGCAATAGCCTCACAGAGACTGTTTTTACAATTGTATAAGGGCAAATCCTGCTAATAAATCCAAATATCCCCAGGTGTGTGTGTAGGCGTGTGTACATATAGATCTTGTTCTGCTGCTGCTTTGACTAAACTCTGACTGAAACAAGTCCGAGAATTTATTATCTATACTTCTTTGAGAAATAACTTGATGTTCTTTGATGTATTTTTGCAAGAAAACTGAATGAGGTTGTCAGTTCTTGAAGCCTAATTGTTCCCTTTAAGTTTCTGGTGAGTTCATGTGCAAGAAAGAATGATCTCATTCCAAGGAGACTCATAATATAGAAATGGCACTCATTGTGACCACTGTAAAACGGCATATTTCAGCTTAATACATATATTTTAGTAACTATTAAAATTTTTTTTAAAGAAAAGGTTACTTTGAGACACAGTGAGCTCCTTGCTCTGGAGGCATTCAGTCAACAGCTGATCAGAAACTTGAAAGAACTTCTAATGAGGGGATGTTTCCAAATATAGTATGTGTGAGTGTGTGTGTGTGTGCGTGTGGGCTATGCATGTTCATGTGCTGTTTGGAAAAGCTCCTTTTCTGGAGAATGTTACTCCTCTCCCTGACCCAGTCTACCCCTTGAGATTACTGCTCTAGTATGCATTGAGAAGTCGTGTACATAATCCGCGTAGGATACTAAGACCCAGTTTAAAGCTTTGTGAAGCATAGTTTTGGAATATGTGCATATTTACCTGATAATCAACTTATGTTCAGGAAAACAACCTAAATATGATCTACTGAAAGGCAAAACACTTTAAAAAAGGCAGAGAGAGTTTATCATAGAATCTTGAGAATACATATGTGTTAGTAGAACATAGAGGGCAAGCCTTCAAAATACAAGGTACTACAAACTAGTGTATACTGACCTTGGTACTTGAATTTTGAGAGATCACATTATGAAGATATGACTCAGGTGAATCTTAGAAATTTGCTTTTATTTCGAGACCACAATTTTTTGTCTTTCTATTAACAGTGCAGACACTTCTATTTCTAAAAATGGAATTGTTAGACTTTCCCTTCCCTAAATATTTTTTTGATAGAGCTGTGTTCGTCTTCTTTCTTTCTGTCCTCCACATATTACCCAGCACTTTTGCATCATCACTGATTGTTTTCCAATTGGTCTTTCTGCTTGCCCTGTAGTGACAGTAGTATTGATAATACTTCCTTGTGATTTGAACACATACTAACGTTTTTGTCTTTCTTGCTAATAAAAATCTATTCCTAATTTTATAGTCCACAGAAATGACAACTGAATATTAAAAGTTGTGATTTTTTAATTAAAAAATATTTTTTTTGTGGGCAAGGGGCGTTGCTAGGTTGAAAAAAAATTTCTAGTTAACATTGTTTGGAATAAAACATAGAAAGCTAAAAGGGATGGCGTGAGACTTATTGTCTAGAAACTGATTCAAAAGGTCAAGATTATGCACACTGTTCTTCAATTTATCTCTATATTTAGGACACACGATACTCTCCTAAATCATGTTTTTATTTATTGCTAGGATTACTTAATTTTATGGATAGTGTTGTCCTTTACCTATATGATTGAATTTTTTATTATTTTGAAAATAATTTAGAAGATTTTGAGCAATTTTGGCATAGTTAGATTTCTTTATCCATAACACAGGAGTCTATAAGTTCCAAATTATCTCTGTGTCTTTATGTTTAGTTGCTATTCTTTGAGGAAAAGCATGTGTAGTTATGAGTAGAATGTCTGGGGTCCAAATGCAGAAGCATAGAGCCTGTGTATACAAACATTCTGGACAGAAACTGCGAAACGTATAATAGGACTCCCAGATGATATCTTTCTGGTCAATATCGAGGCATTGTGAGTAGAATCCATGCACAGCTAGATGCAAGGCAC